>NC_041383.1:441953297-441958533 GCF_002162155.2 Triticum dicoccoides | reverse complement strand
AGGAACCGGTATAATCTCCGGTGGACCGCATCAGCAATCTCCCGAACGTCATACTTGAGGAGATCATCTCGCTTCTCCCCACCAAGGATTGCTGCTGCACACAAGTCCTCTCAAGTCGGTGGCGCCCTCTATGGCGCACCACGCCCCTCAATCTCGACTGTTGTTAGATATCTGTCCTTCCTGAATTTGATCTCCTCAGAGCCATCGTCTCTTATCACCAGCAGGGCCCCATTCAATGCCTCTGCATCCCAACATGCTACCTGCTGTCCATACCCGGCAAGGTGGACGCTTGGCTGACATCCCCTGAATTCGGAAAACTCCAGCAGTTTGAATTGTACCATTACCACAAAAGTTTCATACCATGAACACACCAAGCATTCGTGCCCACACCACGGTTGTCCATCTCGCGGTTTTGCTCCTCTCTCCACACCGCCACCTTCGCCCGGTGCCATCTACCAGACAATCTGGTACAAATGCTTCGACTCCCACTGCTAAAAAAACTTTTGCTTGTGGTGGTTTATCTGTCGGAGGCCTCACTGCACATCATCATCCACTCTAGTTGCCCTTCCCTGGAGCGCTTGTTGATTGTTTTGGGAATAGAAATCGGTACCAGTTGTCTCCAAATAAAGTCGCCTCACCTTAAAAGCATTGGAATTTGTTTTAAAGGACAACAGCTCATCATCGAAGATGCCCCTTCACTTGAAAGGTTGCTCCTTGATAATTGTTATACACCTTCACAAATAATTGTCGTCTCTGCGCCCAAACTGGAGACCTTGGGTGTAATTCGTGACCCGTTTAATAATCACAAGGAGTTGGTGTTTGGCTCTCACTTTTTCAGGTACCATATATTATCATCTACACATTTGTAATCATATGCTGCATTTTTCATTTGCGCGCATAAGTTTTATATCATCTTGGAGTACACTCTGGGTACTAATGTTATGTTATATGCTCAATGAAGAGTTCATCCATTGATAGCCTATCAACGCTGCGAGATTCTGTCAAGATCATATATATCAGAATGTATAGTTTTGAATGGACATAATTATTGGCTTGCTGCGATGCTTTCGATCTCTGGAGAATTTATACATAGAGGTGATGAATTCATGCACATTGAAAGCCCGTATATATTGTACTAGAATTAACTGTTCAGCTGTCATTCTTTCGACATACTCTTTTTTCAGACCTTAACTGTTTTCAATCTTCATGTCTACTTAGGCTGAACCACATGGAGAAAAACATATAACCAATCGGTGGCATAATAAGCACAAGGATTTTCTCAGTTCTCATGACATTCGTTTGAGGACAATAACGATGGAACGATATGCATCCAACCAGGCAAACATAAGCTTTGTCACATTCTTCCTGTTGAATGCGAGGTTACTATTGTCCATGAGGCTTAATTTTTACCGCAAGAGATTTCTCACGGACAGACATGTTGAACAGCAAAAAAAGAAGTTTCAGGTGGACAAATGGGCTTCTAAACATGCTCGGCTTCTATTTACAACAAGTTGTAGTCATCCTGAAATAATTTTTTTTGCACAGGATGTTGATTTTATGGATCAGACCGATCCATTTGTTTGTGACTGCAAAAAAGAGTGGTTGGGTTAGATGTTACTGTCATGTTCAATCTGGGTTTTGTCTAAAAAATTTGATGAACAATTAATCCTTGGGCTTTTTGTACCATTTGTATGCTTGAGTTGCATGTTGTTGCCCTCGTACTCCCCTCCACCTGCCACTACACTGCCGCATCTTCCACGGCTGCTGTTCGTTCCCATTCGAGGCCTCGCCATCGTTCTCCACCTTGGTTCACTCGATGTGCCCGCCGCCGTCTGGTGTTGTCAACCTGGTCAACAACCAAGAGGAATCAGGAGATGACTGTACGTGGAGAGGCCGACAGTAGGGACCCACCAGGGTCATTGCATTTCGCAAGCAGGTGCCTCGTTATTACAAGCCAAAAAAATACTTCCTCCTAATTGTTTGACAACTAGGTCCCACGCCATTGTCAATGTAGTCAATAAACGAGAAAATTACACAACAAGCGGATAACACCAGGGACCCAGCAGAGTTGTTTTTTAGTTTTTTTAGATAGAGTTGTTTTTTAGTTTCAGAGACGGAGCTCAACTGCGCTATGTGGGGGCTGTGGCCCGTCTAGCCCACGCTTACGCTTTTATTAAGCACATGACGAGCCCAGTTGATATATTTTTTCTTTCTGAAATTGGCTAGCCCAGTTCTTTTTTTTGGAGAATACCAAAACCGAGGCCTACTTGCTTTTCTCAGCCCTGTTGGGCTGCAAATCTTTCAAGACGAGGAGGGATGTGAGTAGTAAGAAATGGGCTTCCCCAGAAAATGGGCTATAAGTTGTAAGAAATGGGCTGTAAATTTTTAAACCAAAGCCAACTGGCAATTGCATTAAAATATCATTTTTCCAGGATTTCTCTACTCTCTACTCTTATAAAAACCAAAGCCAACTGGCAATTACATTAAAATATCATCTTTTCTCCCACAAGATAAACTACTCATACAAATGCATCTTCATGTTTCGTGCAACGAACGGGCATCTTGCTAGTTAAGATTCTAAATTTCATTCATTTTTTTTGCAGAGAATTGTTTTTTGAATTTTATTTTGATATAATATTTTGAAAATTATTTTTAACGTGACTCGAAATTTCATGATTAAAAGAGTTCGGACCCCACCGAAATATGCAAAAATTCGTTGAAATTTTTAGCAGTGCCCAGAATATATGGTCTGTAATGATAATAAAAAGAATCTGGGCTTCAAATATCCTTAAGAATTAGCAAATGGGCTATAAATTATTGAAAATAATGGCTAATGGGCTGTATGCTATTTTCCATAGATTTGGAGGCTGACTTCTGGGCCTACTAGGTTGACGATGACGCTGTGCTAAATTCTTTTTTGACGCGTATGCAAGGCTTTGTCAACTTAGTCAACACACATCAGTGACACCATCCAACGGCCGCCATGCTTCTTCAATCTCTGATCTTCCTTCTCCAGCCACCCAAACCAGCACCGGGGGGACTGCCTGCTTCCTCCTCCCGTGGCTAGCTGTGCTGCCGCCAGGCCATCCCTCTAACCACCCACACATCCTGTTATTTTCCAGCGATGTTAGCCTCACCCCGCAGCTGACTAGTCAGCGCTCGTACTCCCCTCAGAGTGGGCATCCGCTGCGGTGGCTTCTCCGGCTCCGGGTGGTTCTCTTCTTGGGCCTCGCCCTCGTCCATCGCGTTTGTGCCCTCGGCACGGAGAGGTCAACATGGTCAACAAACAACAGCCATCGAAAGAGGCTGACAGTAGGGGCCCACACAGGGATATGCCTCCTTATTACGCGCAAAATAATGATTCCTCCACCTAATAGCTGGGACCCACCGGAAGGGCCTCTGTATTTCGCAAAAAAAACGTTCCCCCCGCTGTCAGCTTGGACCCACCGGAAGTGCCTCCTTATTACGCACAAAAAATGAATACTCCCCCTGCTAGCTGGGACTCACCTTCATGGGAGGCTGACTTGTGGGCCTACTAAGTTGACGGGGATGGAGGGCTTTGTCAACTTAGTCAATATGAACGATTCTAGCTCTAGTGACCGTACGATGTCCATCCAACGGCCTTAGTGCTTCTTCAACCTCTGGTCTTCGTGCTCCAGTCGCCCAAAGCAGCGCCGGTCGTGCCGCATGCTCCTGCCTCCCATGGCCAGCTGTGATGCCGCGGAGGCCTCACCGCCCCTACTACTCCCACCACTGGCCAAGCCATCCCTCTACTCACCCACACCCCCTGTTATTCTGCGGCGATGACAGCCTCACACCGCAGCCGAACCAGTGAACCCTCGTACTCCTCTTCGCGTGGGCATCCACTGCCGCGTCTTCCCTGGCTCTGCGTCATCCCCTTCCTAGGCCTCACCGTCGTCCACCGTCGTGGTGCTCTCGGCGCGGCATGGTCAATGTGGTCAACGACCTACTTCCATCGAAAGAGTACTGTACGTGGAGAGGCTGATAGCTGGGTCCACGGCGGCCGCAGGGAAGTGCCTCATTATTTCGCGCGAAATAATTATTCCTCCACCTGACAGTAGGGACCCATCGGATGGGCCACCGTATTTCGTGAAAAAATGTTTCCCCTGACTACTGGGACCCACCAGCTACACCTTCACACGCAAGGAAGTGCGTCCGGGCAAAAAAAATGATTTGCCCACCCAGACTGCTGGGACCCACCAGCTACATCTTCGCACGCAAGGAAGTGCCTGACAATCGGGACCCACCTGGTCGAAGCATACGTAGCATTGTCATTCTGGTCGCGAACGTGTACGTACATACTGGTCGATGTAGAGGCGCACACGGGTCATAGTAGAGGCGCGCACATAGCATGTGCACGTACGTACAACGGCCAGTGTGCAAGAAAGAAAATACAACCACGTACGTACATACGGGCGGGGTCTCGAACGCATACTCGCGCATACGTACGGCCAGGGCTTGTGTACATGGCTGGGTCGGAACGGAGAAACAGTGTCTTCGTGTTCATGGGGAGCCAATCGGCTGGGTTGGAGCGGAATGCATCGTCGTGTTCATCGGGAGGGCTTGGACGGAACAGGCGATGGAAATGAGGCCTTGCGTACCGCAGAACGGAGGAAACGACCTTGTCTTCGACCGGCCACGTTCGAAACAGGATCCTGTTCATCGGGAGGGGTCTGGCGTACCGCAAAACAGAGGAAACGGACTTGTGTTGGACCTCCTACGGTCGAAATGGGGTCTTGTTGATCGGGAGGGGTGTTGCGTACCGCAAAATGGACAAAACAGACTTGTGTTGGAGTGCTACGGTCGAAACGGGGGTCCTGTTCATCGGGAGGGGTGTGGCGTACCGCAAAACGGGACTCCATGGGATACTGTTCATCTCAACTGTGGACCTCCTCCAGCCTCCATGGGCTACTGTTCATCCACCGTCGACCTCCTCCAGCCTCCACCTGCGATTGTTCATCCACGGGCTCCTGTTCATCCAGCCTCCACCGCGTGCTACTCCACCGTCTACTGTTCAACCACCCCTCTCCATGGGCTCCTGTTCAACCACCCCTCCACGGGTCACTGTTCATCCACCCCTCCATCGTCTACTGTTCATCCAGCCCTCCACGGGGTCGTCATGTTCATCCAGCCGTCTACGGGGTCCTGTTCATCCAGCCCCAACCGGCTCAATCGATCGGGGTCCTGTTCATCCAGAGGCAACGCCACGGGGTCC
>NC_041383.1:441875375-441952684 GCF_002162155.2 Triticum dicoccoides | reverse complement strand
CTGTTCATCCAGAGGCAGCATCGATTGGCTTCAGTTAGTAGCAGTAGCGAAGGAATCGCTCGATCGGGTTCAGTTAACAGCCATCGATCGATCGCTCGAGTTCAGTAACGCGTAGCCTGCAGTGCAATTGCTCGGGTTCAGTGAGAGCCCAATGCCTCACACACACACGCGTACATGTATGACAGAAACGCGCATTGCTCGGCCCCGACCACCCACCGTAACCGGGAAACCCAGATATTTTCCTCGCCCTCGCTTCTGTCACAGTTTTTTCCGTCATGGACGGACCAAAGAATGTCATGCAGTTGCGTCTCCGGCCCGCCCAGGACGAAAATCCCATTTTATGTCATGATTTTTTTCATAGAAGTAGGACCCCACCACATCTATGATGATACCGGGTTTTGTCACAATTATCGTCATAGAAGTGTCATAAGTATGACAGGAAAAAAATTCATTCGGCCCAAAATGTCAAGGATGTGTCTTTTTTTTGTAGTGCATCTTACTTAATGTGTTACTCTATTCTTCATGAACTTAATACTCTGGATGCAGGAAGGAGTCGGTCAATGTGTGGAGTAATAGTAGTAGATGTAGAATCATTTCGGTCTACTTGATACGGGCGTGATGCCTATGATCATGATCATTGCCTTAGATATCATCATAATTATGTGCTCTTCTATCAATTGCTCGCTAGTAATTTGTTCACCCACCATATTATTTGCTATCTTGAGAGAAGCCACTAGTGAAATCTATGGCCCCCGGGTCTATTTTACTCATATTAGTTTCCCGTCAATTTGCCAATTTCTGTTGCCGTTCCTTTACTTTGCAATCTTTTACTTTCCGTTTCAGAAACCAAAAATACCAAAAATATTTACTTTACCGTTTATCTATCTCTATCAGATCTCACTTTTGCAAGTAACCGTGACGGGATTGACAACCCCTTTATCGCGTTGGGTGCAAGTTTGTTGATCGTTTGTGCAGGTATTCGGTGACTTGTGCATTGTCTCCTACTGGATTGATACCTTGGTTCTCAAACTGAGGGAAATACTTACTCTACTTTGCTGCATCACCCTTTCCTCTTCAAGGGAAAAACCAACGCAAGCTCAAGAGGTAGTAGGAAGAATTTCTGGCGCTGTTGCCGGGGAGATCTACGTCAAGTCAAGACATACCAAGTACCCATCATAAACTCTCATCTCTTGCATTATATTATTAGCCATTCGCCTCTCATTTTCTTCTCACCCACCTCTAAAACGATTTTTGAAAAGATTTTCCTTTTCTTCGCCCCTCTTCCGTTCGTCTTCTTCGCTTGCTTCTTGTGTGCTCGTGTGTTGGATTGCTTGCTTTGTCACGATGACTCAAGATAATACTAAATTGTGTGATTTATCCAACACCAACAACAATGATTTTATTAGCACTCCGATTGCTCCCACCACTAATGCTGAATCTTGTGAAATTAATGCCGCTTTGCTGAATCTTGTTATGAAAGATCAATTTTCTGGCCTTCCTAGTGAAGGTGCCGCATCCCATCTAAACAACTTCGTTGATTTGTGCGATATGCAAAAGAAGAAAGATGTGGATAACGATATTGATAAATTGAAGCTATTTTCGTTTTCGCCTAGAGATCGTGCTAAAACTTGGTTTTCATCTTTGCCCAAAAATAGTGTTGATTCGTGGAATAAGTGTAAAGATGATTTCATCTCTAAGTATTTTCCTCCCGCTAAAATCATCTCCCTTAGGAATGACATTATGAATTTTAAGCAACTTGATCACGAGCATGTTGCACAATCTTGGGGGAGGATGAAATTGATGATACAAAATTGCCCTACAGATTGTTTCAATTTGTGGATGATTATACAAAAAATTTATGCTGGATTGAATTTTGCTTCTAGAAATCCTTTAGATTCGTCCACGAGGGGCACTTTTATGGAAATTACTTTAGGAGAGGCTACTAAGCTCCTAGATAATATCATGGTTAATTATTCTCAATGTCACACCGAAAGATCCACTAGTGAAAAGGTTCATGCGATTGAAGAGATTAATATTTTGAGTGGAAAGATGGATGAACTTATGAAATTATTTGCTAATAAGAGTGCTTATTCTGATCCGAATGATATGCCTTTGTCCACTTTGATTGAGAATAATAATGAATCTATGGATGTGAATTTTGTCGGTAGGAACAATTTTGGTAATAACGAGTATAGAGGCAACTTTAATCCTAAGCCATTTCCCAGTAATTCCTCTAATAATTATGGTAATTCCTACAAAAATTCTTATGGAAATTTTAATAAGATTCCCTCTGATTTTGAGAATAGTGTTAAAGAATTTATGAGTTCGCAAAAGAATTTTAATGCTTTGGTTGAAGAAAAATTTCTCAAGATTGATGATTTGGCTAGGAACATGGATAGAATTTCTCTTGATGTTGATTCTTTCAAACTTAGATCTATTCCACCTAAGCATGATATCAATGAGTCTCTCAAATCCATGAGAATTTCCATTGATGAGTGCAAATAAAGAATCGCTAAGATGCGTGCTAAAAAAGATTGGTTTGTAAAATCATGTTCATCTAGTTTTCATGAGAATAATGATGAAGATCTAGAAGTGATTGATGTGACTCCTATTGAATCTTTGTTTTCCAATATTAATCTTGATAAAGATGGGACTAGAGATGAGTCAACTTTAGTTAAAACGCGTCCCAACGATTCGGAGTTTTCAGATCTAGATGCAAAAATTGATAAAAGTGGGATTGAAGAGGTCAAGACTTTAAGTAGCAATGAACCCAATCTTTTGGATTACAAGGAATTTAATTATGATAGTTTTTAATAGATTGTATTTCCTTGTTGCAATCCGTGTTAAATTCTCCTCATGCTTATAATCAAAACAAAGCTTTTACTAGACATGTCGTTGATGCTATGATGCAATCTTTTGAAGAAAAGCTTGAATTAGAAGTTTCTATCCCTAGAAAACTTTATGATGAGTGGGAACTTACTATTAAGATTAAGATTAAATATTATGAATGCCATGCTTCGTGTGATTTGGGTGCTAGTGTTTCCATGATTCCAAAAACTTTGTGTGATGTGTTAGGTTTCCGTGAATTTGATGATTGTTCTTTAAATTTGCATCTTGCAGATTCCACTATTAAGAAACCTGTGGGAAGGATTAATGATATTATTATTCTTGCAAATAGGAATTATGTGCCCGTAGATTTCATTGTTCTTGATATAGATTGCAATCCTACATGTCCTATTATTCTTGGTAGACCTTTCATTAGAACGATTGGCGCAATTATTGATATGAAAGAAGGAAACATTAGATTCCATTTTCCGTTAAGGAAAGGCATGAAACATTTTTCTATGATGAAAATTAAATTGCCATATGAATATATTATGATAGCCACTTATGGATTGCATACCAGAGATGACAATACCTAGATCTAATCGTGTTTTTATGCCTAGCTAAGGGCGTTAAACAATAGCGCTTGTTGCGAGGCAACCCAATTTTATTTTTGTTCTTTACTTTATGTTCCTGTTTAGTAATAAATGATTCATCTATCCTATGGTTAGATGTGGTTTTATGTTTTAATTAGTGTTTGTGCCAAGTTAAACCTTTAGGATGGCTTACGGTGATAATTGTGTTGATCCTGCTGAAAATCAGAAACTTTTGCACCGAGGAAAATAATTTTAAAAATTCATAAAAACGTGATTTTGATATGATTAGTTTTTCTCTTGATTGGTACACAAATTGCTCAGGATTTCCTAATTTTTCATAATTTTTGGAGTTACAGAAGTATTCGAGAGTTATAGATTGCTACAGACTGTTCTGTTTTTGACAGGTTCTGTTTTTTGCGTGTTGTTTGCTTATCTTGATGAATCTATGGGTAGTATCGGTGGGTATGAACCATGGAAAAGTTGGAATACAGTAGATATTATAACAATATAAATAAAGAATGAGTCTGCGAAAGTACCTTAAAGTGGTGATTTATTTTCTTATACTAACGAAGCTCACGAGATTTTCTGTTGAGTTTTGTGTTGTGAAGTTTCCAAGTTTTGGGTAAGGATTTGATGGACTATGGAATAAGGAATGGCAAGATCCTAAGCTTGGATATTCCCAAGGCACCCCAAGGTAACATCCGAGGACAACCAAAAGCTATTGGGGATGCCCCGGAAGGCATCCCCTCTTTCGTCTTCGTCCATCGGTAACTTTACTTGAGGCTATATTTTTATTCACCACATGATATGTGTTTTGCTTGGAGCATCTTGTATGATTAGAGTTGTTGCTTTTTAGTTTTCCACAATCATCCTTGTTGTACGCACCTTTTGGGAGAGACACACATGAATAGTGATTTATTAGAATACTCTATGTGCTTCACTTATATCTTTTGAGCTAGGCAATATTGCTCTAGTACTTCACTTATATCTTTTGAGAGCACAATAGTGGCTTTATTTTATAGAAATTTATGAACTCTCATGCTTCACTTATATTATTTTGAGAGTCTTTTAGAACAACATGGTAATTTTCTTTGGTTATAAATTTAGTCCTAATATGATAGGCATCCAAGAGGGATATAATAAAAACTTTCATATATTATGCGTTGAATACTACGAGAAGTCTGATTCTTTATGATTGTTTTGAGATATGAAGATGGTGATGTTAGAGTCATGCTAGTGGAGTAATTGTGAATTTGAGAAATACTTGTGTTGAGGTTTGTGAGTCCCGTAGCATGCACGTATGGTGAACTGGTGTGTTACGAAGTTGGAGCATGACGTATTTATTGATTGCCTTCCTTATGAGTGGCGGTCGGGGACGAGCGATGGTATTTTCCTACTAATCTATCCCCCTAGGAGCATGTGCGTAGTACTTCGTTGAATTACTAATAGATTTTTTCAATAAGTATGTGAGTTCTTTTTGACTAATGTTGAGTCCATGGATTATACGCACTCTCACCCTTCCACCATTGCTAGCCTCTCTTGTGCCACACAACTTTCGCCGGTACCATACACCCACCATATACCTTCCTCAAAACAGCCACCATACCTACCTATTATGGAGTTTCCATAGCCATTCCGAGATATATTGCCATGCAACTTTCCACCGTTCCGTTTATTATGACATGCTTCATCATTGTCATATTGCTTTGCAAGATCATGTAGTTGACATCGTATTTGTGGCAAAGCCACCTTTCATAATTCTTTCATACATGTCACTCTTGATTCATTGCACATCCCAGTACACCGCCGGAGGCATTCACATAGATTCATATTTTTTCTAAGCATTGAGTTGTAAATTTTCGAGTTGTAAGTAAATAGAAGTGTGATGATCACCATTATTAGAGCATTGTCCCATGTGAGGAAAATAAAAAAAGAGGCCAAAGAAGCCAAAATAAAAAAAGAGTCCAAAGAAGCCAGAAAAAAAGAGAAAAAAGGAAAAAAGGGGGAAAATGAGAGAAAAAGAGAGAAGGGGCAATGTTACTATCCTTTTTCCACACTTGTGCTTCAAAATAACACCATGATCTTCATGATATAGAGTCTCTTATTTTGTCACTTTCATATACTAGTGGAAACTTTTCATTATAGAACTTGGCTTGTATATTCCAACGATGGGCTTCCTCAAATGCCCTAGGTCTTCATGAGAAACCAAGTTTGATGCACACCCATTTAGTTTCTTTTTGAGCTTTCATACACTTATAGCTCTAGTGCATCCGTTGCATGGGAATCCCTACTCACTCACATTGATATCTATTGATGGGCATATCCATAGCCCGTTGATACGCCTAGTTGATGTGAGACTATCTCCCTCTTTTTGTATTCTCCACGACCACCATATTCTCTTCCACCATAGTGCTATGTCCATGGCTCGCGCTCATGTATTGCGTGAAAGTTGAAAAGGTTTGAGAACATCAAAGTATGAAACAATTGCTTGGCTTGTCATCGAGGTTGTGCATGATTTGAGTATTTTGTGTGATGAAGATGGAGCATAGCAAGACTATATGATTTTGTAGGGATAAACTTTCTTTGGCCATGTTATTTTGAGAAGACATAATTGCCTTGTTAGTATGCTTGAAGTATTATTGTTTTTATGCCAATATTAGACTTTTGTTTTGAATCTTTCGGATCTGAACATTCATGCCACAATAAAGAGAATTACATGGATATATATGTTAGGTAGCATTCCACATCAAAAATTATGTTTTTATCATTTACCTACTCAAGGACGAGCAGGAATTAAGCTTGGGGATGCTTGATACGTCTCCAATGTATCTAAAATTATTGATTGTTCCATGCTATTATATTATCTATTTTGGATGTTTTATATGCATTTATCTGCTATTTTATATTATTTTTGGGACCAACATATTAACCTAAAGCCTAGTGCCAATTTCTGTTTTTTGCCTATTTTAGAGTTTCGCAGAAAAGGAATACCGAACGAAGTCCAAACAGAATGAAACTTTCGCGATGATCTTTCTTGGACCAGAAGCAAACCAGGAGTCTTGGAGATGAAGTCGGAGACGCAACGAGGCGGCCACGAGGGTGGATGGCGCGCCTAGGGGGTAGGGCACGCCCCTACCTCATGGCCCCTCGGAGCTCTCCTGACCTAATTCCTTCACCTATATATATACTCTTATACCCCAAAAACATCAGGGGGAGCCACGAAAATACTTTTCCACTACCGCAACCTTCTGTACCCATGAGATCCCATATAGGGGACTTTTCCGGTGTCCTGCCGGAGGGGGATTCGATCACGGAGGGCTTCTACATCAACACCATTACTCTTCCGATGAAGCGTGAGTAGTTTACCACAGACCTACAGGTCCATAGCTAGTAGCTAGATGGCTTCTTCTCTCTCTTTGATTCTCAATACCATGTTCTCCTTGATGTTCTTGGAGATCTATTCGTAGTAATACTCTTTTGCGGTGTGTTTGCCGAGATCCGATGAATTGTGGATTTATGATCAGATTATCTATGAATATTATTTGAGTCTTCTCCGAATTCTTATATGCATGATTTGATATCTTTGCAAGTCTCTTCGAATTATCGGTTTAGTTTGGCCTACTAGATTGGCTTTTCTTGAAATGGGAGAAGTGCTTAGCTTTGGGTTCAATCTTGCGGTGTCCTTTCCCGGAGACAGTAGGGGCAACAAGGCACATATTGTATTATTGCCATCAAGGATAAAAAGATGGGGTTTTCATCATATTGCTTGAGTTAATTCCTCTACATCATGTCATCTTACTTAATGTGTTACTCTGTTCTTCATGAACTTAATACTCTAGATGCGGGCAGGAGTCGGTCGATGTGTGGAGTAATAGTAGTAGATGCAGAATCATTTTGGTCTACTTGACACGGGCATGATGCCTATGTTCATGATCATTGCCTTAGATAGCATCATAATTATGCGCTCTTCTATCAATTGCTCCGCAGTAATTTGTTCGCCCATCGTATTATTTGCTATGTTGAAAGAAGCCACTAGTGAAACCTATGGCCCCCGGGTCTATTTTACATCATATTAGTTTCCCGTCAATTTGCCAATTTATGTCACCGTTCCTTTACTTTGCAATATTTTACTTTCCGTTCCATAAACCAAAAATACCAAAAATATTTACTTTACCGTTTATCTATCTCTATCAGATCTCACTTTTGCAAGTAACCGTGAAGGGATTGACAACCCCTTTATTGTGTTGGGTGCAAGTTTGTTGATTGTGTGTGCAGGTATTCGTTGACTTGTGTGTTGTCTCCTAATGGATTGATACCTTGGTTCTCAAACTGAGGGAAATACTTACTATACTTTGCTGCATCACCCTTTCCTCTTCAAGGGAAAAACCAATGCAAGCTCAAGAGGTAGCAAGGGGTGGTCAATATTTTCCATGCTAGATGTGTTATTCTCAAGATGAGTGTTTATTCACTTGTCATTCCATTAGAGTACGACGGTATTAGGGATGTGCAGTCCCAAAATGAAAAAGCAATTTACTTTGTTGTCAAATAATAAATTCCTTCAAAAGTGTTGGTTTGGAAGGCACCCGTGGATATAGCTAGCCATGGACTGTGAAATAATGGTGGAAAAAGGAATAAACTTTATTTTATGTTTGGGAACCGCCTATAATATATCTAGCATGGAAAGTGTTGGGAATTGCTCGATTGTTTTCGTTGACGGGAAAAGTATGCCTCTCAACAAAATTATCTATCAAGTTTTGCTTTGAGCTCTGGCACCTCTACAAATCCCTACTTCCCTCTGCGAAGGGCCTATCTATTTACTTTATGCAAAAAAAAATCGAGTCTCCATCTTCTCTTATAAAGTACCAACTAGGGAGCACTATGATCATACTTGAGCATTGGATGTAGCTAATATGCGAGTGTATTTCATGAATGGATCAATGATTGAGCATGATGGGCCAGGGATAACTTTCTTTAGCGTTGATATTTTTAAAGACATGGTTGCTTGTTGATATGCTTGAGTATTGCAATCTTCATGTCAAAACTAGACTATTGCTTTGAAACATCTAAAAGTCCAAATGTCCATGCAACAAATAGAATAATATGTGATGAACACGATAGGCAGCATTCCACATCAAAAATTCTGTTTTTATCATTAACCTACTCGAGGACGAGCAGGGATTAAGCTTGGGGATGATGATACGTCTCCAACATATCTATAAGTTTTTATTGTTCCATGCTGTTATATTATCATGCTTGGATGTTTTACAATCATTTTATAGCAACTTTATATCATTTTTTGGGACTAACCTAATGACATAGTGCCCAATACCAGTTGCTGTTTTTTGCTTGTTTTACTTAACAGAATATTTGTACCAAACAGAGTCCAAACACAGCAAAACTTTTTGGAGATTTTTTCTGGACCAAAAGACACCCAGTGGCCTAATAAAGTACCAGAAGGCAGGCTCGTGGGGAGCACAACCCACTAGGGCACGCCCAGGGGGGTTGTGCCCCCCCCCCTACATAGCCCCCCTGCACCACCTCTTCGCCCTATAAATTCCCAAATATTCCAAAAACCCTAGGAGAGTGGATGAAACACAATTCCAATCGCTGCAAGTTCTAGAACCACGAGATCCAATCTAACACCATCACGGAGGGGTTCATCATCCTCATTGGTGCCTCTCCGATGATGCGTGAGTATTCCACCATAGACCTAAGGGTCCATAGGCAGTAGCTGGATGGTTTCCTCTCTCTCTCTCTCCCTCTCTCTCTCTCTTGATTCTCAATACAATGGTATCTTGGAGATCTATTTGATGTAACTCTTTTTTGAGGTGTGTTTGTTGTGATCCGATAAACTTTGAGTTTATGATCAGATTTATATCCATGAATATTATTTGAGTCTTCTTTGATCTCTTATATGCATGATTATTTATGGCCTCATAATTCTTCTTCGACTCTTTGGTTTATTTAGGCCAATCAGATCGATTTTTCTTGTTATGGGAAGAGGATTCTTCTTCGAATCTTTGGTTCGATCGTGCAGCGTTCTTTCCCAGTGACAAGGGACAGCAAGACACGCATGTATCATTGCTATTAAGGATAACAAGATGGGGGCTATTCCTACATGAATAGATCTCGTCTACGTCATGTCATCGTTCTTATTGCATTACTCTGTTTCTCCATGAACTTAATACACTAGATGCATGCTGGATAGCGATCGATGTGTGGAGTAGTAGTAGTAGATGCAGGCAGGGCCGCTCTACTAATCTTGGACGTTATGCCTATATATTGATCATTGCCTTCGATATCGGTCATAATTATTCAATCTTCTATCAATTGCCCAACAGTAATTTGTTTACCCACCGTGTGCTATTTCTCGAGAGAAGCCACTAGTGAAATCTACGGCCGTCGGGTCTATTCTTTATCATATTTGCTTTGAGATCTATTTTTATATGCTTTTATTTTCCGATATATTATTAGAAAAACCCAAAAATACCTTGCTGCACTTTTTACTATTTTATTTCATGTTTTATTAAGAGCTATTTATCCAATATATCACACAATATTCTCCCGTCAACTTGCCAATTTCTGGCGCCGTTACCTAGGAGGGATTGACAACCCCTGTTGCATGTTGGGGCAATTATTTGATCTTTGTGTGCAGGTACCATTTACATAGTGTTGCTTGGTTCCCCTACTGGATTGATACCTTGGTTTCATAACTGAGAGAAATACCTACCGTAGCTGTATTGCATCATCCCTTCCTCTTTGGGGAAATACCGACGCAGTTTCAAGCAACATCACTCCCCCTCTCTCCCGGTGGCACCGGAACACCGTCGGGGCAATTATCGTGACGGCGATCTACACCAATAACTTCGCCGCCGTCATCACCAACTATCTCCCCCTTTATGCATCGGTGTAACACCTCTTCTCCCACTGTAATCTCTACTTAAACATGGTGCTTAATGCCGCATAATATTATCCAATGATATGTTGCCATCATATGATGTTTGAGTAGATTAATTTTGCCCTATGGGTTGATTGATCATCGTGATTGGTTTGAGTTGTATGTTTTATTTTGGTGTTGTCCTATGGTGCCCTCTGTTTCGCGCAAGTGTGTGGGATTCCTGATGTAGGGTGTTGCAATACGTTCATGATTCGTTATGGTGGGTGGCGAGAGTGATGAATGCTTATACCCGAGTAAGGGGTTGTTGCGTATGGGAGTAAAGAGGACTTCTTACTTAATGCTATGGTTGGGTTTTACGTTAGTGATCTTTAGTAGTTGCTGATTCTTGCTAGAGTTCCAATCATAAGTTCATATGATCCAAGTATGGAAAGTTTGTTAGCTCATGCCTCTTCCTCATATAAAATTGCAATAATGATTATCGGTCTACTTATCGATTGCCTAGGGACAAAATCCTTCTCTTGTGTAATAAAAATCTTTCTACCAAACAACTAACTTTTATTATCTTGCAAATTACTCGTAGTTTTATTCTAGCTAAGTACTTCTAGTTTCATTCTTGCAAAACATATCCCTACACCTACAAAATAGTTGCATACTTGTTCTAGGTAAAGCGAACGCTAAGTGTGCGTAGAGTTGTATTGGTGGTCAATAGAACTTGAAGGGAATATAAATCCTACATTTAGCTCCTCGTAGGGTTCGACACTCTTATTTATCGAAAAAGCTACAATTGATCCCCTATACTTGTGGTTTATCATTACCTCAATGGGGATATGAATCTCCCCAATAATAAGAGTTTCATATTTCCTTTTGACAGTAGGAAGAGGGAATTGAAAACCTCGAATAGTAATTGTCGAAACCTTTTTAATACAATTGATACCATTCACTTGGAATTGTTTCTTAGGAAAGTGCACCATATGCTCATTACCATTGATATGAAAAGTGACCTTGCTTTTGTTGCAATCAATAACAGACGCTGCAGTATTCAAGAAGGGTCTACCGAGAATAATTGACATGTTGTCATCCTCGGGAATATCAACTATGACAAAGTCTGTTAAGATAGTAACATTTGCAACTACAACAGGCACATCCTCACAAATACCGATAGGTATGGCAGTTGATTTATCAACCATTTGCAAGGCTAGGTGTGAGTTTATTCAAATCAAGTCGTCTATATAAAGAGAAAGGCATAACACTAACACCGGCTCCCAAATCACATAAAGCAGTTTTGACATAATTTCGTTTAATGGAGCATGGTATAGTGGGTATTCCTGGATCTCCTAGTTTCTTAGGTACTCTATCCTTAAAAAAATAATTTGCAAGCATGGTGGAAATTTCAGCTTCAGGTATTTTTCTTTTATTAGTGACAATATATTTCATATATTTAGTGTATGGGGCCATCTTCAAAATATCAGTTAAGCGAGTATGGAAAAAGAGTGGCCTAAGCATCTCAGCAAAGCATTCAAATTCTTCCTCATCATTGCTCCTAGGTGGCTTAGTACGAAAAGTCATGGGTTTCTGAACCCATGGTTCTCTTTCTTTACCATGTTTTCTAGCAATGAAATCTTTTTTATCATATTGTTTATTCTTTGGAGGTGGGTTATCAAGATCAACAATATGTTCTATTTCAACATCATTATCAGGTTCTTTATCATTGTGTGGTTGAGCATCAACATGAACATCATCATTATCAGTATCATTATTACTAGGTGTATGTTCATCACCAGATTGTGTCTCAGCATCAGAAATAGAAACATCATTACTATTCTCAGGAGGTTTTTCTACCTCAGGTTCACTAGAGGCATGTATAGTTCTATCATTTTTCTTTTTCTTTTTCTTCTTAGATGAACTAGGTGCATAAATATTAATTCTCCGAGAATCTTGCTCAATTATTTTAGGATGATCTTCAGGACAAGGTGGCTCCTGGGTCATTTTACCTCCTCTAGTCATTACTCTAACAGCATGATCATTGATATTATTATTCATCTCATTAAGCAAATCATTTTGAGACTTAGCAACTTGTTCTAACAGAGTTCGGACCATGGATGCATGTTTACCTAGACCTTAAACATCATTAGCATTTCTGAACATTAAGTCACTCAAGCGATAAATCTAGAAAGCATTACAATTTAATTGCTTGGTAACATACATATTACAGTGTTCTTGCTTAACAATGTAATTGTCAAATTCATCCATGCATTGGCTAGCAGATTTATTCTAGGGAATATCACCTTCATCAAATCTTATAAGAGAACTTACATCTACTACCTGTGTCGGGGTTTCAAGTCCATGTATTTCTCCAATAGGTAGTAAATTCTAAACATCTTCAGCTTTAATACCCTTTTCTTTCATAGATTTCTTTGCCTCTGGCATATCTTCAGGACTGAGAAATAGAATACCTGTCTTCTTTAGAGTTGGCTTGGGTGGTGGTTCAGGAAGTGTCCAATCATTATCATTCCTCAGCATATTATTCAATAGCTCTTAAGCTTGTTCAACAGTCCATTACGAAAGATATCAAAATTTCATTTTCTTAAGAGGATGATCAGGCAAAGCATTAAGTAATTAGAGAAGTCTCCCCCAAGATTGAAGGAGATTCTCTTCTTCAATTTGCACAAAGTTAAATATTTCCTGTAAGGCAACTTGTTTCTTATGAGCAGGAAGAAATTTTTCAGAGAAGTAATCACTGGTGCAGCACCTTGCTATACAAACAGTTTAATCCCCTTTCCGTGATAGAGTTTTAAACCACCGCCTTACCTGTGTGTGCGATATGGGGTCTTTCCCACACGACCCAGAAACCATCAGGGATAGGTCCTCCAGTCACACACGTGGGGCAAATGAGCTCATGTGCGATCAAGCGAGGCATCAGAGACAATTATACATGCCCAATCATTTCTGTTCGTATGTACATCCCACACAGTGAACCCCAGAAAAAAAATTCCGCTCGTATGTATATCATACACAATTTTTTATTTGGAAACGTTTGTGCAAGGTGGCCTAACGCAAACAGTTCTGTGGCCGAAGTCATGTGTGATTCTTCTTTGATCCAACACACCTACTTTCTAGAAACCGTGTGCGTTGTTTGAGATCATCCACGGTGTTGTCTCAGAAACCGTTTGCAGGCTACTTGGTCTGTTGTTGAAAATCAATTAGTAATCAAATTGACATTTCTTATAAAACACACCATATATTTCATATCTGTATTACGACAACCAGGATTTCGTAATTGAATTACATCAGATAGCTTCAACATTCAATTACACCATATAGGAATATAGCTAGCTGCGCCATTACACAACAACACCAAGTTTCACATGCAACATCGAAAACCTTTGGAAAGTAGTATCATACACGGTAAATAGACAGATGAAACTCATCTCAGAAACTGCAGAAGTGGAATGCAAATATTGAGCCTTCAGTGATGTTGAATGTCCTTGCAAATTTAGGCCAGTGGCTATGGAGCCCTCCCAACCTTCGCCCTCTTGAGTAAGACTTCAATATTGTACTATGGGTGTTGAATGAATACCTTCCTCACCTCTTGACAATGAAGGTGGTTTGAGAGGTAATCATCGGTGAACTGCTTTGGAAAGGACTGACAACAAAGATATGCATAAATAGTTGTTCTAATTTTTGAAATGGTACAAGGGGAAAAGAAGGTAAAAGAGTTAGTACCATCATATAGTTGACTGATGTCTTCTTCATTGTGGAAACAAATATCTTGCTGTTATTCGTTGCAAGTTTCTTTATCATAACAATCTTTCTCAGAATCTTGACTTGACTAATATTCATGGACACTGATAACCCACAAGTATATGGGATCATTTGTAGCCTTCTTCGATAAATAAGAGTGTCAAACCCAACAAGGAGCTAAAGGTAGAACAAATATTCCCTCAAGTTCTATCGACCACCGATACAACTCTACGCACACTTGACGTTTTCTTTGCCTAGACCAAGAATAAAACTAGGAGTACTTTGCGACAATAAAACTACAAATAAATTAAAAGGTAATAAAAGTGGATAGCTTTTGTCAACAAGAATTCATTTGTCCCTAGGCAATCGATAAGAAGTACCGGTAATCATTCTTGCAATTTTATATGAGGGAGAGGCATGAGCTAACATATTTTCTCTACTTGGATCATATGCACTTATGCTTGGAACTCTAGCAAGCATCCGCAACTACTAAAGATCATTAAGGCCATGAAACCCAACCATATCATTAAGTATCAAGTCCGCTTTATCCCATACGCAACAACCCACCTACTCGGGTTTAAGGTTATGTCACTCTCGCAACCCACCATAAGAGAATCATGAATGTATTGCAACACCCTACAACAGGGATCCCTCACGTTTGCGCGAGATGGAGGGCATCATAGGACAGCACCATAAATAAAATAAACAATCATACCAACCAAGATCACGATTAACCCACAGGACAAAACGGATCTACTCAAACATCATAGGATAGCCAAATATCATGGGAAAATAATATATGGAGTTGAGAACCATGTTTAAGTAGAGATTATAGTGGGGGGAAGAGGTATTACACTAGCTGCATAGAGGGGGAGAAAGTTGGTGTTGACGGTAGCAAGGTTGTTGATGTAGATCGCCGTCACGATCCTAGCCCCGGCGGCACTCCGGCGCCACTGGGAGAGAGGGGGAAAGAGCCCCCTCCTTCTTCTCCTTACTTGGCCTCCCCCCAAGATGGGAGGAGAGTTCCCCCTCTAGTCCATGGCCTCCTTGGCGGTGGAGGGACAGGAGCCCCCCCGATATTGGATCTCCCTCTCTGTTCTCTTCTGTTTTGAGCTCTCCTAGATATAGCCCTTCACGGTTTCTTAAATTCCCGGAGATCCATAACTCCGATTGCGCTGAAATTTTTACACAATTTTTTCCATAAATTATATTGCTTTAGCCAGAGGAAGGGCCCTAACCTCCTTACAAGGAGGGCATAAGACACCTAGGTGCGCCTCGCACCCCCTGGCGCGCCCTGGTGTATCTTGGGGGCTGTGGGCCCCCGTTTGCATTGATTCCACCTCCCAAAAATCACATATATTCCAAAATAATTGTTTGTAAAATTTTATTGCATTTGGACTTCATTTGATCTGGATTTTCTGTGAAACAAAAAACATGCAATAAATAGGAACTAGCACTGGGCATTGGATCAATATGTTAGTCCAAATAAATCACATAAAATGTTGCGAAAGGTGTATAAAAGTTGTATAATATTTGCATGAAACAATAAAAAATTATATATACGGCAGAGACGTATCAGCATCCCCAAGCTTAGTTCCTGCTTGTCCTCGAGTAGGTAAATGATAAAAAAGATAGTTTTTGATGTGGAATGCTACCTAACATAAACTTGATCATATATCTAATCATGGCATGAATATTAAGACATAAGTGATTCAAAGCAATAGTCTATAATTTGACATAAAGACATCAATACTCATGCATCCCAACAAACAATCATGTTTTTCAAAATACCAATGCTAAAGAAAGCTATCCCTACAAAATCATATAGTCTTGTCATGCTCTGTCTTCTTAACACAACGTATGACAAGCCGAGCAATTGGTTCATACTTTTTAACGTGCTTCATCTTTTTCAACTCCCACACAATACATGAGTGCAAGCCATGGATATAGCACTATAGGTGGAATGGAGTATGATGATAGGGGTAAATAAAGAGAAGACAAAAAAGTAAGAAAGTCTCACGTCGATGCGGCTAACCAACGGGCTATGGAGATGCCCATCAATTGATATCAATGCAAGGAGTCGGGATTGCCATGCAACGGATGCACTAAGAGCTATAAGTTTATGAAAGCTCAATATGAAAACTAAGTGGGTGTGAATCCAACTTGCTTGCTCATGAAGACCTCGGGCATTTGAGGAAGCTCATCATCAGAATATACAAGCCAAGTTCTATAATGAAAAATTCCCACTACTATATGAAAGTGAATAAATAGGAGACTCTCTATATGGAAAACATGGTGCTAAGCACAAGTGTGGTAAAAGATAGTAACAATGCCCCTTCTCTTTTTTTCTTTTTTCTCTTTTTTTCTCTCATTTTCTGGAGTCTCAGCCCAACTTGTGGAGGAATCATAGTCTCCATCATCCTTTCCTCACTGGGACATGCTCTAATAATGAATAGTGATGATCATCAAACTTCTATTTACTTATAACTCAAAAGAAATAAAAATTACAACTTGATACCTAGAACAAAATATGACTCTATATGAATGCCTCTGGCAGTGTACCAGGATGTGCAATGATCTAGCATAACAACGATATAAAAAATGGACAAGCCATGGAAATATCATGCTAGCTATCTTCCGATCATGCAAAGCAATATGAAAATGAATGCCCAAGTCATCAAAACGGAGGCGGTGGAAATTGCATGGCAACATATCTCAGAATGGCTATGGAAATGCCATAATAAGTAGGTATGGTGGCTATTTTGAGGAAGATATAATAAGGCTTATGTGTGATAGAGCGTATCATATCATGGGGTTTCGATGCACCTGCGAAGTTTGCACCACATCTCGAGGTGAGAAAGGGCAATGCATGGTACCGTAGAGGCTAGCAAATTGCGGAAAGGTAAGAGTGTGTATAATCCATGGACTAACACTAAAGAACTCATATACTTATTGCAAAATTTTATTAGCCCTCGAAGCAAAGTACTACTACGCATGCCCCTAGGGGGATAGATTGGTAGGAAAAGACCATCGCTCGTCCCCGACCGCCACTCATAAGGAAGACAATCAATAATAAATCATGCTCCAACTTCATAGCATAACGAGAGACTATACGTGCATGCTTCGGGAATCACAAACCTTAACACCAATATTCCTACTAACCACAACCGTTTACTAGTACCTCCCACATATTATCATCTCTATATCGCAAAACTATTATGAGGAATCAAACATATCATATTCAGTGATCCATAAGTTTTGTGTAGGATTTTATGATTAACCATGCAATTGACCAATTCCTGTTGACTCTCTAAATAGATATAAGTGAAGCAAAAGAGTTTAATTCTTTCTACAAAAAATCATGCTCTAATAAGTATAAGTGAAGCAACAGAGCATTCTACAAATAATGGTTTTCTATGTGAAGAGAAACAGGCAATCCAAACTTCAAATGATATAAGTGAAGCACATGAAGCGTTCTATAAAGCCATACTCAAAAGATATAAGTGAAGTGCAATAAGCATTCTCTAAATCAACCATGGACTATCTGTAATGACCTGAGCCTGATAAGATTCGATGTCTCTGTGCTCATTGTGCTAGTCCCTGGATCAACTCGCTAGCACACATAGAACATATGAATATCAAATAACAAGTGCATCATTTACTATAACATATGATCTAGAATTCATAAAGTATTAAAAACTGAGTAGCACATAGCTAACTTTATTCAATAATAACAGCGGAAATGTAGCATAATAGACGATGAGTCCCATCAATGCCCACTGGAGAAAATGTTGAGTGAAGACTCACGACCCTACTGTATCTCATTGATCATCTGAAAATCCTACAACATGATAAGTTGCAGCCACATGTGTCAATATATTAAATGTATTGGCAAATTACACATAATGATATAACAAACCTACATCCACAAGCAAAGTATGACAAACAGAACACTCAAGTTGGTTTGTAGAAGAATGTCTTCACCTACCACCACTAACTGAACTCACAACCGTATCTAATTTATTCGCCCAAGATAACCCCAAATATTCTAAGTAAACATGACAAGAACTTCAGAAGTCTCTCAAGTGCGCTCTGGCTGTGGCGCATTCTCTAGGAACCATAGAGCGCTCTGCCAAGGACGCATTCACCTGATTTAAGTTCCAAAAACTATACCTCTCCTCAAGTGCACTCTGTCAATGGCGCATTCTCTAGGGACAATAGAGCGCTCTGCTAGTGACGCATTCACCTGGTTAATAATCCTAAGCCTACGGCTATAAACACTCACCACTTTCACGGGTCACTCGGCACATGCCCTCGTCTACCATAGCAAGTTGATCACACCATCACATATAACACAATCAATACCAAAACATGACACCACGGGATACACATATCAGGTCAAACATATATCATAGCATAAAAACCACACATGCATAGTAGAATATAGGATGAGCAAAATCAAAAGTACAAACTTGCCTTGAACGGTGTTGAAGTACTCTAACGATTAATTCCGATCCTCTTCACACTCCGGATAATCTATACGATTAACGAAGGCACCTTATAAATAATCCGTACTCATATAACACCATAATAAAGCCAACAACAAATAATTCAAATAAAACTTAAGTAACAGAACATATTAGTACGTATATATTATCTACATGCCAGTACGATCACAATGCAAAAAGAATCAACTAATTTGGATCAACGGTTTGAAAGATATGGCGTTTGGAAAGTTAAATTCAAATTTAAACAGTGCAAAAATGTTAAATTTCGGTTCTACAGTATTTTCCTGGTCACGAGCACATAGGAAAAAGAAACGATGAATTTGGAGTTACAGACCTCAAGATATACCTAAACGAAAATATGATATGGAATTTGCAAAGAAAAATTATGCCATAATAGCGTTCTGGGAAGAACTGTCGCGGCTGCTGTGGATGTTCCACGTGGCACAATGTGAACAGCCAGATGGTGTCCGCTGTTTTGGCTAACCAACAGACAGCCGATATGTAACAGAAAACGGTTCAGAAATAGTAATAAAAAAACGTATCTAATCTTGACCATCCAGGAGGGATCGGAGAGACGGGAGATACTCACCGGAGAAAGAACAGAGGAAGGGCGTCGCCGGAATTGAGGAAGTACGGCGCGGCCGGCTCGGACTTCGAGCGTGCGCTTGCTGGCGAGTCTTCCTGAGATCGGGGAGAACAGGACGAGGTGAGGAGGGACGCGACGAACATGCAAGAATCTTCAGGGACGACTGAAACTTCCTCTAGCGTCGGCGAGGTCCGGCTGGAGTCGAGGTCGGCTTCGGCTTGCTCCAGTTGACGTCCATGTGCTCGATTGGGGTCATCCCTGTGCGAAACAAGAGATGAGGGAGATAGAGGAGCTCATGGAGACCAGTACAGGGGAGCATGGAGAGGCTGGGGACCCTTAGTGGCGAAGAACTCGGCCGGCGCAAGAGCTCCTGTACGCGGAACTCCGGCGAGATGACTGTTGACGTATAATGTGCTGCCTAGTCTCTTCCATCAGATCGGTCTTTTGGTTGCATTGGCTAGAGCATGCACTTCTACATGGTATCAGAGCCAAGAGGTCTCGAGTTCAAGACCCGGCTGGCGCAATTAAGTCGCAGCCCACTTTCGGTCCACGTTTAGGCCTGAGGGAGCCACACGTGAGGGGGAGTGTTGACGTATAATGTGCTGCCTAGTCTCTTCCATCAGATCGGTCTTTTGGTTGCATTGGCTAGAGCATGCACTTTTACAATGACGACGGCTCTCTAGATCACAATTTTTACAAAACTCGGACGAGTCAGATGCGGGGGATATTTATATGGAGGTGGGAGGCGAGAGCTGCAAGGTCCGAGCCTAGTCAACGGAGGATTTGGATCGGGATTGGTCTCCAGGAAGAACACGCTGGAGGTAGGGGATGAGGAGTAAAACAAGAAGGCTGCCGCTGGGCTGTCCTGCTATGCGGAAATGGGCCGGCCTGCTGGCTGCTTAGCGCGCGCAGGCGAAGTAAGGGAGTTGTGCTGCGGCAGTGCTGCCCAACTGCACAGTGCGCATATTGCCTTTTTTTAAACCTCTGCTACAGGAATTATAAATAAACTAGGTAAAAGAAAATACTAGAAAAATTCCCAAAAATCACCAGAAAATGTAGTAAACTAGCATTACTAGTATAAAGTACAGGAACCTTAGTTCCAGCTCCAAAGCAATTTTGTAAACCTTATTTTATGCAATAAAGAATACACAAAAAGCAGTATAACACAAATCTAAAAAATCATTTGGAGTTTCTGAAATTGCAAAAACACATCAGGTGAACTCCAAATAATATTCTGATCATTATGAACTTTTTTATAACAGGGAAGAAGTCATGTTATCTCCACTCCAATAATTTGCTTTAAGTTGCAATAATGAATTGAATATTCAGAAAATTTCAAATATGCATACTAAATCATGATGAAAAATAATGATCCTATTGACATTCCAAATCTGAAAATTTGGGATGTTACAAATCTACCACCCTTAAAATCAACCTCGTCCTCGAGATTCGAAGAGGCTAGAAAGAAAAGGCTAGGGTCGGGGTATCCTTGAATATCCATTGTTCGTCCGAGAGTGTGGAGTACTACCACCCTTAGAATAAGCATCATCGTCTTCAAAAATCTTACTCCTTCGAGGAAATCCTTCAGACATATGCCTTACACTCCTTTGAAATTCTGAATCCCTTATCAAAAGAGTAGTCTTCCATAAACTTAAACTTCATGGCTCACAGGTCTTGCGTCAATAGTAGATAAATATTGATACTCTCATGGTGGTCATCAAGAATGATTCCTTGAGAAAAGAGTCTTGGTTTATTCTCACCGTATAACCTACTATTGGCAACGACTGCCTTCTACAAGGGTCAAACGTCATACCATTGTAAGATTCAGGCTTAACAACGACGTCTCTCTACTATAGGTAAGTCACTCTAGATTAACCATCCCACATAGCAAGAGGGAATAATAAGAGTAAGTTGGCATGGTGATCAATCCATTCCGCACCCAAACCATTACCTTGTATACGGTTTAGTGAATCTCGCAGTCTAACACTCGGGAATCCTCACAAGCATTGCATAATATTTCTCTTGTTCACGAAATAGGTTCAGATAATTCCGTTGGTTCTGCATGACAAACAAAATCAACTATCATTCCTCTCAACTATTATGTTTATGTCAACTACTGTAAAACATATACTAATGAATTAGAGCTTCCTCTAGGTTTCTTCTTTCAGCAAGGTTGTGCTTGTTTCTTGTCAGATCTTGGCGCATGTGGTAAACCTTGAACTCATCACTTGGTTGCAGCATGTATTAGGATATAGACATGATAAATACCTACGGGGAAAACACTACCCATATGCTCATGCTAGCAGCAAAAACTCCAACAAAAAACCAAACACTAATTTCACACAATTGACACAAGCAAAACCTACAGGTAAGGTCATATCCACAAGAGATATAATGTCATCATACTACCGCAAGTCGTTTATCGGACACAAATTAGTAATGGTTGTCTGTCAACTAAAACTCCTTAAATGACACTAATATAATTTCAGGGGTCATCTTTATTTGAAAAGAGAAGGTAATTAGCAAAAGATATGAACACGACAGTGAAGACTACTAAGTAGACAAAAGTTGAAAAACAAGTTTTTGACTCCTGTGACTTTTCTAATCCATTTTCTAGGGTCACGACCTACAGTCAACACACTGCTCTGATACCGTCTGTAATGACCCGAACCTAATAAGATTTGATGTCTTTGTGCACACTATGCTAGTCCCTGGATCGACTCGCTAGCACACATAGTACATATGAATATCAAATAACAAGTGCATCATTTACTATAACGTATGATCTAAAATTCATAAAGTATTACAAATTGAGTAGCATAGAGCTAACTTTATTCAATAATAACAACGGAAATGTAGCATAATAGACGACGAGTCCCATCAATGCCCACTGGCGAAAATGTTGTGTGAAGACTCGCGACCCTACTATATCTCATTGATCATCTGAAAATCCTACAACATGATAAGTTGCAGCCACAAGGGTCAATACATTGAATGTATTGGCAAATTACACATAATGATATAGAAAACCTACATCCACAAGCAAAGTATGACAAACAGAACACTCAAGTTGGGTTGTAGAAGAATGTCTTCACCTACCTCCACTAGCTGAACTCACAACCGTATCTAATTTATTCGCCCAAGATAACCCCAAAGATTCTAAGTAAACATGACAAGAACTTCAAAAGTCTCTCAAGCGCTCTCTGTTAGAGGCGCCATTCTCTAGGAACCATAGAGCACTCTGCCAAGGAAGCATTCACCTGATTTAAGTTCCGAAAACTATACCTCGCCTCAAGTGCGCTCTATAAATGGCGCATTCTCTAGGGACAATAGAGCGTTCTGCCAGTGACACATTCACCTGGTTAATAATCCCGAGTTTACGGCTATAAACACTCACCACTTTCACGGGTCACTCAGCACATGCCCACATCTACCATAGCAAGTTGATCACACCATCACATATAACACAATCAATACCAAAACATGACAATACGGGATACACATATCAGGTCAAACATATATCATAGCATAAAGACCACACATGCATAGCAGAATTTAGGATGAGCAAAATCAAAAGTGCAAACTTGCCTTGAAAGGTGCTGAAGTACTCTAATGATTAATTCCGATCTGCTTCACACTCCGGACAATCTATACGATTAACGAAGTCACCGATAAATAAACTGTACTCACATAACACCACAATAAAGCCCACAACAAA
The DNA here is from genome assembly GCF_002162155.2 of Triticum dicoccoides. Classification (NCBI taxonomy): domain Eukaryota; kingdom Viridiplantae; phylum Streptophyta; class Magnoliopsida; order Poales; family Poaceae; genus Triticum; species Triticum dicoccoides. Next base: position 441,929,814 of record NC_041383.1, on the reverse strand, counting down.
TAATTCAAATAAAACTTAAGTAACCGAACATATTAGTAGGTATATATTATCTACATGCCAGTACGATCACAATGCAAAAAGAATCAACTAATTTGGATCAACGGTTTGAAAGATATGTCCTTCGGAAAGTTAAATTCAAATTTAAATAGCGCAAAAATGTTAATTTTGGTTCTATACTATTCTCCTGGTCACTACGAGCACACAGGTAAAATAATCAATGAATTTGCCCTTATGGATCTCAAGATATACCTAAACGAAAATATGATATGGAATCTACAAAGAAAAATTATGCCATAACAGCGTTCTGGGAAGAACTTCCGCGGCTGCTGTGGATGTGCCACATGGCACAACGTGAATAGCAAGATGATGTCCGTTGTTTTGGCTAATCAACAGACAGCCGATATGTAACAGAAAACAGTTCGGAAATAGTAATAAAAAATATCTAATCTTGACCATCCAGGAGGGATCGGACGAACGGGAGATGCTCACCGGAGAAAGAACAGAGGAAGGGCATCGCCGAAGTTGAGGAAGTATGGCGCGGCAGGCTCGGACTTCGAGCGTGCGCTCACTAGCGAGGCTTCCCGAGATCGAGGAGAATAGGACAAGGTGAGGAGGGACGTGGCAAACACGCAAGCGTCTTCAGGGACGACTGAAACTTCCTATGGCGTCGGCGAGGTCCGGCTGGAGTTGATGTCAGCTTCCGCTTGCTCCAGTTGACGTCCGTGTGCTCGATTGGGTTCATCATGTGTGAAACAAGAGATGAGGGAGATAGAGGAGCTCATGGCGACCAATACTGGGGAGCAGGGAGACGCTGGGGACCTTTAATGGCGAAGAACTCGGCCGGCGCAAAAGCTTCTGTACGCGGAACTCCGGCGAGATGGCGACGACTCTCTAGGTCACGGTAGATCACGATTTTTACAAAACTCAGACGAGTCAGACGTGGGGGATATTTATATGGAGGTGGGAGGCGAGAGCTGCAAGATCTGAGCCTAGTACACGGAAGATTTGGATCGGGATTGGTCACCAGGAAGAACACGCTGGAGGTAGGGGATGAGGAAAAAAACAAGAAGGCTGCCGCTGGGCTGTCCCGCTATGCAGAAATGGCCGGCCTGCTAGCTGTTTAGCGCGCTCAGGCGAAGTAAGGGAGTTGGGTTGCGGCAGTGCTGCCCGACTGCACAGTGCGCACATTGCCTTTTTTTAACCTCTGCTAAAGAAAATACTAGACAAATTCCCAAAAATCACCAGAAAATATAGTAAACTAGCATTACTAATATACACTACAGGAACCTTAGTTCCAGCTCCAAAGCAATTTTGTAAACCTTATTTTATGCAATAAAGAATACACAAAAAGCAGTATAACACAAATCTAAAAAATCATTTGGAGTTTCTAAAATTGCAAAAACACATCAGGTGAACTCCAAATAATATTCTGATCATTATGAACTTTTTTATAACAGGGAAGAAGTCATGTTATCCCCACTCCAATAATTTGCCTTAAGTTAATGAATTAAATATTCCAAAAATTTCTAATATGCATAGTAAATCATGATGAAAAATAATGATCCTATTGACATTCCAAATCTGAAAATTTTGGGATGTCACACTATCTCACACCAGCATGGTGCATAAAAGAAAAGTGAAAACTAAACTCAAAAGATGCTCCAAGATATACACATATCACATGAACGAAACAAAGACGAAAACATACCGATACTTGTTGAAGAAGGTGGGATGCCTTTCGGGGCATCCCCAATCTTAGACGCTTGAGCTCCTTAAATATTTACTTGGGGTGCCTTGAGAATCCCCAAGATTTAGCTCTTGCCTCTCATCCTTCTCCTCATATCGAGACCTCCTCGATCTTTGATCATTTCATCCACAAAAAACTCAACAGAAAGCTCGGTAAGATCCGTTAGTATAATCAAGCAAATCACTACTCTAAGTACTATTCCAAACCAATTCATATTTTGTTTTTGCATTGTAGATACTGTATTATAACTTATTATAACTTTTCCATGGCTTATACCACTGATAAAATCAATAGTTTCATCAAAACAAGCAAAACAATGCATCAAAAACAGAATCTGTCTTAAACAGGATAGTCTGTAGTAATCTGAACAGTACCATACTTCTATAACTCCAAAAATTCTGAAAAATTATGAAAACATAAAAAATTTGTATAGAAATAGTGTGCAAAAAGTTTCAGAACATTTGGACATTACAGTAAAAAATGTAAATTCACGCACTACAACCAAAGTTTCTGTTTCTGCACCGCACATACCAACAAACAATCTAATCATCCTAAAGGCAAATCTTGGCACATTATTTTTATAATACAATGGATTTGTACATGGGGATAATTATTTTTGTTGAAAAGCTTATGTAATTAAGATTTAGAAAGTTTTCAAGGCTAGCACCCACTTTCACAATGCTCGTCCCTCTCACATTCACTTTTCTTTTTGTGAAGGTTTAAGTTCCCCTCTATATTTTTTTTAACTTTATAAAATCACTCAACAAAGTAAAATTACTCTCTAAAACTTTCGGGTTGTCTCCCTGGCAGCGCTTTCTTTAAAGTCATTAAGCTAGGCATAAATTGCTCAAGTAATGGATCCACCCGGATCCCAAGGTATATCAAAGCCAATTTTAATTAGCAATGATTTGGCATTTAGTAGTGAGCACAAAGCAACATATATCAAGCAATGACGAAGTCTAACTGTCTTCCTATGCATCGGCATGTCATACAAGAAAAATTCATGTACATCAAGTAAAGGCCAATACATAGCATAAGCAGTTTCTTGCAATTTTATCGTGTTGAAAACATAAAGAGGTCGAGACGTAGTTCCTCTCTCATAATAATTGCAAGTAGGAACAGAAAGCACATGCATATTATATTCATCAAAATTATCACGTGCAATGGTAAAAGGCAACCCATCAATATAATCCTTAATAATAACAAACTTCTCCGATATAGTGTAATTGGGATAATTCAAGAAGATAATAGGACTATCATGTGTGGGTGCAATAGCAACAATTTGATTCTTAACATAAGGAATTATAGAAAGCTCATCCCCATAAGCATAATTCATATTGGCATCTTGGCCACAAGCATAGCAAGCATCAATTTCATCAAAAAGGGATATTTCAAAAGAATCAACGGGATCATAGCAATTATCACGGCATTCATCCTTCGGTAAGAACGAAAGGAAATTAAACAATGTATGAGTTGAAGAGTTGCTGTCATTAGAAGGTGGGCACGGGTAGCTAATCCGCTCTTTGTTCTTTTGTTCTACACTCTACTCATCATCTTTTCCACCCAATGAGCTCACAGTTTCATCAATTCCTTCTTCCATAGACTCCTGCAAAATATTAGTCTCTTCTTGGACAATGGAGACTTTCTAAATAAATACATCAATATCAAAATTGTATTTGTAATTATCATATCAATATTTAAGGATGGCAAAAAATTTAGGTCTATAAACATCATCATCAAAAGCTTCATACTGTTCAAACAAAGATTCAATTTCATAAGCACCCCTAAAAGCAACAAATTCTTCAATTTGTTCCACATCATAGTAATCATATCTACCATTAGCATAAGAAGCTAAGGTTTCATTATCATTAAATTTGATTGAAAAGGGAAGGTGTGGAGCATTCATCGTAGAGCAACAAGTAAAATCATATCTCTGGCATAAATTCCAAGCATACCAATTCAACATATCAATTTGATCCCATAAAAGTTTCCCTTTTTGTGTCAAGGGATAATCCCTAAAGTATTCACATTGATCTAACGTGTCTCCCATTATCATGTTGAATGGGGTTTTCTTAAGATTATCAAAGTAGTGCATAATATTTTTCACATAACGAGCATCGAGGGTATTAGGAGGTTCCCCATCTCCATGAGTAGCAAGTACAACTATTTTGTGTGTGTTTTGTGTTCCATATCCATAACTAAAGATAGAGAACAACTTAGAATAGAAAATAAAAACTACTTAGTGATAAAACAAACTAGCACACACGAAATATTCACCCCACGCTATTGCTCCCCGGCAACGGCACCAGAAAAAGGTCTTGATAACCCACAAGTATAGGGGATCATTTGTAGCCTTCTTCGATAAATAAAAGTCTCGAACCCAATGAGGAGCTAAAGGTAGAACAAATATTTCCTCAAGTTCTATCGACCACCGATACAACTATACTCACACTTAACGTTTGATTTACCTAGAACAAGAATAAAACTAGGAGTACTTTGCGAGAATAAAACTACGAATAAATTGCAAGGTAATAAAAGTGGATACATTTTGTGAACAAAAATTCATTTGTCCCTAGGCAATCGATAACAAGTACCGGTAATCATTCTTGCAATTTTATATGAGTGAGAGGCATGAGCTAACATATTTTCTCTACTTGGATCATATGCACTTATGATTGGAATTCTAGCAAGACACAACAACTAAAGATCATTAAGGTTGTGAAACCCAACCATAGCATTAAGTATCAACTCCTCTTGATACCATACGCAACAACCCACCTACTCGGGTTTAAGCTTCTGTCACTCTCCAACCCACCATAAGCGAATCATGAATGTATTGCAACACCCTACAGCAGGGATCCCTCATGTTTGCGCGAGACGGAGGGCACCATAGGATAGCACAATAAATAAAATATAAAATCATACCAACCAAGATCACGATTAACCCACAAGAAAAAATGGATCTACTCAAACGTCATAGGATAGCCAAATATCATTGGGAAATAATATATGGAGTTTAGCACCATGTTGAAGTAGAGATTACATCGAGGGGAAGAGGTGTTACACCTACTTCATAGAGGGGGAGAAAGTTGGTGTTGTCGGTAGCAAGGTTGTTGATGTAGATCGTCGTCACGATCCTAGCCCCAGCGGCACTACAGTGCCACTAGGAGAGAGGGGGAGAGAGCCCTCCTCCTTCTTATTCTTCCTTGGCCCCCCTGGATGGGAGGAGAGTTCCCCCTATGGTCCATGGCCTCCATGGCGACGGAGGGGCAGGAGCCCCTCCGAGATTGGATCCCTCTCTGTTCTCTTCTGTTTTGGTGCTCCCCTAGATCTGGCCCTTCACGGTTTCTTAAATTCCAGGAGATCCGTAACTCCGATTGCACTGAAATTTTTACATGAATTTTTCCATAAATTATCTTTCTTGCACCAAAAGAAGGGCCCCAACCGCCTTACAAGGAGGGCATAAGACACCTGGGCGCGCCTGGCACCCCCTAGCGCGTCCTGGTGTATCTTGGGGGCTATGGGTCCCCGTTTGCGTTGATTCCACCTCCCAAAAATCACATATATTCCAAAATAATTCTCCGTGAAATTTATTGCATTTGGACTTCGTTCGATATGGATTTTCTGCGAAACAAAAAACATGCAACAAACAGGAACTGGCACTGGGCACTGGATCAATATGTTAGTCCAAATGAATCATATAAAGTGTTGCCAAAAGTGTATAAAAGTTGTATAATATTGGCTGGAAACAATAAAAAATTATAGATACGACAGAGACATATCAGACATCTCATTTCCCCATATGCAAAATGGGTTGAATAGTGGGTCTAAACCTCTGACAACAGGACCTACATGTGCAATTCCAAATTGTTAAAAACCTAAATATTAGAATGATTCCTACAGCTGCACAATAATGTGCTATTAGCCAAAGGACCGTGCATGTGCAAACCTCGATGCTAAACCTCATTGCCTCCCATTGTTTCCCTTCAACACATATAAGGCTGATCTTGATCAGGTTATCTGAGAGTTGGCATACTATTAGTAGAGTATGTTAATGAAAAATAGACAAATTGTAGATCCAATAGATTAAGTCGACCTAGACCAACCTCATGCCAATGGCGATGAGGCAAATCACAGAGCAATGAAGTCGCTACACACCAATGCCTAAGACATCTACAACACTACCAAGACCCAAGGATAACACAAACCTTGCTAAACAACTTGGAAATAGAGCAATTTTATATGTTTCCCGTGTATTTAGTACAACCAAACTCAGTTTATTTCTCACATGCATAACAATATAAAACTGTAGCCACAACAAAAGAACATCAGATTGCAGAATTGAACCAAATAGTTAACTAGACAGTGCAACAAATGAACCAAATAGTTAACTAAGCATCACATTGTAGAATAGAACGTATACTAGAAGATAAGACAGTTAACCAAACCAAGAATGCTTGATAACTACTAGGAAATGTGGTAATTTTTGGACCAAACTGTTAACTTAACATTACATTTCAGAAGATCAGATTGCATATTAACATCATAGAGGACAATTCACAAGAAGGCACCAGCGGTGGCCTCGAGAAAATACCATGAACTGTAGTTTAAAGTAGCCAACCGCATGGTGTTACGTCTCCAATGTATCTATAATTTTGATTGTTCCATGCTATTATATTATATATTTTGGATGTTTTATATGCATTAATATGCTATTTATTTTTTTTGGGACTAAGCTATTAACCTAGAGCCCAGTGCCAATTTCTGTTTTTCCTTGTTTTTGAGCTTCACAGAAAAGGAATACTAAATGGAGTCTAAACGGAATAAAACTTCATTATGATTTTTCTTGGACCAGAAGACACCCAGGAGACTTGGAGTTCAAGTCAGAAGAGTCACGAGGCAGCGACAAGGGTGGAGGACGGGCCCAGGGGGTAGGGCACACCCCCTAACTTGTGGGCCCCTCGTGACCCCCCTGACGTAGTTCTTCCTCTTATATATTTGCAAATATTCCCAAACCCTCAGAAGCATCTACATTAACTCTATTGCCCTTCCAATGAAGCGTGAGTAGTCCACCTCGGACCTATGGGTCCGTAGCTAGTAGCTAGATGGCTTCTTCTCTCTCTTTGATTCTCAATACCATGTTCTCCTCGATGTTCTTGGAGATCTATCCGATGTAATACTCTTTTGCGGTGTGTTTGTCAAGATCCGATGAATTGTGGATTTATGATCAGTTTATCTATGAATATTATTTGAATCTCCTCTGAATTCGTATATGCGTGATTTGGTATCCTTGTATTTCTCTTCGAATTATCGGTTTGGTTTGGCCAACTAGATTGGTTTTTCTTGCAATGGGAGATGTGCTTAGCTTTGGGTTCAATCTTGCGGTGTCCTCACCCAGTGACAATTGGGGTAGAAAGGCACGTAATGCGTTGTTGTCATCAAGTTTAAAAAGATGGGGTTTTCATCATATTGCTTGAGTTAATTCTGCTACATCATGTCATCTTACTTAATGCATTACTATGTTCTTTATGAACTTAATACTCTAGATGCAGGCAGGAGTCAGTCGATGTGTGGAGTAATAGTAGTAGATGCAGAATCATTTCGGTCTACTTGACACGGACGTGATGCCTATATTGCATAATCATTGCCTTGGATATCGTCATAACTTTGTGCTTTTCTATCAATTGCTCGACAGTAGTTTGTTCACCCATTGTATTATTTGCCTTCATGAGAGAAGCCTCTAGTTAAACCTATGGCCCCCGGATCTATTTTCCATCATATTAGTTTCCGATCTACTATTTTGCTATCTTTTATTTTCAGATCTATAAACCAAAAAACCCAAAAATATTTTATCTTTTGTTCAGTTCTATTTATCTATCTCTATCAGATCTCACTATTGCAAGTGACCATGAAGGGATTGACTACCCCTTTATCGCGTTGGGTGCAAGTGTTTGATTGTTTGTGCAGGTATTGGTGATTTGTGCATTCTTCTCCTACTAGATTGATACCTTGGTTCTCAAACTGAGGGAAATACTTATCTCTACTTTGCTGCATCACCATTTACTCTTCAAGGGAAAAACGAATGCAAGATCAAGAAGTAGCACATGGTAGCGTCGACGGTGGCCTCGAAGGCGAGATGCTCCTCCAAGATCTGGTGGTTGGCAGGCATGGCAGCCATCACGACCTCATCCACGCGTGCGGACACAGTTTGCTTCCCCGTTGCCAGATGCTCCCGAGCTCCTCGCTATACTGCGTGTAAAATGGCCGTGGGCGGCGCTTATTTGGAGGATGGGGCAGTGATTTGGGCGGAAGGTGTCTCACCGTCAGTCGGGGCATGTGGGATGGAGAAGGAGGAGGAAGACGGGGATGGGGGTGAATTACTTAACTATATCGACGAGGCCGCGCAGCAAGAAGAAGGGTCGCCGCTGAGGAGGCAGCACTGCAAGTAAGCAGTGAAGGTTTGAACTTGGAAAGGAAGGAGGAACAGTGGAAATGTGGCTTTTGGCCCGGGGAGGGGGCGGAGAGCTAGATATTTCCACGGTTGCCGAAACTTTTCGCTCAGTACCGCGAGAAAATGGCGCAAAGTGTGGTTGAAGCGCGGGCGATGGACTGTAGACGACGAACCTTCCGGCATAGGCCATACAAGAGGGTGTGCCAAGATATTTTATATCGCATTGCACACAATTCTTGCTAGTAAACTGTTTGTGGCGTGCCTTATTTTTTCATTCTGATTTGAAAGACAAAATGATATTACGGAGGGAAAGGACAATGTTCGAATTGCTAGAACGTTTATTTACAGTGAACATGCAACTATATGAGTGTCATGTTAAAATTTTGTATTATTCAGGGTTTGTTTGGCCTTTTTTATACATTAATTTAGTTTCTAGGCATTTAATGTGCATAATTCAAATTTGAACTACAAGCACATGCTCCAGTGCAATGAAATGAGTTTAAAAACATATATGTGTCCTTGGGTGAATGTTTAGGTCCCATGCAAGAAATGGGAATGAATTTCAAACACCTCGGCATCGTGGCTTGGCCGGAAACATTGAGATACTTGGTTTTTAAATTCCTATAAATCCAAAAATTGCCTAAAAATCATAAAACTTGGCATGGTATCATGAAATGGCACCAACATGTTGTGGTAAAAAATTTGTCCGATTTGGATGGTATAAGCTTCTTACAAAATAGAGCTTCTCTCAAGAAGCCTCATGGTTCCAAGAGGGGACGTGTCACCTCTATGTGCAAAATGACATACACCGCCTCTTCTTGCCTTGATTTATTTACAGAGGAAACACAGACGAATAGGAGTATCATGCTAATTTTTTGAACTAATCTGGGTTTGTCTAGCCTATTTTATACATAATTGAGTTTTCTAGGCATTTAGTGTGCATAATTCAAATTTGAACCACAAGCACATGCTCTAGCGCACCAAAATGAGTAATTATATATGTGTCCTTGGGTGAATGTTTAGGTCCGATGCAAGAAATGGGAATGAATTTCAAACACCTCGGCATCATGGCTCGGCCAAAAAAATTGAGATACTTGGTTTTTAAATTCCTGTAAATCCAAAAATCGCCTGAAAATCAAAAAAATCGGCATGGTATCATGAAATGGCACCAACAATGCTATGGTAAATTTTTTGTTTGACTTGGGACAAGTTTTGGTATAAGCTTCTTACAAAACGGAGCTTCTCTCAAGAAGCCTCATGGTTCCGAGAGGGGACGTGTCACCTGTGTTTGCGAAACGACATACACCGCCTCTTCCCGCCTTGTTTTTTTATAGAGGCAACATAGACCAATAGGAGTATCATGCTAATTTTTGGAATTAATCCGGGTTCGTCTGACCTTTTTTATACATTAATTGAGTTTTGTATGCATTTAATGTGCATAATTGAAATTTGAACTACATGCACATGCTCTAGTGCCCCAAAGTTGGTTGAAAAATCATATGTGTGTCCTTCAGTGAATTATTAGGTCCCGTGCAAGAAATCGGGAATGAATTTCAAACATCTAGGCGTTGTGGCTCGGTCGGAAACATTGAGAAACTTGGTTTTTTAAATTCCTGTAAATCCAAAACTCACCTAAAAATCATGAAACTTAGCATGGTCTCATGACATGGCACCAACATGTTGTGGTAAAAATTTCGTCTGATTTGGTATAAGTTTTGTTATAAGCTTCTTGCAAGCCGGAGCTTCTGTCAAGAAGGCTCATGGTTCCGAGAGGGAACCTGTCACCTCTGTGTGCGAAACAACATACGCTGCCACTTCCCACCTTGATTATTTTTATAGAGGCAACATATACCAATAGGAGTTCCGTGCTAAATTTTGGAATTATTTAGGGTTTTTGCCTTTTTTATACATTATTTGAGTTTTCTAGGAACTTAATGTGCATAATTCAAGTTCGAGCTACATGCACATGCTCCAGTGCACCAAAATGGGTTGAAAAATCATATATGTGTCCTTGGGTGAATGTTTAGGTCCCATGCAAGAAACAGGAATAAATTTCAAACATCTGGGTGTCGTGGCTCGGCCGAAAACATTGAGAAACTTGGTTTTTGAATTCCTATAAATCCAAAACTCGCCTAAAAATCATGAAACTCGGCATGTTGCCTTCACATGGCACCAACATGTTGTGGTAAATTTTTTGTCCGATTTGCAAAGACACACACATTAATAAGCAACAAAGTCATTTTGGAACAAGAGCTGCCACGTTACAATCGGAAACATAAGTATTATTGAAACCGTGGGCGTTCTACTAACCATTTACGTGCCACCACAGGTCCCCTTTTTTTGTTGGCTAGGAGGCGCCGTGCGCGGTAGCTATTGAGGACGGGAGTGATATGTCTCCGGCGTATCTACTTTTCCTAACGCTTTTCCTCTTATTTTGGACTCTAATTTTCATGATTTGAAGGAAACTAACCCGGACCAACGCTGTTTTCAGCATAACTACCATGGTGTTGTTGTTTTTTTGCAGAAATAAAAGTTCTCGGAATGGAACGAAATTTTTTGGAGAATTATTTTAGAATATATAAAAAATATTGGAGCCAAGAACCACCGGAGGAGGGCCCTGGGAGAGCACAGCCCACAAGAGGGCCCCCTCCAGGCGCGCCCAGGTGGGTTGTGCTCTCCCAGGGGGCCCCATCTGGTGGTTCTTGGCTCCAATATTTTTTATATATTCTTAAATAATTCTCCAAAAAATTCGCCCACTTGGTGTCCCCGCAGACCCTGACTCCAACTCTATAAAATCCTATTTTTGGAGAAAAAATTCAGGGAGAAAGAATTATCGCGTTTCACAAGAAGGAGCCACCGCCACCTCCTGTTATTCATCGGGAGGGCAGATCTGGAGTCTGTTTGGGGCTCCGGAGAGGGGGGTCTTTGATCTTCATCATTCCCAACCCTTCTCCATCGCCAATTCCATGATTCTGCCCACCGGGGGTGAGTAATTCCTTCGTAGGCTCTCTGGTCGGTGAGGAGTTGGATGAGATTCATCATGTAATCGAGTTAATTCTGTCAGGGCTTAATGCCTATGACTTTGGGACTGCGAGTTAATTCTAGTATCCATTATGTTCTGAGATTGATGTTGCTATGACTTTGCCATGCTTAATGCCTATCACTTTGGGACTGCGTGTCATGATTTCAGATCTGAACCGTTTATGTTATCACCATTATACCTATGTTCTTGATCCAATCTTGCAAGTTATAGTCACCTATTACGTGTTATGATCCGTAAACCCCGGAGTGACAGTATTCAGGATACTTTCCGGTGATGACCGTAGTTTGAGGAGTTCATGTATTCACTATGTGCTAATGCTTTGTTCCGTTCTCTATTAAAAGGAGGCCTTAATATCCGTTAGTTTCCATATGGACCCCGCTGCCACGGGAGGGTAGGACAAAAGATGTCATGCAAGTTCTTTCCATAAACATGTATGACTATTTACGGAATACATGCCTACATTATATTTATGAACTGGAGGTAGTTTTGTATCGCCCTAGGTTATGACTATTGTATGATGAATATCATCCAATGAATTCACCGATCCAATGCCTACAAATTTTCCACATATTGTTTCTGCTATGTTACTATTGTTATTGTTGCTGTCACAACTGCTACAAAACCATTGCTGTCACTGTTACCGTTACTACTACTGTTACCACTGCTATCAAAATTGTCATATTAATGTGCTACCGATCATATTGCTGTAGATAATTAATCTCCAGGTGTGGTTGAATTGACAACTCAGCTGCTAATACTTGCAAATATTCTTTGGCTCCCCTTGTGTCGAATCAATATTTGGGTTGAATACTGTACCCTCGAAAACTGTTGCGATCCATGTACTTGTGGGTTATCAAGACCTTTTTCTGGCGCCGTTGCTAGGGAGAATAGCTACATTTGTTGAGTCACTTGGGATTATTATGTATTTATCTTTATGAAGAATCTAAAGGATACAAAAACCAAGATCGTTCCCTCTAGGATGAGGGGAGGTAAGGAACTGCCATCACACTCTACACTTGATTCACCTTCTGTTTTGAGTAGACTTGCAACACCACAACATGCTATTAGTCCTGATATGTCGCAAGTTATTGATGATGCTACTTCTATGAATGCTACTCATGATGATGCTATTACCTTGCTTGACGATGGTGTGCCACTAGGTGATTTTCTTGATGAACAAATTGCTAGAGCTAAAGAGAATGAAACTACTGAAACCGATGAGATCATTGAAACTGATGAAATACTCGAAACTGGAAGTCTTGAAACACCTATTATACCTAGCCCTAATACGTCTCCAACGTATCTATAATTTATGAAGCATTCATGCTATAGTATTATCTGTTTTGGATGTTTATGGGCTTTACTAAGCACTTCTATATTATTTTTGGGACTAACCTATTAACCAGAGGCCCAGCCCAAATTGTTGTTTTCTTGCCTATTTCAGTGTTTCGAAGAAAAGGAATATCAAATGGAGTCCAGACGGAACGAAACCTCCGAGAAAGTTATTTTTGGAACGAAAGCAATCCAGGGGACTTGGAGTGCACGTAAGGGAAGCTTCGAGGTGTCCACGAGGCAGGGAGGCGCGCCCACCTCCCCTGGGCGCGCCCCCACCCTCATGGGCCCCTCTTGGCTCCCTTGACCGACTTATTTCGCCTATATATCTCCATATACCCTAAAAACATCGGGGACAAGAATAGATCGGGAGTTCCGCCGCCGCAAGCCTTTCTAGCCACCAAAAACCAATCGGGACCCTGTTTCGGCAACCTGCCGGAGGGGGGATCCCTCACCGGTGGCCATCTTCATCATCCCGGCGCTCTCCATGATGAGGAGGGAGTAGTTCAACCTCGGGGCTGAGGGCATGTACCAGTAGCTATGTGTTTGATCTCTCTCTCTCTCTCTCCCGTGTTCTTAACTCGGCACAATCTTGATGTATCGCGAGCTTTGCTATTATAGTTGGATCTTATGATGTTTCTCCCCCTCTACTCTCTTGTAATGAATTGAGTTTCCCTTTGAAGTTGTCTTGTTGGACTGAGTCTTTAAGGATTTGAGAACACTTGATGTATGTCTTGCCGTGCTTATCTGCGGTGACAATGGGATATTCACGTCATCTACTTGATGTATGTTTTGGTGATCAACTTGTGGGTTCAATGAACTTATGCATAGGGGTTGGCACACGTTTTCGTCTTGACTCTCCAGTAGAAACTTTGGGGCACTCTTTGAAGTACTTTGTGTTAGTTGAATAGATGAATCTGAGATTGTGTGATGCATATCGTATAATCATGCCCACGGATACTTGAGGTGACATTGGAGTATCTAGGTGACATTAGGGTTTTGGTTGATTTGTGTGTTAAGGTGTTATTCTAGTACGAACTCTATGATAGATCGAACGGAAAGAATAGCTTCATGTTATACGGACTCTTGAATAGACCGATCATCTTTTCGTTTGTTCTTTGCTATTAGTGACTTTGGAGTGACTCTTTGTTGCATGTTAAGGGATAGTTATATGATCTAATTATGTTATTATTGTTGAGAGAACTTGCACTAGTGAAAGTATGAACCTTAGGCCTTGTTTCCTACCATTGTAATACCGTTTGAGCTCACTTTTATCATTATTTACCTTGCTGTTTTTATAATTTCATATTACAAAAACCTATATCTACCATCCATATTGCACTTGTATCACCATCTCTTCGCCGAACTAGTGCACCTATACAATTTACCATTGTATTGGGTGTGTTGGGGACACAAGAGACTCTTTGTTATTTGGTTGCAGGGTTGCTTGAGAGAGACCATCTTCATCCTACGCCTCCCACGGATTGATAAACCTTAGGTCATCCACTTGAGGGAAATTTGCTACTGTCCTACAAACCTCTGCACTTGGAGGCCCAACAAAGTCTACAAGAAGAAGGTTGCATAGTAGACATCAGCCCTCCTAGATATGAAATGCCTATGATACCTGAAGGTTATGTTATGGATGAAGAGACCACTAGGGATTTTCTTGCTTGCAATGATAGGGATGATCTTAAGAAATTATTATGGAAATTGAAAGAGAAATCTTTGAATGCTAGAATGAAATGTGATCCCAAGTTTGCTACTTCACCTATCCTTGTTGATGATAAGGATTATGAATTCTCTGTCGACCTAAGTTGATTACTTTGGTTGAATCTGATCCTTTCCATGGTTATGAAACTGAAACTGTTGTGGCACACCTTACTAAATTAAATGATATAGCCACCCTGTTTGGTCATGATGATAAGATTCGCTACTACAATATCCTCAAATTATTTCCGTTCTCATTAAAGAGTGATGCTAAGATATGGTATAATACTCTTGCTCCTGGTTGTGTGCGTAGTCCCCAACATATGATTTATTACTTCTCTGGAAAAATATTTTCCTGCTCATAAGAAACAAGTTGCCTTATAGGAAATATTTAATTTTGTGCAAATTGAAGAAGAGAGTCTCCCACAAGCTTGGGGGAAGCTTCTCCAATTGCTTAATGCTTTGCCTAATCACCCCCTTAAGAAAAATGAAATACTTGATATCTTCTATAATGGACTAACCGATGCTTCTAGAGATTTCCAAGATAGTTGTGCTGGTTGTGTTTTCAGGGAACGAACTGTTGAAAAAGCTGAGGAATTATTCAATAACATATTGAAAAATTATGATGATTGGACTCTTCCTGAACCACCGCATAAACCCACTCTGAAGAAGAGGGGTATCTTATATCTCAGTCCTGAAGATATGCAAGAGGCAAAGAAATCTATGAAGGAAAAAGGTATTAAGGCGGAGGACATTAAAAATTTACCTCCTATTGAAGAAATACATGGACTTGATACACCACCCCCAAGGTGGTAGAGGTAAACTCCTTAATGAAATTGGATGAAAGGAACAACCCTTATAATATGCATCCTAGTCAATGCCTTTTTGAGTTTTACATTAGAAAGCAAGATCACTTCAATGAAAATGTTATGACACAATTGAAATACAACTCTGATATGATTGCTCTTTTGAGTGACTTGTTATTTAGAATCTCTAATGATGTTAGAGGTGTAGGAAAACAAGCTTCTATGGTTCATACTCAACTAGAACAAGTTGCTAAATCTCAAAGAGAGTTGCTAGAAGAAATGAATAATAATATCAATGATCATGCTATAAGAGTAGTGACTAGAGGAGGTAGAATGACTTAGCAACCACTTTATCCTGAGGGACACCCTAAAATAATTGAACAAGACTCTCAAAGAGTTAACACTAATGCACCTAGTCCTTCTAAACATAAAAAGAAAAATGATAGGACTTTGCATACCTCTAGTGATCCTAAAATAGAAAAATCTCCTGAAGATAACAATGATGTTTCTATCTCTGATGCTGAAACTCAATCTGGTAAGGTCGGTGTACTAGATTAGGGGTACCCTAGTACCCCGAACTTGTGCACGGGGAGTTGCAGCACCCCGCGGCAAAGGCTTGCCGGGTGATCTCCAAGATCCCCCAAGGTTCCCTTGGAGCCATCCAAGAACAAAGTATTTAAGCTAAGGAGACAAGACCGCGGCAAGGGGAGCTTGCCGGGAAGGCCAACCAAGGCGCTCCAATGAACTTGCCGCGACGCGCCACGCGCTCCGGCAAGGCAACAAGGCCCCGGCAAGAGGAGCTTGCCGGGAAGACAAACCAAGGCACCTCGAAGCCCGGTGAGCGACAAGCTTCCGGACCCGACAAGATAACAACAGCGGCAAGGCGCTTGCCGCGGCAGGCGGCCACTCTGCGTCCACGCTCCAGCGCATCCACCAACGTGTCGCTCTGGGGGCCTCTCCGGACGTGCGTGGCGGGAGGCTGTGCAGCCAGCGGTGTGCAGTGGCATGCAAAGCTGACAAGATCGCCATCATGGCAAACGGTGGCGCCCCTAACGGTCCTTTTCTGCACTGTTCGGGCGACTCAGACGGGCATTTAATGCCCTTGTCCCCTGCCGTCAGGGTTAGGTAGGGTGCACTGTACAAGCAACTGTATCAACTACCTCGCTTTTTACGTTTTTACCCTCCTCTGCGTTGCCACCTGTCGGTGACCCCTTTAGCGTATAAAAGGAGGCCCATGCGCAACGTAGAGAGGGTCGGCTGATAGGTTCGGAGCCTCAGGCAGTTTGCTTCGATCCATTGGTAGCCCAGAGAACATCACACTCTCACTTTGGAGAGCAAGAACACCAGATAATACAACCAGACAAGCAGCAGTAGGAGTGTTATCTCTCCGGAGAGCTCCGAAGCTGGGTAAACTGCTCGTCTGCCTCGCCTCGATCTGCTCTTCGTGCGATCTCCGCCCCCCGCCGAACCGAAAGGGGCCCGGTCCGCCGGCCCCATAGGTGTTCGAGGATCAGTTTCCCCGACAGGTAATGAACATTCATCTAGTGATAAT
The DNA here is from genome assembly GCF_002162155.2 of Triticum dicoccoides. Taxonomy (NCBI): domain Eukaryota; kingdom Viridiplantae; phylum Streptophyta; class Magnoliopsida; order Poales; family Poaceae; genus Triticum; species Triticum dicoccoides. The sequence goes on along the minus strand of NC_041383.1, from coordinate 441,913,176 downwards.
GAAAAAGATAATGAGGATGTTCATGAAGACACTCAACCAAACAATGATAAAGAACCAGATAATGATGTTGAGATAGAACCAGCTGTTGATCTTGATAAACCATAACCTAAAAATAAAAGATGTGATAAAAGAGACTTTGTTGCTAGAAAACTGTCACAGCCTGATTTTTGGCCCTTTCTTTTTCTTTTGATTTTTTTGAGTATTTTACTTGAGTTTTATTTTTCTGTGACTAAGTGTTCTGGTAACTAGAGAAGATGAACTCTTCTTCCCTTCCAAAGTGGCTTGTCATCCTCCAATCCATCCCTCGACCCTGTCATTTTCATTCTAGCCCAATCCCCATATTCCTTTTATTGGGAATATTCCTTTTCTATTAAAGGAATTACCCTTTTTACCCTAGGTTGTGATGCAACCAATATTTCCATCACTCCTAAAATTCCCAAATAATTCTCATAAATTGTTTGGGTCATATCTTCATCAAATATGGCAAAACATTTCATTGCCATGTTCAAAAATATTCCACCAATAATTCTTTTCATATTCTGCCCTAAATGGCACATTATGAAGCAAATGCTATTTATCTTTGCCCAATTGACCCCAAACGTTTTGGACATATTTTCATGTCCAAATAATTTCCCTGTGCCAAAATTCAAATTCATTTCCTTAGCCAATCTTCCTCAGTGATTTTTCAAAGTTCCTATCTAAGGGAAGCCTTTGTGAAGGAAGTGCTAGCTAGGGTTATCCAAATGAGTTGAAATTTTGCACACTCCTTCATGTGCTCATATCATTGCCCTCCTCCAATTTTTAGCCCTATCCCATCATCTATGTGAGCATAGGACCAAATCTTTGTTTCTGGCAATATTTTCAGGTTATGAAGCAAGTATAATTTTTAATGCTTCATTAATTCTGATAAATTACCAAAACATTCTCCTACCCATATACCATCTCTCCACAAAATTTGGGATCATTCCCTTAAGCCTTTTTCCCTCCAAATGTTTTACAAGTTTCTGGTCGGTGGGGATGTTTGTGAAGCAAGTACTATTTTGGCATGTCCATTTGGTATGAAACTCTTACAACATCTTCATATGACCAAAGAACTCTGCCTTGCCTACTTTCAGCTCAAGTGGCCACTTCGAGTGAGTGATTCTTCATCATTTCTAAATCTGGTCAGCAGGGTACTTTCTACAGCAACTACTAGCTAAACCCCTCCCCTTGAGCTGAAACCTTGCTATCTTAGTCACCTTAGTGAGTGATCAAACCCGGTCAAAGATCAGACTTAATCTCCAAGCGTGTGAGCCACAACAAACTTCAAACAGCTTGTTGTTCCTTTGTTTTCTTGCTACCTGTGATCACTCTAGTGAGCACTATGCTTGGCTCTCTCTTCCTTGGCATCTATCTCTGCCTCCCTTGTCTCCTAGACATAAATTGGCCGACCATCCTGCACTGTGTGCACTAGTGCACATGGTGACCATCGCCTTGGCACACTATGGACGCGAGCTGAGCATCATTTTCTTGGGTTCCTCCTATGTTCGTCGGTTTCGCGCGCCTAGCTGTATCCAATAGTTTCCCTGTGATCCCCTGCATCACCCTGCGTAGCTGCCCCGTCCGGACTTGCCCTGGTTTCATCGCTTTTGAGCTCGCCTGTGCCACTAACCTCTCCTGCTCCTCCTTGTCCGGTGCCCGGAGCTCTCTCGAGTCTTCCCAAGCTCACTCGAGGCCTCCCGCATCCCCGTGAAGCTCCTGGACAAGTCTCCTCTCCCTCCCCGTGCTTATGCTCGCGCCAGCGCGATGTGACATGCGTTACCACGACCGCGTCCGAGCACCGCGTCGCCCTGCCTATAAATGGCCCTCTCCGAACCATTCCTAGCACTCCATCACCTCCTCCTCCTTGTAGTACCCCTCAGTAGCATCTTCCCCAAGCTTGAGAGCGTCTCCTTCCCGCCCATTGCCGCATCGGTCGCTGCCTCGGTCGTCCTAAAGTTCGGCGAACCAAGTATTTTCCCTCTGTTCTATCACCACCCGAGCACTCCTCGGACCTCCACGAATCTCCTCATACCACCACTTCCTCCCAGGAGTGTCCAGAAGCGCGGTGGCAAGATCTGGCGGAGCATCCTGCACCTAGCTAGATGTAGAGCCTGTTCCCGGGGCCAGCGGTGCTGTCACATCGGGCGGAGATGGCCGGAGCCGGCCGGAGCCGGCCGGCCCGTCGCTGGCAACGCGCTTGGCCTTGCCTCTTATGTGCCCGCGTCTGGAGGAAGAAGAGAAGGATGGGAGAGACGGAGGTCAGCCGTGGGCCCCACTTGTAAGCCTCACGGCATTCACCCCGCCCCAGGCCCGCGGGTGTTAAGTGGAAGCATAGTTTGGGTTTCACGCTTTCATTTTAGTGAAAGGGCAAACTACTGCGGCTTTGGCCAGAAATGCGTTTGGACTGTCCCGAAATCGTATTACCTGGAATGCGCCTTCTGTTTGATCCCGCCAGCCGAAACCCTTAGGTTGTGAACGTTCGTCAGTTAGCAGCAAAAAATAATACTTTTTGTTTCTTTTTGTGCCTAACAAACAAACGGTCGTAACTCCTTGCTCGAGACTCCGATTGAGGTGAATCCAATGCCCACATCTTTGTCTCGTCGAGCCCGTTCTGTTCCCATCATTTTCACTATGGTTTGACATACGAAAAATGACCATTTTCCCCTTGCACATAATCAGCCCCCTCCAAGAGAGAATCTTTTCCGGCGAATCTTTCCGCGGCTTCACCGCACTTCTTCCTGGAGCTTTCTTCATCCACATGAAAGCCACAACCGCCATTTGCATGATAGCCATGCAGTAGCATTGGTTTTCAACTTGAATCTTTAATAACTGTTTGTTTGTTTTGTTACTGCTATCATTATTTCAGTTGTGCTTATGGATCGGTGGTTACCGTCATGCCATGTTTTCTTGCATGCTGTAATCATGTTCTACCTGCTAGTATTACTTTCATATTGGCCATGCTTGGTAGTAGTACATGTTGGGTTGGTGTTGTTCTTCGGTGCATCACTATTGTCGGTTGCCGAGTACCGTTGGTATGCATTGTTCCTTTGCTGTTAGTTGGTTAAGTGCTTATGCGGTAATGTTATCGATGTGCTCTTGCATGGTATTTATTATTGATGCTAGTGGTCATGTTATGCTATGAGTTGTGTTATACTTGTGATATTCATGCTTTTCATTAGGCCACGCTCATATGGATAAATGATTCATTGTTGCTATGCTTAAGGTTTATGTGGCACATCCATGTTTATGTTGATATCATCCTCATGCAATGTAGTTGCATCATGTTATTTTATTATGACTCAGCTTATTGCATTCAAGTTTTAACCGGACTTAAATGAATTTGAACAACTGTTGGTTGAGTCATGGTGCCACCATACCGAGCTGACCAGTGCAACCATATTTGCATTTATGGGAAGGTCTTAACTGGGTCTGTTGTCATGCCTTTCGCTAGTGCCTCCAATGAGGGAAGGTTATGGGAGCATGCTACCCTGATCAGGTAGGCGGACATAAGCCTTGTGAGACTGAGTTTTGTTATGTGCACATGTCCCTGTTTGGGACCGTTTATTGTTTTGCCACGATGGTGGCCGTTGAAGCATTTGGTAGGCACGGGGCCACCCATGACTTAGCCCACAGGGGAGTTGGTCGGAGTGTTCGGGAGAGTGTCATGGTAGTAGAGCGGTTTTGTCAGAACGCCATTGGTCCTCCCAAATGGGTATGCGAGGCCCTGGGTTCCATGGTGTGGGTACAGTGTGCTAACCTCTGCAGAGTGTGTGTTACATCTATCAATAGCCGCGCCCGTGGATAAGGGCCCAGTTCATAGTTGGTCACACTATGGGTCAACAGTAATAATAATGATGTGCTTAGTAACAACCCCGGTCCAAGGATGAAAGAAGTTGGTTGATCTTTATGTGATCGTGAGAGGATCACTGTGCTATCGAGGATACGGAGTTGATGGATATTTGTGTTGTTGTGCGAGAATCACGGGTAAAGGTCAAGCTCCTTGTGGTCATGTAATGATTACTACAGTATTGTAATACCAAGATTGATTGGATTCAGAGATGATCGTGTGATGTCCAAGGTTGGTAAGTGATGCATGTGATGGTTACGAGGTAACCCGAGCAGAGTAAGTTGGTGCAGGGTAGTGTCATCATGTTGCATGCTAGTTTCATCTTGATCTTATGTTCATGCCATGCTCATATTTTTTTGACTGGGAACTGTGGGGCAAAACCCCTACAACATATCAAAAGCTTTATTAAGAAGAGGTAACAAGTACAAGGCAGAGATTACAAGGGGTAATCAAACAAACTAACCTAAAGAAGAAAGAAACAAAAGGTTACAAAAGAGGGCCTCAAGGGGGCAGAAAAGAAACCCGTCTCAGGAGCTCATCCTTGTATGCAGCTTTCACTCTGTATTGCATAAGACTGATATCATGAATTAAAGAACATCTCCATTTATTAAAATTGGCCCTCTCACTCCTGAAGACTTTAGCATTTCTAATGATCCAGATATTCCAACAAGCAATAAATACCACTTCAGTGAAGAAGGGTTTGTCAAAACTCCTTCTGGCATGGATAACCAAATCAGTCATGGAATCACCAGAAGACCAATCAATTTGCAGATAATTCCACACTCTGACACTGAAATTGTAGTTAAAAAACAGATGGTCTCTGGTTTCCATAGCTTGCAAAAGGCAAAGCACGCAATTCACTCCATCATCCAGATGCCTTTGCCTCCTGTCCACCATATCCTTTGTGTTTAATCTGTCCATAATGAGCATCCAAGCAAACACCTTGATTTTCATGGTACAAGAGGATTTCCAAATCCAAGAGATCAAGGGATTAAAGGATTCAGAAGAAAATGTATATGATTAAAACATCTAGGGTTTGTACTCCTTGGAAGAGCCTTTCCAAAACCAAACATCCTTGGACCCAGGGGTTCTATTGTGGCTATTCATCAGAGACTGCAGGAGGACCAAGTCATCAAAAGCTTGGGCAGACAGAGGAAAATGGAAATGCTGGAAGAGGTCCTGAGAGCCAAAAAACTCATTAACAGTGATCCATGGGTCCTTGGCATAAGAAAAAAGCCTAGGAAATCTGGATTGAAGAGTAGATGCCTCTTACCAAGCTTCCAATGATCAGACCACATACGAGCAGTGTCTCCTTCATCTATCTGGACCCAGGAGCAATCTTGGAAGCTTTGCATAACTTTGCAGATATCTCTCCAGTAGAAGCAGCCACAATTAGAGGTTCCCTGGGGCACCCTATCATGGTCATAAGAATCCCATATTAAGGACACCCAAGGTAGATCTTTCCTGTTTAAAAAGTTGTGGGCATGTTTGAGAAGAAGAGCCACATTCTGTACTCCAAGGCTGAGAATGCCAAGACCTCCCCTATTTTTTGGTCTACAAATAAGTTCCCAAGCAGCAAGGGATGGAGCAGGCTCATCTCTGTGCTTCCTCCAGAGGCATTGCCTCTGAATCCTTTCCAGTTGCTTTAAAATTCCCGCAGGGATAGCAATGCTGCAGAGGGAAAAAATGGGCATGGAAGACAAGGCAGAGTTTAAATACTGTAATCTTTCTCCTTAGTTTAAGGAGGAGCTAGCAGTCATTCTCCTCCCCATGCAGTCCACCAAGGGCATAAAATCAACCATTTTTAGCCTCGTTGTTCCCACAGGCAGCCCAAGATAAGTAAAAGGCATTTTCCCAAATTGACAGCTAAAAGCAGCAGCTAATTCTATCATCTGAGCAGAGTCCACATTGATTGGTATAATAAAGGATTTGTTATAGTTCACATCAAGACCAGTGGACTGAGAGAAAACCATAAGCATGTCCTTCAGAGCAACAAGTTGGTCCTTGTCAGCAGGTAAAATGATCAGGGTGTCATCTGCATACTAAATCACAAGGTAATCCTGGTCATGACAAGGAATAGGTAGATGAAGGATGCCTCTTCTAAACATGTCATTAATTACAGTCTGCAAAAGGTCAGCAGCCAGGACAAATAGAAGAGGAGAGATAGGATCCCCCTGCCTAACTCCCTTTTTGTAGATGAATTTCCTTCCAGGAACACCATTAAGCAAAACAGAGGAGGTGCCAGTAGACAAGAGCTGCTTCATCCAAAGTATCCACTTCTCATTGAAACCCTTATATCTCAAAATTTGAATGATAGCCTCATGCTCCAGGGAGTCAAAAGCCTTATCAAAATCCAGCTTAAGAATTACAATTGGTCTCTTGGATTGGTGGCACTGGTGCAGATACTCAAAAGTCCAACCAATGCAATCCTGGATTGTTCTGCTTTTTATGAAACCATACTGATTCTTGTGAACACACCATAATCACATCTTGGAACCTATTAGCTGCCATCTTGGAGAGAAACTTCAGACCCATTCCAGTTAAGGAGCTAGGTCTAAAGTCACCCACTTCTTCAGGTGAGAGTTTTTTGGGCACCAGAGTGATATATGAGTCATTGATATTTTCCAACTTAGCAGAACCATCAAAGAAAGCCTTGCCAGCTCATAAAAATCTTTGGAGATTATGTGCCAGCACTTCTTGAAGAATAGACCATTAAAACCATCAGGACCTGGGGCTTCATCCACAGGCATATGCTTCACAACATTGTCCATTTCATCCTTCTCAAAAGGCCCAGTTAAGTTATCAAGACCCTCCGCAGGAGTGATGAGAGAAGAGAGGTCAAATCCCATCACAATTCCCCTTGAAGAACCCATTCTGTTTTTAAAACAATTCCAGATATTTCTTCCATTTGTGAGTGCTCAATCACCACAGTCCCATCAAATAATTTCAGACTTGCAATAGAATTCCTCATGTGTCTCTCAGTAGCCATTGAATGAAAGAACTTTGTATTTTCACCCCCCACTTTAATGTACCTAATATTACATCTTTTCTTCCAATAAAGGAATTGGAGGTGCAACAACTTTTCCACTTGGGCCTTAACCACTCTTCTGAAATTTTACTCATGTCTGTAGAGAGATGTGTATTCTTCAAGCTCATCTAAAAGCAGGATTAAATGATTGCATTTACATACCAAGGTTTTCAATTTAGAAATATTCTTTTGCCACCTCTTAAGACACAATCTCAAGGTCTTAAATTTGTCTGCAATCCTAGCAGCGACGTGGCCCTTCCAGGATTGTTTTTGCCAAGATGAATCAACACAATCCATGGAACCATCCAACTCTAACCAATAATTCTCAAACCTAAAGAGGTTTGATTTAGGGATGGATGTTTTGATGGTAACCACACAAGGGACATGGTTAGATGCAGTTTTGGCAAGAGGCAACACCTCAGTCATAGGATAGTCAGATATCCAGTCTACAGAAGTGAAAAACTAGTCGAGTTGCTCAAGGAGTGGAATATCCTGCATGTTTGACCATGTATAAGATCTACCTTTGATAGGTAGTTCCAAAAGTCCCAAGTGTCCAATTATCTCATTGAAGATGAACATGTCATTCAAATCACTACCAGGTAAGTTTCTATTACCCAAGGATCTCAAAAAATTAAAATCCCCTAACAGTAACCAATTCTCTTCCACCGGAATATGTAGATTATATAGCCAATTGACAAAATTATCCCTGGCTATTGTTCTAGCGGTACCATGTTCATTTTGTTCATGCCATAATTTATCTGATAATATCATGTAAATCCTTGTGAATCTGTAATTGCCATGTTGTTGTTTGTCTTGATTGCTCTAGTTGCCGTGAGCTTGCAAGTACATTCAATGTACTGACCTGGCGTGTCATGCTAGTTTGCAGGTCATGCCGGGATTGATTGCTTGTTTGTCGTGGATTCCTTGTTTGCGAGCTAGGATAAGCGTTCTAGCCAGAGTCCCTATGGAGTGGAGTTCACCACCACTGGCGTTGTTCCGCTGCCAGTAATTATTCTGTTGCTTTGTGTTGTTCTGCAGCCTGGATAGAGCAACCGTGGTAGGCATAGTGTCACCGTGCCAATGTAATTCCCTTGCACCCAATATAGATTGTAATAAAGAGCTAATTTGGTCTATGCTAAGCAGTTTCGTATTCCAGAAGACTTCTGCTCGATCTCTGGGCTGGAATACGGTGTGTTCGATTTCTTTGAGCCGGGGTGCCATAATGCTTGGTATCACAGCAGGTCTGGCTATAGGATGCCCTAGACCGCACGAACGTCAGAATGCGGTAGTATCGAGCCTTGTTGGTTTTTTGCACTTGATTGCTGCATTTGTTTGTTGCATAGCATGCATATAGATTAGTATCTTGTCACTGACGGTTAATCTTTGAGTGTAGGTGGTTTTGGCTTTGTTCCATGACCTGCACCCTCCTTCTTTGCATGCACGCCCTTTGGTGTTCGGCGTCATCTCTGTCCCAGCAGAGTGATGCCCTGGTACCCAGTGTTCCAGACACCATTTGCAGAAGTTATGCTCAGGTATCGCGTCGATATCTTTCCGCCACCCACTCATATTATTTCGTTGATAGATTTGTCTCTATACCGAATCATTTCATACATCTCGTCCCTTTGGCAACCCTTACTGATATTTGTTATCAGGAAAGGGAAATGCCATCAAGCCCTTTTTTCCATAGCTATCTGGCCCTGTCATTCCATTCTTTGGACATGTATGGTTCCCTTCGTACGCTTGATGATGATGTGTTCATGACCTTTGTGTTCTGCTACTTGATCACCACGTCCGTCCTCGCCTCTGTATCCATCCAGTTGCAACCGGAGTCCAACCAGCACGTGGTGTAGCCTTGATTACACCAATTCCTTCCGCACATGGATTTCACTTCGTGCACACTGCCACATCATACTAGATTGTAATCTCGGAGCTTCCACGAGATTTATGTGCTTAGGTGTGCATGCATATAATTGTTGTGAATAGCAGTAATGGGTGATGTTGCTTGATTAGATTATTAAGATTATTTGTGTGCTTTTGTTTTTGTCGTTTCTATTGCTTCTTTCTTTGGGCCTTCAGTGCTACATATTTTCCCCTTGTTAAAGTTGTTCGTCAACCGACACCGGACCCGAAGGATCAGTAAGGAATGCATATGTTTGGAAGTTCAGTTAAACAGAATGGAATTATCAGCAGACTGCAGTGAAATTGGGAATATCTTGTCTGATTGCAAAAGAAATCCTGGATGGACTGTCAGTATCAATATTTCATTAGCGTGCACTCCTCACAACAGTATGGATAATCAAGTTTTCCTTAGTGTGCACCCTTCATAGCATAAGTGATCAAATCAGCAAGAAGATAAATGTGTGCACGATCGACCATATATTATCAGTCAAAGGATGGTTCAGATGCAAGGTTTGATTCTTCTATGAGGATAATTTTGAAACATGATATACCTGGGAGCAAGCGAGAATATGCCCTGTATTCAATACTCAGAAAGGAGGATAGTCCAGCAAACCCCGTTTCATACAAGCAATCAACAGCAGAAATATTAAGGTGGCATATATATGTGGTAACCGGTCCGGATATCACAATGATAAGCTTCTGGTGTAAGCAACCCAGTCTTCCCTTGCAAGCTAGCAGAGAAGCTTCCAAGACAAGATTCCTCGATATGATACATGGATAAATTCCCGTGCAAGGTACTCTGTCTTCTTCAGTAAGCAACTGCGAAAGCTTCCGGCATAAGGTACCAAGTCCTTCCCCAGCAACTCTTTAAGGGGGGAAGCTTCGGAAGCACGCTAAACAGTTTTCCTCAGCAAGATACTCTCGATGGCTTCTAGCATAAGCCATCCAACCCCCTTAGTACGAAATTGGTACAAGCTATGAATTGATAGATTATGGCAGTGCATCCCTAGAATCAGATCCGCAACAGTTTGGTCAGAAGCAAGAATCAGTCAGAACACATGTCTGCCTCGGGAATCAGATTCTCATATATATGCGGTAAGCATACCACCAAGGTCTTGCAAGTCACTCGGACGAGGATCTGACAACCACGTGAGGATTTTTAAGATAAGAAAGCCAGTATACACCGTAGTGTGACAAATGATTATGAAGATTGACAACATCAGTGAGCTCAATATAAGTACCTGTGAACCTGGAATATGATCCTGATGAGCCCTTGTCTTCTTTCTCCAGTAATGGCACCACGCTTGTGATCTGAGCTGTTTTTGGCCCTCCGAGGTGGATGCCGATTTTATTTTTCTCTATTCAACAACTGTCACGAGTTTTGAGCTGATTTCCGGCCGTCTCGTATAGATGTTGAGTTTCTTTTTGTGATAGTGGCCCTATGCCTTGAGCTGCTTTTCGGCTATCTTAGGGAGCTGCCACTTTCTTATTATCGACCCGGTCTCATGCTCCAAGTTGTTTTTTTGCCGTCTTGAGCCATGGTTGAGCTATTTCGGTAATGTCCCAGATCTGAGTTGTAAAGACCATTCTGGTGGCTACTGATTTATTTGCCAATTTCTTGCAAGGGTTCGGATGATCATTTCCCTACAATCATAACTTGAGAGGTGATGAACTTGCAATTTAATCAATATTACCCTATCAGAAGATGAGAATAAGAGTACGTCTATCAGAGTATTGCACCCGACAGAACCTATGGTCACACGGAGAAACAATATGACGCCGCTCCTTCAGCCAAGGATCCAGACAAGGAAAACAGTAATGAAGGAGCAAGACCGGTGATGCAGGTATGAAAATTGTTGCAAGACCCACATGGTCCCGATACCCCGGACATTCTGAGTCAGTATTGATCACCATGGATATTCACCTAAGGGGTCTGCTCAATTTTGGTAAGGACCCCATATCCAGACAACCCGCTCAGCCAACAACACGTGCTCAAATTTATTAGTATCGAATATTTGAGTCTGTCAAGTCAGACCGAAAGTTAATTCAACAGTTTGATTCTAAAGACTATGGTAAAGCATCACACAGCCTACTATCCCCATGGATAACCCGATAGGATGAGCAATCAGAATGTTGAATGACAATCTCGAAGCATGAGCCCTGAAATATGAGAATCACCAAAGGATAGCCTGTCATGAACCAAAATTCTTCTGCAAGATTCACAGTCAGTCAAATCTGCCGATACTATCATATAAAGCAGTTCCTGATACGTCTCCAACATATCTATAATTTTTTATTGTTCCATGCTATTATATTATCTGTTTTGTATGTTTAATAGGCTTTTCTATGCTATTTTATATTATTTTTGGGACCAACCTATTAACCGATGGCTCAGTGCCAGTTTCTATTTTTTTTGCCTTATTTAGAGTTTCATAGAAAAGGAATACCAAACGGAGTCCAAACGGAATGAAATCTTCGCGATGATCTTTCTTGGACCGAAACAAAACCAAAAGACTTGGAGATGAAGTCGGAGACGCAACGAGGAAGCCACGAGGCAGGAGGGCGCGCCTAGGGGGGTAGGGCGGCCCCCCACCCTTGTGGGCCCCTCGTAGCTCCCCTGACCTAGTTCCTTTGCCTACATATACTCTTATACCCTGAAAACATCCAAGAGAGCAACAAAACCACTTTTCCACCGCCACAAACTTCTGTACCCGTGAGATCCCATCTAGGGACATTTCTCGGCGTCCTATCGGAGGGGATTCGATCACAAAGGGCTTCTACATCAACACCATTACCTCTCCGATGAAGCATGAGTAGTTTACCATAGACCTTCGGGTCCATAGTTATTATCTAGATGGCTTCTTCTCTCTCTTTGATTCTCAATACCATGTTCTCCTCAATGTTCATGGAGATCCATTCGATGTAATATTCTTTTGGTGTGTTTGCCGAGATCTGACGAATTGTGGATTTATGATTAGACTATCTATGAATATTATTTGGTTCTTCACTCAATTCTTATATGCATGATTTGATATCTTTGCAAGTTTCTTCGAATTATCGGTTTAGTTTGGCCTACTAGATAGATCTTTGTTTTAATGGGAGAAGTGCTTAGCTTTGGGTTCAATCTTGCGGTGTACTTTCCCAGTGACAGTAGGGGTAGCAAGGCATGTATTGTATTGTTGCCATCGAGGATAAAAAGATGGGTTTTTCATCATATTTCTTGAGTTAATTCCTCTACATCATGTCATCTTACTTAATGCGTTACTCCGTTCTTTATGAACTTAATACTCTAGATGCATGCTGGATAGAGGTCGATGTGTGGAGTAATAGTAGTAGATGCAGGCAGGAGTCGGTCTACTTGACATGGACATGATGCCTATGTTCATGATCATTGCCTTAGAGATCATCATAACTATGCGCTTTTCTATCAATTGCTCGGCAGTAATTTGTTCACCCATCGTAATCTTTGCTATATCGAGAGAAGTCACTAGTGAAACATATGGCCCCCGGGTCTCTTTTCCATTATATTGAATCTCGTTTACATCTTACTAGTTTCTGATCTACTATTTTGTAATCTTTTACTTTCTGATCTATAAACTAATAATACCAAAAATATTTACTTTATCGTTTTTCAATCTCTATCAGATCTCACTTTTGCAAGTGACCGTGAAGGGATTGAAAACCCCTTTATTGCGTTGGGTGCAAGTTGTTGATTGTTTGTGCATGTATTTGGTGACTTGTGCGTTGTCTCCTACTGGATTGATACCTTGGTTCTCAAAACTAAGTGAAATACTTATGCTACTTTGCTACATCACCCTTTCCTCTTCAAGGGAAAACCAATGCAAGATCAAGAGGTACCAGTGCCCCTTCATGCTGGCCATGGCAGGCGACAATCAAATATTTGGTATGAATCTGATACTCAAGAAAGTGGAGCCAGTCAGGACGATTCAAAAATTCCCGCGATGAGTCAGGATCTATCAGAAAAACGGTTATGCCTCAACTCACTATTTGGAACCCGAAGGACATGCATTTAGTGGAGGAACCCAATGCAAGGAGTCAGAGCTTGGGTGTTCATCAGGAAAATCTGATCACAACTTCATGAAAGGTTGTAGTGTTAGATGGCACACTCATCAGAAATCACTCTAAGACTGGTGAGACAGGCATATATTTTAGTCATGATAATCTACCACAGTCAGCTAAGTTAGCAGATATGAGAATAATTGGATCCTGTATAAGCATGAACAAGCAAGGTAAGATCTGTCAGAACATGGATACAGTAAAACAAACCACCCTAGAGCCAGTCAGATAAAGATTTAGTGGTAACAACAATAAAGGAAAAAATGATACCCAATTTAGAAACAATTTCCTTAAGTTCGTATATTCATACTTGTTCCCTGAGTAACAAAATCTCGAGGAGAGATTTATTTAAGAGGGAAGGTTTGTCACACCCTGATTTTTGGCCCTTTCTTTTTCTTTCGATTTTCTGAGTATTTTGCTTGAGTTTTCTTTTTCCGTGACTACGTGGTCTGGAAACTGGACAAGATGACATTTTCTTCCCTTCTAAAGTGGCTTGTCATCCTCCAATCCATCCCTAGACCTTGTCATTTTCATTCTAGCCCAAATCCCAATATTCTTTTTATTGGGAATATTCCTTTTCTATTAAAGGAATTATCCTTTTTGCCCTAGGTTATGAAGCGACCTATATTTCCATCACTCCTAAAATTCCCAAATAATTCTCATAAATTGTTTGGGTCATATCTTCATCAAATATGGCAAAAACAATCCATTGCCATGTTCATAAATATTCCACCAATAATTCTTTTCCTATTTTGTCCTAAATGGCACATTGTGAAGCAAGTGCTATTTATCTTTTCCCAATTGACCCCAAACTTCTTGGACATCTTTTCCTGTCCAAATAATTGCCCTGTGCCAAAATTTTCAACTTCATTTGCTTAGCCAATCTTCCTTGATGATTTTTCAAAGTTCTTGTCTAAGGGAAGCCTTTGTGAAGGAAGTGCTAGCTAGGGTTATCCAAATGAGTTGAAATTTTGCACACTCCTTCATATGCTCATATCATTGCCCTCCTTCAATTTGTAGCCCTATCCCATCATCTATGTGAGCACATGACCAAACCTTTGTTTCTGGCAATATTTTCAAGTTATGAAGCAAGTATAATTTTTAATGCTTCATTAATTCTGATAAACTACCAAAACATTCTCCTACCCATATAACATCTCTCCACAAAATTTGGGATCATTCCCTTAAGCCTTTTTCCCTTCAAATTTTTTGCAAGTTTCTGGTCAGTGGGGATGTTTGTGAAGCAAGTACTATTTTGGCATGTCCATTTGGTATGAAACTTCTACAGCATCTTCATATGACCAAATATCTCTGCCTTGCCCAATTTTAGCTCAAGTGGCCACTCCTAGTGAGTGATTCTTCATCATTTCTAAATCTGGTCAGTATGGTACTTTCTACAGTAACTACTAGCTAAACCCCTCCCCTTGAGCTGAAACCTTGCTATCTTAGTCACCTTAGTGAGTGATCAAACCCGGTCAAAGATCAGCCTTAATCTCCAAGCGTGTGAGCCATAGCAAACTCCAAACAACTTGCTGTTCCTTTGTTTTCTTGCTACCTATGATCACTCCAGTGAGCACTATGCTTGGATCTCTCTTCCTTGGCATCTATCTCTACCTGCCTTGTCTCCTAGACATAGATTGGCTGACCATCGTGCACTGTGTGCACCAGTGCACGTGGTGACCACCACCCTGGCATGCCATGGACGCGAGCTGAGCGTCGTTTGCTCGGGCCCCTCCTTTATTCATCGGTTTCGCGTGCCTAGCCATGTCCAATAGTTTCCCCGTGATCCCCTGGGTCACCCTGCGTAGCTGCCCAGTCCGGCTCGCCCTGGTTGCATCGCTTTCGAGCTCGCCCGTGCCACTAACCTCTCATGCTCCTTCCCCGGTGCTCGGAGCTCTCCCGAGTCTTCCCGAGGTTGCTCGAGGCCTCCCGCGTCCCCGTGAAGCTCCTGGACAAGTCTCCTCTCCCTCCCTATGCCTATGCTCGCGCCAGCGCGATGGCACACGCGTCACCGTGGCCGCGTCTGAGCAGCGCGTCGCCCTGCCTATAAATGACCCTCCCCGAGCCATTCCTAGCACTCCATCGCCTCCTCCTCCTCCCAGTACCCCTCTGTAGCCTCTTACCCAAGCTTTAGAGCCTATCCTTCCCACCCATTGCCGCCTCGGCTGTCTTAAATTCTGGTGAACCAAGCATTTACCCTCCATTCTATCACCACATGAGCACTCCTCGGACCTCCACGAATCTCCTCATACCCCCACTTCCTCCTCGGAGTGTCTAGAAGCGCGACAGAAAGATCTAGCTGATGGCCTCCGCCGCAGACCTCCGAGCCGCTGTTGCCATGTTCCCCCTCGGCGCGCGTGCTACACCTAGCTGGATGCAGAGCCCCTTCCCGGAGCCAGCAGTGCTCTCACCTCAGGCAGAGATGGCCGGAGCCGGTCGGCCCGTCGCCGGCAACGCGCCTGGCCTCGCCTCCTCTGTGCCCGTGTCAGGTGGAAGAAGAGAAGGATAGGAGAGAGAGAGAGGTTAGCCGTGGGCCCCGTTGGTAAGCCTCATGGAGTTGACCCCACCACAGGCCAGCGGGTTTAAGTGGAAGCGTAGTTTGGGTTTCATGCTTTCGTTTCAGTGAGGGCGCAAACTGCTACGGCTTTGGCCAGAAATGCGTTTTCACTGTCCCGAAAGCTTATTACCTGGAATGCGCCTTCTGTTTGACCCCGCCAGCCGAAACCCTTAGTTTGTGAATGTTCGTCGGTTAGCAGTAGAAAAGAATACTTTTTGTTTCTTTCTCTGCCTAACGAACGAACGGCCGTAACTTTTTGCTCGAGATTCCGATTGAGGTGAATCCAATGCCCATGTCTTTGTCTCATCGAGCCCGTTCTGTTTCCATCATTTTCACTATGGCCTGACATACTAGAAATGGACATTTTCCCCTTGCCTCTAATCAGCCCCCTCCGAGAGAGAATCTTTTCCAACGAATCTTTCTGGCTTCACTGCACTTCTTCCTGGAGCTTTCTTCATCCCCAGGCAAGCCACAACCACCATTTGCATGATAGCCATGAAGTAGCATTGGTTTTCAACTTGAATCTTCAATAACTGTCTATTTGTTTTGCTACTGCTGTCATTATTTCGGTTATGCTTATGGATCGGTGGTTACCGTCATGCCATGTTTTCTTGCATGCTGTTATCATGTTCTACCTGCTAGTATTACTTTCATATTGGCCATGCTTGGTAGTGGTACATGTTGGGTTGGTCATGTTCTTCGGTGCATGACTATTGTCGGTTGCCGAGTACCGTTGGTATGCATGGTTCCTTTGCTGTTAGTTGGTTAAGTGCTTACACGGTAATGTTATCAATGTGTTCTTGCATGGTATTTATTGTTGATGCTAGTGGTCATGTTATGCTATGAGTAGTGTTATAATTGTGATATTCATGCTCTTAATTATGCCACGCTCATCTGGATAAATGATTCATTATTGCTATGCTTAAAGTTTATGTGGCACATCCATGTTTATGTTGATATCATGCTTATGCATTGTAGTTGCATAATGTTGTTTTATTATGACTCAGCTTATTGCATTCAAGTTTTAACCGGACTTAAATGAACTTGAGTAACTGTTGGTTCAGTCATGGTGCCACCATATCAAGCTGACCAGTGCAACCACATTTGCCTTTATGGGAAGGTCTTAACTGGGTCTGTTGTCTTGCCTCTCGCTGGTGCCTCCAACGAGGGAAGGTTATGGGCATGCTCTACCCTGATCAGGTAGGCGGACATAAACCTTGTGAGCCCGAGTTTGGTTATGTGCACATGTCCCTGTTTGGGACCGTTTATTGTTTTGCCACGATGGTGGTCGTTGATGCCTTTGGTCAGAGTGGCCGGGAGAGTGTAGTAGAGCGGTTTTGTCAAGACACCGTTGGTCCACCCGAATAGGGGTGTGAGACCTTGGGTTCCGTGGTGTGGGTACATTGTGCTAACCTCTGCAGAGTGTGTGTTAAATCTATCGATAGCCTCACCGTGGATAAGGGCCCAGTTCGTAGTTGGTCACACTATGGGTCAACACTAATAATAATGATGTGCTTAGTAACAATCCCGGTCCAAGGATAAAAGAAGTTAGTTGATCTTTATGTGATCATGAGAGGATCACCGTGGTATCGAGGATGCCGAGTTGATGGATATTTGTCTTGTTGTGCGAGAATCACGGGTAAAGGTCAAGCTCCTTGTGGTCATGTAATGATTACTACGGTATTGTACTACCAAGCTTGATTGGATTCAGAGATGATCGTGTGATGTCTGAGGTTGGTAAGTGATACATGTGATGGTTACGAGGTAACCCGAGCAGAGTAAGTTGGTGCAGGATAGTGCCATCATGTTGCATGCTAGTTTCATCTTGATCTTATGTTCATGCCATGCTCATATTGTTCTAGCGGTACCATTTTCATTTTGTTCATGCTATAATTGATCACATAATATCATGTAAATCCTTGTGAATCTGTAATTGCCATGCTGTTGTTTGTCTTGATTGCTTCTGCTTGCTGTGAGCTTGCAAGTACATTCAATGTACTGACCTGGCGTGTCATGCGAGTTTGCAGGTCATGCCGGTATTGATAAGCGTTCCACCCAGAGTCCCTGCGGAGTGGAGTTCACCACCACCGTCGTTGTTTCGCTGCCAATAATTATTCCTCTGCTTCATGTTGTTCTGCTGCTTGCATAGAGCAACCGTGGCAAGCGTAGTGTCGCTGTGCCAATGTAATTACCTTGTAGCCAATATAGATTGTAATAAAGAGCCAATTTGTTCTATGCTAAGTAGTGTCGTATTCCAGAAGACTTCTCCTCGATCTCTGGGCTAGAATACAGGGCGTTCCGATTTCTCTGAGCCGGGGTTCCACAAAAACATGGTAAAGAAAGAGAACCATGGGCTCAAAAACCCATGCCCTTTCCACTTAAATCAACTTAGAAGAAAGATGATGAAGAATTTGAACACTTTGCTGAAATGCATAGGCCAGTCTTTTGCGCACTCACTTGACTGATATTTTAAAGATGGCCCCTTATGAAAAATACATGAAAGACATCATCTGTAATAAAAGAAAGATACCTGAAGCTGAAATCTCCACCATGCTTGCTAATTATTCTTTTAAGGGTGGAGTGCCTAAAAAACTTGGAGATCCGGGAATACCAACTATACCTTGCTCCACCAAAAGAAACTATGTTAAAAGTGCTTTGTGTGATTTAGGAGCCGGTGTTAGTTATGCCTTTCTCCTAATATAAAAGACTTGATTTGAATAAACTCACACCTACTGAAATATCTTTGCAAATGGATGACAAATGAACTGCTATACCTATCGGTATTTTGTGAGGATGTGCCTGTTGTTGTTGCAAATGTCACCATCTTAACTGGTTTGTTATACTTGAGATGCCCGAGGACGACAACATGTCGATTATCCTTGGTAGACCCTTTTTGAATACTACAGGGGCTATTATTGATTGCAATAAAAGTGATACGTCTCCGTCATATCTATAATTTTTGATTGTTCCATGCCAATATTCTACAACTTCTACATACTTTTGGCAACTTTTTATACTATTTTTGGGACTAACATATTAATCTAGTGCCCAGTGCTAGTTCCTGTTTGTTGCATTTTTTCCATAGAAAATCCATATCAAACGGATTCCAAATGCGTAAACTTACGGAGATTTTTTTGTAATATATGTGATTTTGGGAAAAATAATCAACGTGAGACGATGCCCGTGGGGGCCACAAGGCAGGGGGCATGCCCCAGGGGGTAGGGCGCGCCCTGGGCCCTTGTAGCCACCCCGTAAGGCGGTTGGTGACCTTATTTCGCTGCAAGAAAGCTAATATCTGGATAAAAATCGTGTTAAAATTTCAGCCCAATCAGGGTTACAGATCTCTGGGAATTTAGGAAACGGTGAAAGGCCAGAATCTAGGAACGCAGAAACAAAAGGAAACATGGAGAGAGAGAGAGAGAGATCCAATCTCGGAGGGGCTCTCGCCCCTCCGCCGCCATGGAGGCCATGTACCAGAGGGGAAACCCTTCTCCCATATAGGAGGAAGGTCAAGGAAGAAGAAGAAGGAGGGGGCTCTCTCCCCCTCTCTCTCGGTGGCACCAGAACGCCGCTGGGGCCATCATCGTGACGGCGATCTACACCAACAACTTCACCGCCGTCATCACCAACTCTCTCCCCCTCCATGCAGGGGTGTAATGATACGTCTCCAACGTATCTATAATTTTTTATTGTTCCATGCTGTTATATTATCATTCTTGGTTGTTTCACAATCATTTTATATCAACTTTATATCATTTTGGGACTAACATATTGACATAGTGCCAAGTGCCAGTTGTTGTTTTCTGCTTGTTTTTTACATCGCAGGAAATCAATATCAAACGGAGTCCAAATGCAACGAAACTTTTTGTGGATTTTTTTGCACCAGAAGACATCCACTGGGCCAAGGAAGCACCGAAGAGGGGGGGGGGCGAGGTGAGCACAAGACACCTGGGTGCGCCTGGAGGCCCAGGCGCGCCCTGGTGGGTTGTGTCCACCTCGGTGGCCTCCCGCACCGCCTCTTTGCTCTATAAATACCCCAATATTCCAGAATCTCTAGGGGAGTCGACGAAAATCAATTACAGCCGCCGCAAGTCCCAGAACCACCAGATCCAATCTAAACACCATCACAGAGGGGTTCATTATCCTCATTGGTGCCTCTCCAATGATGTGTGAGTAGTTCATTGTAGACCTACGGGTCCGTAGTTAGTAGCTAGATGGCTTCCCCTCTCTCTCTCTCTCTCTCGATTGTCAGTACAATGGTCTCTTAGATATCTATTTGATGTAACTCTTTTTGCGGTGTGTTTGTTGAGATCCGACGGACTTCGAGTTTATGATCAGATTATGTTTTTATCCATGGAAGTTATTTGAGTCTTCTTGATCTCTTGTATGCATGACTACTTATAGCCTTGTATTTCTTCTCCGAATCTTTGGTTTATTTAGGCCAACTAGATTGATTTTTCTTGCCATGGGAAGAGGTGCTTTGTGATGGGTTCGATCTTATGGTGCTTGATCCCAGTGACAGAAGGGGAACCAACACGTATGTATCGTTGCTATTAAGGATAACAAGACGGGGTCTATTTCTATATAAATAGATTTTGTCTACATCATGTCATCGTTCTTATTGCATTACTTCATTTTTTCATGAACTTAATACACTAGATGCATGCTGGACATCAGTCGATGTGTGGAGTAATAGTAATAGATGCAGGCAGGAGTTGGTCTACTAATCTTGGATGGTATGCCTATATAATGATCGTTGCCTGGATATCGTCATGATTATTTGAAGTTCTATCAATTGCCCAACAGTAATTTGTTTACCCACTATATGCTATTTTTCTCAAGAGAAGCCACTAGTGAAATCTACGGCCCCCAGGTCTCTTCTTATCATATTTGCCTTCGAGATCTATTTTTATTTGCTTTTATTTCCAGTTCTATTAATCCAAAAATACAAAAATACCTTGCCGCAATTTTTAGTAATTTATTTTATCTCGCGTTCCCGCGAGATCTATTTATCCAATCTACTATAATTTTATCCATCTTTCTACCCATGCGGGATTGACAACCCCCCTCTTACGCCGGGTTGCAAGTATTTGTTCTTTGTGTGTAGGAGTTGTTTACGTGGTGTTGCATGGTTCTCCTACTGGTTCGATAACCTTGGTCTTATCACTGAGGGAAATACCTACCATAGCTGTGTTGCATCATCCCTTCCTCTTTGGGGAAATACCGACGTAGTTCAAGAAACATCAAAAGGAATTTCTGGTGCCATTGCCGGGGAGACATCATCAACATCTACCATGTTCGTAATCACAAATCTCATCTCCTTGCAATTTACATTATTTTCCATTTGCCTCTCATTTTGCTCTCTCCCACTTCATAAAAAATTTCCATTTTATTCGCCCTCTTTTTCGTTTGCCTTTTTCTCGTCAGATCTCATGTTTGCTTGTGTTGCCATGTGCCTTCTATTTGCTTGCATCTTCGCTTGCTAAAAATCTATTGATATGGATCCTCATCCACTTGCTAATATTTTCAAGAGATCCATTTATGATGAACCAATTGCTAGCGAATTGAGTTCACTAGATTATCTTTATGAAGTTTTGCTTGAGATTTATTAATCTAAAAATTGTGATGAAGTGTTGAAGGAAGAAATTGATGAAGTGATTCATGATAGCTCCTTGAATGAAAAGCATGATTGCGTTGATGTTATTATAAATTCTATTAATGTACACTATGTTAATGATATGCAAAACCACAATCTTGGGGATGCTAATTTTACTATGTCCGCTAGTTATTCTAATGATCATGATTGGGGTGATTCTTCTTATGATCTTGAAAATTTATTTAAGCCTCATGATGAATATGATATTGATAATAGTGTTCGCAATAATATTGAAAGTGGGTTTGGAAGAGTGACAACTCCAGGTAATAGTAGCCCCACTACTTTGGAGAATGATCAATCTTATGAAATATTTGATAAAAGTGGGCTTGGAGAGGTCATGACTTTATTTGATGATAACCCCAGTATTTTGGAAGAATGACAACTTTGCATGCATGTGGACCGTGAAGAGAATATTTTATGTGATAGTTATATTGTTGAATTTGATTATGATCCTACATGTAATTATTATGAGAGAGGAAAATATGGTTGTAGAAACTTTCATGTTACTAAACTACCTCTTGCTATGTTGAGATTGGTATTGTTCCTTTCTTCTTCCTTGCATATGTTAGTTTTTGCTTGCCTTGATCATTCACTTGCTTATAAAATACCTATGCATAGGAAGTATGTTAGACATAAATATGTTGGTCACATGTTTTATGATGCTCTCTTTGTGTTTCAATAATTATATTTCATGTGAGCATCAATAAAATATTATGCCTAGCTAGGGGCGTAAAACGATAACGCTCGTTGGGAGGCAACCCAACTTGTATCTTTTTTCTTTTTGGTTTTATTGTTGTTTTAAATAAATTACCCAATTATGCATCTTCTTAGATGTGTTTTGTGGTTTGAATTAGTGTTTGTGCCAAGCAAAGCCTTTGGGATGATTTGGGTGATAGTTGATTTGATCTTGCTGAAAAACAGAAACTTTTATGCTTAGTAAAAAATCCCATTTTATTTTAAACAAGAGAGCTTTTGGTTTGGTTCGTTTTGTAGACGATTTATATACAAATTGCCCACGTTGTCCTAATTTTTCAGAATTTTTGGAGTTACAGAAGTATATGAAGTTCCCTGATTACTATAGACTATTCTCTTTTTGACAGATTCTATTTTTGTTGTGTTATGTGCTTGTTTTGATGATTCTATGGTTTCCTTTAAGAGTTTTTCCATGGAAAAGTTAAAATACAGTATATATAATACAATAAAAAAATATGAATGGGTTTGCAATAGTACTTAAAGTAGTGATTTGCTTTCTTATACTAACGGATCTCATGATGGTTTTGTTGAGTTTTGTGTGATTGAAGTTTTCAGGTTTTGGGTGAGATCGCGATGGATGACGAAATAAGGATTACCAAAAGGCTAAGCTTGGGGATGCCCGAGGAACCCCAAGATAATAAAGAAGTATGAAGCAACTAAGCTTGGGGATGCCCCCGAGTGGCATCCCCTCTTTCTTCCTACAACCACAGGTATTTTACTTGGAGCTATATTTTTATTCGTCGCATATTATGAGTTTTGCTTGGAGTGTCTTGTATGATATGAGTCTTTACTTGTTTTGCTATGTGTTTTAAGTCATCAATCCTTTCTAGACACACCTAGTTGAGGGAGTCAAAATTATGCTATGACTTGTTAGAATTGCTCTCTATGCTTCACTTGAATCTTTATGAGCTATGGAATTGCTCAAGAGCTTCACTTATATCTTTTTGAGTATGGTGTGCTTTGCTATTTTTGAAGAAATGCTCTCATGCCTCACTTAGATTTATTTGAGAGTTAGTAAAAAATTTAAGAAATTTTCTCTTGCTTCACTTAAATCATTTTGAGAGAAGAAATTTTTTATGCTCATGATCTTCACTTAAATTTGTTTGAGCTATCAAAAGCAACATATGAAATTAGTCCCAAAGTGATAGATATTTAAGAGGGATATAATAAAAACTTTCAGGAAGACAATTGGACAAAATAAACTTGATTCTTTGCAATAGTTTTGAGATATGATGATAGTGACATGTGAGTCATGTTGATCAGTAATTATGCTTTAGTAAGAATATCAGTGTTAAGGTTTGTGATTCCCTATGCAAGCATGAAAGTCAATAGTTATGCAATGAAATTACATCCTACTTGTGATGCATTATTTGGTGTTAGTTATGCTTAATTCTCGCTTATGAGATTTTTCGTTTCTTGGTTGGATGCTTCCCAATCTTTTGCTAGCCTTCATTTGCACTAAGTATGATCACTACTTGTGCAGACAAAATCCTTTAAATCAGTTTTTGCCACATGAGCCCACTATACCTACCTATATGTGGTATTCTTTTACCGTTCTAAGCAAATTTGTATGTGCCATCTCTAAATTTCAAAATAAATTTCTCTTTTGTGTGCTTGTACCGCTCATGAAACAGTAGGGGGTGGCTGATATATTTCCATGCTAGATATGTTATTCTCAAGATGAGTGTTTATTCACTTGTCATTGCACGAGAGTACCGCAAAGGTATTAGGGATGCCCAGTCCCGAAATAAAATATGAATTTACTTTATGTTGTCAAATAATAAATTCCTTGGAAAGTGTTGGTATGGAAGGCACCCGTGGATACGGTTAGCCATGGAAAGTGAAAGTATGGTGGAAAAAGGAATAAACTTTATTTTCTGTTTGGGAACCACCTATGATATATCTAGCATGGAAAGTATTGGGAACTACTCGATCATTTTCGTCTACAGGAAAAGCATGCCACCCAAAAAAATTATCTACTTTTTTCGCTTTGAGCTCTGGCACCTCTACAAATCCCTACTTCCCTCTGCGAAGGGCCTTTCTTTTACTTTATGCAATTTTTATTTTACTTGAGTCTCCATCTTCTCTTATAAAGCACCAACTAACACTAATGTAGGATGCTTCTAACGCGACACTACGATCAGAGACCCTTCGAGAAACTGTGTGCGATGCAATAATCGCAAACGGTGGTGTCAGAGAACCGTCTAAAATGTGAAAAACGTCCGTGATGACGGATGCATCAAACACGGTTCGAATTTTAGTTGCGTGTGCTATGAGGGGCATACGGTTGATCCAGCAGAAATGTTTGCGATGAGGAAGAACAACAAAAACAGGCAGCCATATCAATGTGTGTGCGATATATGGCATACAGTTCCCTCCGATGAACTGTGTGCTATTAGGGAATGCAATAGAAACGGTCAGCCATATCAAGGTGTGTGTGATATATGGCATACGGTTCACTCGGACAAACTGTTTTCGATTAGGCAAGAGAACGGAAATGGTTCATCTTAACAAGATGTGTGTGATATGCGGCATTTGCATCAGCCAAAAGAATACAAACGATTCGTGTAAACTAGATGTGTGTGATACACAACAAACAACCCACTCGGATGAACTATTTGGGATGAGAAATTATGACACAGATGGTTACTATAGTAAGTTCGTGTGTGATTCTGTTCGTATAGAAAACTTTTAAAAATGCAAACTAGTTGCTTGCGGTGGCTAGGAGTATTGCACACGATGCATCTGCGAGTACTCGTGTGCGATGATAAGTAAGTTACACATAATGAATGGCCGCAAGGGTGATATGCTAATCATGGAGTCCGAGAAGACCGTCGTTGGAAGGCAGTCGGCTCATCTTTTTAGCCTATATTTTATTATAATTTTATGCATAAGTAGGTCGTGATTGTTTTGTGCCTTGCCAGATGTGGCATTTTAAGTTATCTTGAATATGTAAGACAATTATTAACCATTGCCATTGTAAATTTGCCTCAAAGGCGAGAAGAGCGCGCGCAGGGACACCACAGACCCGCAAAAAAAGAAAAAAAAGCAGGGACGCCACGGCGAGCAACCACATGGTCAACCTTCTGGCACCCCGTGGAAGACGCGACGGCGCATTCATAGGACACGATGGTGATATCATGACCGTGTGTGATAGTGGGCAGACACGTACACGTACATCCGAGAACAAGGGCCCACGTTTCGGGCTTATGATGCGTGGCTTACAGTTGATCCAAAAGAACTGTTTGCGATGAGACGGAACAACAAAAACAGGGCTTTGTGGGCCTAGAACCATCAATAAATTTTGACTTTGTTTCTCCTCACATTGCAGATTACAACGCAATAAGTAATTGCAAATCTGTTCACACAGATCAAACTAATATGTGCTCACACCAATCAAACTAATATGTGTTCACACTTAGCACCGGGCTATAAAACTACCCACTCGAAAATTACTTCACAGTTCCTCTCCTCATCACCTACAAAACTGGCCTTTCGCGTCAAGTCGTTCCGCCATGACCGGTAGGAGGAGTTTCGGGTGGGCATATAACTAGGCAGCAAAGACCAAGGTCACGGAAGCACTAGAGAGGTCCCGTCGCGAAGCGGCAGCCGCAGCAGAGATGTCCCGGCGCGCCGCGGAGCCCTCGAATAAGGGCTCATGGGTATGTGAGGGCTCTTTTCAGGACCCCGATCCTAAGTCACACCGATCTAGCATGTAACACATCATATCACTTTGCGGCCTCACGCACGGTATTCCCACGGGTGCCAGCTTACCTGGCCCGGGACCGTTTGCGCCTTTTGGCTCACGTATATGATAGTGCCACTAGCATCCATATGACAAAGAACCCGGGATGACATGGCTAGTCGTGAACCCAAAGTGGCACTAACTTACAGGGACAGGCATACATGTCCCAACAACGAACGTGTCGGTCATCAGCGAGTGAATCCAGGCTGTAGCACTAGGCTAGCAGGACTCCGGTGAACCGGGTTGTAGCGGGCTAACAGGACTCTGGAATTCATCGTGTGACATTTCCCCGAGGGGACAGACACAGGAATGAAGAAGGACACATGCCGCTAGCCTAAGTGTTTTGGAGCAGTAGCAAGCTACCATGGCTCAGTGGAAACACTAGGAGACATTTCGCGGTAAGAGAGGCTACTAAGGATAAACAACTAGATAGTCAGATCCCACACATACCAAGCATTTCAATAACATACACACAATATGCTCGATATGTGCAAATACAACATGGCATCACAACATGACTCTACAACTCAAGTATTTTATTCAATAGGCTCCAAGGAGCGAGATATTACAAATATGGTCTCATGACCCAACATTCAGAGCATACAAGTCAAAGCACAAGAGGAAGCTTAACATGTCTGAGTACAGACATCTACAAATGGAAAAGGCTGAGAAGCCTGACTATCTACCAGATCCTGCCGAGGGCACAAGATCGTAGCTGAGGTAACAAGCTAAACGTCGAAGTCCACACGGTACTACTAGTGAGACTGAAGTCTCTCTGCAAAAACGTAAAATAGGCAAACGTGAGTACAAATGTACCCAGCAGGACTTACATCAGAACTAACTACATATGCATCATTATCAACAAAGGGGGTGGTGGGGTTTAACTTCAGCAAGCCAGCTTCGACTCGGTGGCTAACCTGTACTACGACTGCAAGTAACTCTTTTGAGGTGGCGCACACGAGTCCACATATTCACCATATCAATACACCACTATGGATCCACTCTCGTCTCCCTACGAGAACGCCATCCATAGCACTCACGCGTATCTTGCGTATTTTAGAGTATCCACTTCAAGTTATCTATGAACTATACAGGCAACCCAGAAGTCCTTTACCACAGACACGGCTATTCGAATAGATCATATTAACTATTCGTAGTACCACGCACGCGCTCACCACTTACCGCCGTTTACACGTCATGTACTCGGCAACCTTCAAGCGGAAGCCCAGCAAGGGTGTCGGCCACGACCTGACTAACCACACAAGTCTCTCGTCCAGGTTTATCTCCTATTCGGGTTCCATCCACAAGGAGATCCGGCCGGGGTGTCGCTCACGGCCCCAAATGATGTGAGCAGGGTTCCCAAGCCCACCATCCGGGTGCCACTTGGTACACCGTGCCACTGTGCCTAGTCTGTCGCAAACCCACCTGTGCCGGGTGCCACTTGGTAGACTACTAGCACTACCTACAAACACCAGAAACTAGTTGCAACTCCAGGACAAAGATCATGTTGATTAATAAGTCGAGAGAGTCAATTAAGGATCCCAATGTGTGGTAGTAGCTGTTCATGGATCACAAACACAGAACTCAGTTCCTGAGGACGGCTGCAATGAGACAACCCACCATGTACTCCTACATGGCCTCTCACCGCTACCTTTACCAAATCGTGTTCACACACTTAGCTCACACACAGTAGGACATGTTTACACACCTCCGATTCATCCCCGATGAATCAGACCTGACTCAACTCTAAGCAGTAGCAGGCATGACAAACAAGCATGAATGAGTAGGCACATCAGGGCTCAAACAACTCCTACTCATGCTAGTGGGTTTCATCTATTTACTGTGGCAATGACAGGTCATGCAAAGGAAAGGGGTTCAACTACCGCAGCATGTAACAGTTGAGTCGTTGTTGTCCTAATGCAGTAAAAGACAGCAGGAGCGAGAGAGTGGGATTGTATTGGATTGAACAAGGGGTTTTTGCTTGCCTGGCACTTCTGAAGATAGAATTAGTTCTTCATCGGTGTCATCGATCTTATCGTCGGTATCACGTCTATTGAGAGGGGACAAATACCGGCAACACAGAAGGGAACACAATCAATGCAATGCACAATATGATGCATGATAATGACATGGCAAAATGAGTGTGTTGGGCTAATGCAACTATAAACCAGATTAAATGAAGTTGGTTTGAACCAAGGGTTCAAATTCCAACTCCACATGTGATTATTTAAATGCCATTCATTTCATTTGTCCTAAACAGTAGTGATAAGTTGTTCTAACATGCATGAAAATTGTACAGATGGATAGATTGGATTTTTCTGATCATTTTTCATATATAAATTATTTCATTTGGAGTTATGGTTGATTTTATATATTTTTAGAAGTTTAAGCCTTTTTGTGGAATTTCCTGAATTAAATAAATCCAGAAAAGGTTATCTGCGTCAGCATGACGTTGAGGTGACGTCAGCAGGTCA
Organism: Triticum dicoccoides; assembly: GCF_002162155.2. NCBI lineage: Eukaryota > Viridiplantae > Streptophyta > Magnoliopsida > Poales > Poaceae > Triticum > Triticum dicoccoides. The sequence goes on along the minus strand of NC_041383.1, from coordinate 441,885,119 downwards.
AGGCGCCAGCCCAGGTCAAACCTGTCGGCTGGGACCCACATGTTAGTGTAACAACTAACTAACAGGGTTAGTTAGTGTTACGTTACCACTAACCTAGGTTAGTTAGGGCCTGGGCCCACTGGTCGGTGACTAACCTAACTAACCAAGATAGGATTAGCCCTAACTAACTTAGTTAGCCGGGCAGGGCCCGCATGTCAGTGAGAGAGAGGGGTCAAACCTCTGGTCAGCCGGGGTCAAACGTCGCTGGTCAACACGATCAACCCGCCAGCGTTTAGCCGCCGGCGACGACAAAGACGGTGGGGCGGATCAGAAATGCTCTACAGGGCACCATTAGATGAGCGGGTTGCACCTACGGGCTCCTGGGAGTGAGGCGCATCCATTGGTGGTGGTGGTAGGAGCTGCGGTGGTCAGGATCGACGGCAGCGATGCAATCGGCGGCGGTCAGAGTTCGGATAGGTTCGGTTTGGCGCTAGGGGGCACAACAGGTCGAACAGGTGGGCGCGCCCAGCTCCTGGGAGAGTGCTGAGCACGGGGCAACGCTTGGACACGGGTGGCAGCAGCTGTGGCCGCGGCGGCGATGAGGTACGGCGCCGGCGAGCTTCGACGTCCGCGCAACTACGGCCTAGAGGAGGCGGCGAGCAACGGGGTTCAGGGGAGAAGGAAGAGAAGCTCACCGCGAGCACGATGGGAAGGTCAGTGGGCGCGGGGGAGGTTCGAAGCAAGCAGGGTGACGGTGGTGATCTCGGCGACCCGAGGAGGAAGAAGAGGTCAGGGCCGGCGCTTCAGGGAGTTTGGCGTCGCGTGAGTCGACAGAGAGGCGTAGACGACGGTGGCGGAGCTCCTGGGCATGTAGGAGAGGCGAGGGGGAGGCGGTGGCCGCGGTGGCGGCGAGCGGCTTACGGGCGTGTCAGCCGTAGCAGGAGAGGACGAGGGAGAGGGCAGAGGAGGGGAGAGTGGTGTTCAGGGGGTCCAGAGCGGCGCCGAGGAGAAGGCCCGAGGCATCGTGGTGGCCTCAGTGATGCAGGCGAGTAGGAAGGTGCGTGGCGCCACGGGCGCACGTGCGCTGTCTCCCTCCTCTGCCTACTGGTAGAGGTAGGTGATGACTCGCACGGCCAGGTGGGCCGGCCCAGCCAGGGGTTTGGCCAGGTATGTGGGCTGCCAGGTAAACACCCTCTCTTTTTATTTCCATTTTCTATTTTTCTGTAATTGTGTTTGGCTTTAATAAAAATGCCAGGGCATTTCCAAAAATCATGAAACTGCTCAATGTCACTGTTTGGAATATTTCCAACAACAAACATTTCAGTTTGTGATTATTTGAGCGCTTAAAATATTATTTAGCAATTAAATGCCCAATGCAAATACCATATGATTTAATTCAAAAATCCAGAATGGCCTAGAAAAATGTGCACCATTTTTGGGAGAGGTTCTAGACCAATCCAAAAATAATGAACTTTTCTGAAGAGCATTTTGGGTTCATTGAAAATATTTTTATTTGAACCTAGTTGATTTGATCTGGTGCTAGGGTTTGAGAAATCCCCATTTCAACTTAAATAAAATATAAACATGATGCACACATGAAGGGCTAGTCTAGTGCATACCAGAACTAGGGATGTGACAGCTCTCACAAGCGCACTCGCCGCGTCGGCGATCGCGATGAGCTGGCGTTGCTGAAGTCCTTGGCCAGCAACGACGCCATTCTCGTTGGCCTCATTAAGCAGCAGGAGCTGGTCGACAGCTTGATAAAGCTGCTTGAGATCAGCAATGCCTCGGTTGACAAGGCGACCGGCCTCGTCGAGCAACTCATGGGTGACAATGCGAAGCTCCTCAAGGCACTCATTGAGAAGGAGGAGGAGGCCGCCGGCTAGAAGAAATTGCATGGGCATAGCAGTGCCTTGGGGATGACGCTGACAACGGTTGTCGAGGAACTGATGGGTCACTTGAGGAAGATCTGGATCGAGCGCGAGCAGGAGGTGGATGAATCCGTGGCTGCTTTCAAGCAAAGCCGTGAGGAAACGAGGAAGGAGCTGGAGGATGTCATCGCCTGGCGATCCATCTAAGAGTAGATACAGTAGCGATCTAGATCGTTTCCTATGATTTCCTTATTCTCTTGCCCCCGTGTCTTCCGAACATTGCAGCATGTCGCATTTCAAATTATCCGAAATATGTAAGACAATTATTATCTGCACCATTGTAAATTTGTCGTCGTACTATCCATTGCCATTTTATTTGTCGTTGTTCCGTTGCCCTATGTGACAATTTAAATTAGGCTGGGATACGAGTTGAAAACACGAACAAAGCAAATGCTTCCATGGGATCACAACCAAACACCCTCCGTCCACCCCTAAAAAATACCTCCTTCCAGGCGCTTTAATTAACCCATTAATGGCAAAGTTTTGAGCGAGGCGGGCGGCGGCTGGTGCATGGAGGTCAAAGAGCTCGCTTCCCAGTCAGCATGGGCGGCCTTGCTACTCGCACGTGTCCCGTCAAGCCTGCGAGGTGGACATGATGCACGCGTCCCGTCGAGCCTGCACGGCGGAATTCTCGCGCTCGTCCAATCTAATCAAACAGCTGCACACACGCCACTTAGTATGGTTAAATATTGACACGATTCATATAATACAACCGTTTGTGATATTAACGTGTCAGCTTATTGTTTCAAAAAGGACTTTGTTGGCTACTAAAGTGTGCGCCTCTTCTCAAACTGGACGATTTTTTACCACGTCAGATATGTGCCATGTCATTAAACCATGCCAAGTTTCATGTTTTTTGGGGTGAGTTTTCAATTTACTAGGATTTAAAAACCGAGATTCTCAATGTTCTTGACAATGACAAGTTTATAATTCCTTCCCATTCCCTAAATGAGACCTAAACATGGACCCAATGACACATGTGCGATTTCCCACCCATTATGTGCTTGTAGCTCTAATTTGAATTATGGACTACATTTGATGCGTAGAAAACTTAATTAGTAATATATAGAATGGCCAAACGAACCCTAAAAATGCACCCAAGGACACATGTACGTTTTTTCTAGCCATTTTGGTGCACTGGAGCATGTATTTGTAGTTCGGATTTGAATTATGGACATTAAATGCCTAGAAAACTCAATTAATGAATAAAAAGGGTAAAACGAACCCTGAATAATTTCAAAGTTCAGCATGAATCTCCCGTTGTTCCGTGCGTGTTGGGTGTATAAAAAATACGAGGCTAGAAGAGGGAGTGATTATCGTTTGGCCCACAAGGGGACACGTTTCCCTATCGAAACCACGAGGGTTCTTGCGACATGCTTCGGTTTGTAAGAGGTTTGTAATAAAGCTTGGCCCAAATTGGCAATGTTTTTACCACGACATATATGTGCCATGATGTGACACCATGTCACCTTTATTGACTTTCTGATGAGTTTTGGATTTATGGGGATTTAAAAACCGAGATTCCAAATGTTTGAGGACGAGCCAAGACGCCGGTCAGGTTGTAATTCGTTCCCATTCCTTGCATGGGACCTAAACATGCACCCAAGGACACATGCATGTATAATTTTTCTAGCCATTTTGGTGAACTAGAGCATGTCTTTGTACTTCAGATTTGAATTATGGACATTAAATGCCTAGGAAACTCAATTAGTGTATAAAAAAGCCAAAAGACCCTAAATAAGTTTAAATTTCAGCATGGATATCATGTAGTTCCATGTTGCCCGTAGAAGAAAATACAAGGTGAAAAGAGGCCATGATTATGTTTCGACAACAAGGGGAACATGTTTCCCTATCGGAACCACAAGGCTTCTTGTTGAGAGAAGCTCCGATTTGTAAGAGGTTTGTAATAAAGCTTGCCCAAATTGGCAATGCTTTTACCACGACATATATGTGCCATGACGTGACACCATGCCACCTTTGATAACTTTCTGGTGATTTTTGGATTTTATGGGGATTTAACCCCGAGATTCCAAATGTTTGATGATGAGCAAGGACGCCGATACGGTTCTAATTCGTTCCCATTCCTAGCATGGGATCTAATTAAACATGCACCCAGGGACACATGCATGTACAATGTTTCTAGCCATTTTGATGAACTTGAGCATGTATGTGTAGTTCAAATTTGAATTATGGACATTAAATGCCTAGGAAACTCAATTAGTGTATAATAAGGCCAAACGAACCCTGAATAAGTTTAAATTTCAGCATGGATATCATGTAGTTCCATGTTGCCCTTAGAGGAAAATACTAGGCGAAAAGAGGTCGTTATTACGTTTCAACAACAAGGGGAACATGTTTCCCTATCGGAACCACAAGGCTTCTTGTTTAGAGAAGCTCTGGTTCGTAAGAGGTTCATAATAAAGCTTCGCCTAAATTGGACAATGTTTTTACTACAACATATATGTGCCATGACGTGACACCATGCCATCGAAAGAGATAGTCCATTTTGCACACGAAGTGCATCCAGTTTTTGCCTTAACCCTCTCAACATTTTGGAACATACTATGCGGGCGAAATGATGATACAATGCCAACTTTCAACCTTTCAGAGTTCATTTCATGTGTTTTTCAATTTCAGGGTCATTTAGCTCAAAAAAATCAGTAAATCCATGAAAAATACCAAATGAAGTCAGAAAGGGTTGAAAATTGATGACGTAGCTTTGAATGGTGCATTTTGAACACATAAAAAGTCTGGAGTTCAAATAAGTTCAAAAAAATGAAATCCCTTTGTAACAGATGAGTTTTTGTTTGAAACCCTCATACTTCGAAAGAGATTGTCCATTTTGCACACGAAGTGCATCCAGTTTTTGCCATAACCCTCTCAACCTTTTAGAACATGCTATGTGGGTGAAATGATGATACCATGCCAACTTTCAGCCTTTTCAGAGTTCATTTGAGGTTTGTAATAAAGCTTGGCCCAAATTGGACAATGTTTTTACCATGACATATATGCGCTATGACCTGACACCATGCCAACTTTCATGACTTTCTGGTGAGTTTACGATTTACGAGGATTTAAAAACTGAGACTCTAAATGTTTTAGGAAGAGCCAGGACGCCGGTACGGTTGTAATTCGTTCCCATTCCTGGCATGGGACCTAAACATGCACCCAAGGACACATGTATAATATTTTCTAGCCATTTTGGTGAACTAGAGCATGTATTTGAAGTTCAGATTTGAATTATGGACATTAAATGCCTAGGAAACTCAATTAGTGTATAAAAAGGCCAAATGAAAGCCATGTGCCGACCAAAATGTGGCTGATGCCGCCCGCGATCTGAGTCATGCGTTCTGATTTGGCCAGAACCCAAACCCCATGGATCGCACGTCTGCACTGTTGGATGCTCCCAGATCGAACGGCAACCCTCAGCCCTTTCGACAGCACATGCAGTACATGGGTAAGCACTGTGCGCATGCATCGTGCTAGCTCACACTTCCTTCTCTTATACCTTTTCTAAATAGGCTACTGTTTCCCGCCACTCGTCTCATCGGTTTCCGTTACCAGTGTCAGTGCTCATTGAAGGCTAGGTGGCGACACACCAGCCATCGCACACAGTTTCTAAAAGAGCAAATGTGCGCGAGCAAACTGGTGCAGGTACTGGCTTAACCGTGTGCGATGCAAGTGCGTTGTAAAATCACCACGAATGTGCAAGTGCGAGCAAATGGTGGAGGTACTGGTTTAACCACGTGTGATGCAAGTGCGCTATGAAATCACCATGACTGTGCAAGCGCGAGCAAAATGGTGCAGGTACTGGATTAACCGTGTGCGATGCAAGTGCGCTGTAAAATCACCATGACTGCGCAAGCACAAGCAAAATGGTGCAGGTACTGGCTTAACCGTGTGCGATGCAAGTGCGCTGTAAAATCACCACGATTGCGCAAGCTAAAGGCGAGTGAGTTTATTTACAAATTAGGACGAATCGTGTGCTATAGACCAGCTAACTAGAAATATAAAAACAAACTACCCGCCTTGAGCGTTGCAAAAATTGGCGGTGCCGCCACTTTTCCTTATAATCATACACACATATTCTTATTGGACCGTGCGTGATCTTGGGCACTCCCGCCCCGCATCAATTCCGTTACCCGAATTTTAGTAGCCTCGTACTTCAACCGTTGCCCACACTCCTCCAACACCGACCTTATAGTAAAATTGTTGTAGCTGAGGCATTTGAACCATCACCCTCCCTCGTCCACCACCATCTCCGCCCACCATTACTAAAAATTTCAGTAGCCACGGCGTATCCTCAAACACCACAACCCCCCCCCCAACACCATAGTCCCCCCACCCGCCCCTCGGAACCCTAGCTTGCGGCAGCCGCCTGTGCTACCGCCAACCCATGCCGTTCTGCCCATTCCTCCTAGCTTAGATAATAAAGTTCAGGTTACCCAACGATTCACATATAGTCGCCCCACTCCCCTGAATTTTTAGATGAGGCATGCGGTGTCCCTCCCTGCTAGATCCACATCCCCTGCTCCAGAATGTCGCAGCCTAAGCTCGACCATGTATCCCGGGGAGCCCGACGAGCGTTCGGCCAAGAAGTTGTTTATCATGGCCTCTCCGGCAGACGTTGATGAGGTGGCCGCCATTCACCCCGACCTATCGATCCTGGAGCAACACTTCACCGCGGAAGCCGGCGAAGACGTTGACTATGCTTCCTTGTCAAAGGCTTCATGTCAGCGGGCTTGCGTATTACTGTATCTTGGGAAAGCTGGCTACGACATCAAGCTCGTCGGGAGCGACGGCTTCACAGGGGCCATGTCACAGGTTATGTGGTCCATCCCCAACCCCTCTAGTTCAACAGCCGTCGATCTCTTCGACGGCCCTATTGCTGATCTCCTCCGCCAAGCGGTCAAGGATTTGTGATCCTTATACGCCATCAAGCCCATTTTATCATTTCTGAAGGACACATTGTACGGCGGCGGCTTGGAATCCTCAATTGCCAAGTCAGATCTCATCGACACGACCATGACCACGAGGAGGGCACCCACAAAGGTTCTTCCACCATGGGTATGTGCTCTTCCAACTGGAAGGATCCCGTCCATGAAAAGCAAGGCAACATCCTATTAGCAAATCTTACCTTTCCTAGCTTGCCAACCCATACCCTTTGTTGTAGTAGCATTTGTCGTGCGGTGCTATAACTGTGCCGTGTTTAATTATTTCAGTTATGCAAAAATGTATTGTTCAATAGGGATATGTGATGTTTAAGTATGAATTGTCCACTTCAGTTTCACGAATCCTGATATTTGGTCGTTTAGTGAGTAGATGCCTTGTTTATTTGTGTTAGGTTGTTAGGTTGGTTGCAGTGAGCATTTTTCCAGTTATTGAGCCAATGCCTTGTTTATATGTATTTTGTCTTAGTTTGGTTGCAGTGAGCATTTGTCCAGTTATCAAGCAGATGCATGTTGCTTTTTTAGCATTTGTCCAGTTTTCAAGGAGATGCCTTGTTTATCTGTATTTGCTTGTTATGTTGGTTGCAGTGAGCATTTGTCCCATTTTCAAGAATATGCCCTATTTATCTTTATTTGCTTGTTAGGTTGGTTCCAGTAAGACTCTGTCCACTTTTCAATGGCTATATTTGGTTGTTCTACTGATGATTTATGCCTTGTTTATTTCAGTCATTCACAATGTGTTGTTCATTATGTGCAAGTCGGAACTGTGCCGCTCGACTGCGTCAATACCAGTTTGAACGGCTTTATTTTGGTTCCAGTTATGCCTAGTGTAGTTAACACATGCCCTTTATTTCAGTTTTACACATTTATCGAGTGATGTTTAAGCATTACCTACGTTCTATTCATTTTCAACAATACCAGTTTGAATTGCAATATTTGATGGATGTTAAGCCTGCTGTCGGTGACATTGCCTTCCATTTTACATATGCTTTAACAACATGTTGAAGCCAACACATTCAAGCTATCATTTGGAGATGATATTGTTTACCTTTGCTATATTTGTTTGATGTTAAGGTTGCCGTACTTATCATGCCTTTCCACTACTTATGCAGGACAATAACGGGAGTGGCCACGATTTTCCGCTGAGCTTAGCTTCATCCCTCGGCTTGTACTCCCCCATCGTTCCATAATTTAGTGCATATAGATCCAGGCCTGGACACTTGTTAGCTTCTAATATTGACTTGTTGCTTGTAGGTACATATGCCCTTGGCAAGGATCCACGCATCGACCCTTTTTGCGTATGGGGCAATGAGATATTCATGAACAAGCATCAAGTGGGGAAACTGATAAGGATTATTAGCAAAAAGATACGAATGATGGCAAGCAAATTATTTGTTTTTGCTCTATCCAACACAATAGTGAGTTGTAGGATGGTAACTACAAACTCTGCAGCCTTCTCTTTTTACTGCCCATAATGAGTTGTTAGACAACAATGTCTGAATCTTTTTCGTTCGCAGTGGTTCCCGAAGCAGTTCGGTCAAGATTACCTCGCAAAGTACATGATTGGTGGGCACACACTGAAGGTTAAAGTATTTCATCCAGACTACAATGAGCATCGAGAAGTTGTAATGAAGACAGTGAAGGATGGACGGGCAGCCATCACAAGGGGTTGGCCTAGAGTCGTGCACGCATTACGCATGGAGGAGGGCACAATATGGGCATTCTGCTTCAGCTTCTCCAGCAACCAGAATGTCTTTCGCCTCTCTCTTTACAGTCTATTGTACAACTGTGGTTCATCGTTCTTTACTTGGTGCTTCTGTAGTTCTTCAGTATATGTACATGTGCATAAAATTATGCAGTCGTGGTTGAACCTATATTTGTAATAAACCTGGTTGGATATGAAATAAGTGATTGCCTACTTTCAAATTCAAAAAGGTGATTTTAAATTAGGGATTAATTAGGGATTAAATAGGGATTAATTAGATATTACACTGCAGACGGTTTGCAAAAGTGAAACGTTTGCGATATACGTGGAGATTAGACACGTTTCTAGGATCCACTACGTGTGCGATCAATCTCCACCGCACACACGATCAGCCAGGAAAAAACGTGTGCGGTCAATCTCCACTGCACACGCGATCAGCCAAGAAAAAACTTGTGCGATTAACAACAGCAACACACACAGTTCTTTCTTATTGAATGTTTGCGATAGTCACCTTATCACACACGCTTCGAAATTATTGACTGTTTGTGATGTTCATACTGAAGGAAAGGTATTCCTTGGATGGAATGTGTGGAATGTACATACGAATGGAAACGTTTAGAGGGGGCTGACTGTGAGGGATGTACTTACGACGGGAAATGATTTCACTTGTATAATTGTATTTTTTTGAGCACTACTGTATGTATAACCACATTTGCTCGCTCGCCGGTCACACATGACCTCATTTTGCCGAGCGTGTGTGCCAGGAGGGCATATCCTCGACGGTTTCTGGGTCATGTGGGAAGGATACCCTATCGCCCACATTCACTTGGCGACGTGATGCGGAGCATCCCTCGCTCATCCCCATGGACTCTACTACAACTCGTCAAGCACCTCGAGGACCAATGACAAGAGCACGTCCAAACACCGTCGAAACCAAGGTCACTTCTTTCCTCTCCGAGTTTCCTCCGAATTCACTTGAGAATGAGATTCTACCTCAAAGAGACGCATTGTGATTTCTTAGGTACTTCGGAGATGATCGCGAGGAAGCATGGAGGGATCACCAAGTTCACCCGAAGATTCCAGCATGCACTAAGTCTCTCGGGAAGGACAAGAAGGAAGAAGGAAACGTGAAGAGGGAGAAGCCCGGTGCACCCCGGTGCCGGGGGCGATGCTGATTCCC
>NC_041383.1:441813994-441875098 GCF_002162155.2 Triticum dicoccoides | reverse complement strand
GGGGGGCGGAGAGCGCACAAAGAGCGGATCGAGGCAGTGCACGCGGGGCGATTTTACCCAGCTTCAGGCCGCACGGATGCGTAAAACCCTACTGCTGCTTGTTTGTGTATATTAGATTCTTGCTCAGGAGCGATGGACGCTGCCGAACTGAGCAAGAGAGTGTTCCTGGTGTTGAACGAGCCGGAATGGCCTAGCCTCTGAACTTCCGAACCTCCCCCAACCCCCCAACCCCTTCTACGTTGCGCTTGGGCCTCCTTTTATACTCTCAAGGGGTTACCCACAGGTGGCAACGTAGACTAGAAGGGTAAAAATGGAAAAGGATGGGTAGGTGCAGCTACCACTACTGTGGATACAGTGTGCCCTACCTAACTCTGACGGCAGGGGACAAGGGCATTAAATGCCTGTCTGAGTCTCCTAAACAGTGCAAAAGGGTGACCGTTAGGAGAGCCACCGTTTGCCACGATGGGCTTCTCTTCATCTCTGCTGGCCACCACGTACCCCTAGCTGCACAGCCTCCCGCCACGTGTGCTTGGGAGAGTCCCAGAGCGACACGTTAGCAGGTGAGCTGGAGCGTGGGCACGAAGTGGAGGTTTTCCGCGGCAAGCTCCTTGCCGCGGCCGTCGTCTTGTCGCGTCTGGAAGCTTGTCGCTCGCCGGATCTTGCCGGGACGCAGGGCGCGTCGCGGCAAGCTTTCTTGGTATGTCTTGAGTGGCCTTCCCGACAAGCTCCTCTTGCCGGGGTCTTGTCTCTTCCCGGGAAGCTCCGCTTGCCGGGGCCTTGGTTGGCCTTCCCGGCAAGCTCCTCTTGCCGGGGCCTTGGTTGGCCTTCCCGGCAAGCTCCTCTTGCCGGGGCCTCGACTTGAATACTTTGTTCTTGAATGGTCTTCAAGGGAACCACGGAGGGTCCTGGCGGTCACCCGGCAAGCCTTACCGCGGGGCGCTGCAACTGCCCGTGCACGAGTTCGGGGCAATAGGGTACCCCTACTCTAGTACACCGACAGGAGCCCCCGGGCCTGGGCCATACACGATGCCGAGCGCTGTTGGGCCAGGCCCAAAATAGTGCACGGGCATGCGCGGCCTAGGTCACGCCGAATCTAACTCCGCTCCCACCGCGCACGCCCAGAACGGCACGCATCAAACGCGGCGTCTTGGGGGAGATCGTTGGTGGCGTGCGTGGGGCTAAGCCCCCCGAGCATGCGTCATGCCACGATGATGGGGGCGATTCACGCCCTCCTCTTTAAACAGAGGTAGGTGTGAGGGCGTGGTGCATTTACTGGATGGGGCTGGTGCGCGGTTTTCGGGACGTCCACTCCCCGCGTTCACGGGGCGGAGCGATGCTGCCTCATCTGTCGCCTCAGTTCTGCATCCCCGCCACGCGGCTTCCATGCGCTTGAGGTCACGGACGGTGGATTGGGAAATTAGGCCATCGCGAGCGGGTTGGCCCCGACTCCCTGCCCTTCATGTGCCTTGATTCGCTGAGCGGGGCGGCCGAGCCCCCACCTTGCTACTTTATAAAGAGCGGGATGGGAGCATGGAAAACCCGCACTCTCTCATCTTCTCCTTTCTTCAGCTTCTGCTCCCCTTTCTCTCATCTGCCATGGAGAAAGGGAACCCAGGCCCTTCCTCGGTGGCGGCGAGGGTCGCCGCCAGACAACGCCTCTCTTCCTCTTCTGCACCCGTGGTGGCAAAGCCAGTCTTGAGGGGAAGAGGAAGGGGACGAGGTCGCGGACGAGGTCGAGGACGAGGTCGAGGCGCTCGGGGAAGAGGCGGACGGGGCGGCGCATCAGCTTCACCTCCGCCGGCGGCTCTTCCTCCCACGGCGGTCCACATAGGGGACGACCCTTGCGAGTTCTTCGTCAGGCTGCGCCGGGCGCCTCGTCGTCGCCTCCGGCTTCCAGCTCCGTTTGCGCGCGCGATGGAAGTGGAGCCGCCCGAGACGCTGAGACTGCACATGAGGGGCTGTGGGATCAGCGTTGCATTCCCAGCCCCTAATGTGATGTATCTTGATCGAGGGTGGAAGACGTTCGCCCGCATCCACAGCTTGACGGAGGGGTTTACCCTCCATTTTAAGTTGATGGAGGGCGATCTCCTCTCTGTCAAGGCCTTCGGGTGCTTCGGCACTCGGGCGAAGTGCTGCGTGGATAGCTCCTCCGACAGCGAAGGCCCCTCCTCGAGCGAGAGCGACGAGGAGGGGAGCGACAGCAACGACGAGGGTAGCGGGCGGCGGAGTAGCGGGTCCGACTAGGCGTCGGGCGCCGCCTTGCGCGGCACCGGCGACTCCATCACCCGCGTCGCCGGCTTCTTGAACTCCCCGGGGTCGTCTCCTTGGGCGGCTGGCGTAAGGAGGCTGCGGAAGGGGAAGAGGGCAGGCGACAAGGCCGTCAAGCCGGAGTACGAGGGCGTGGTGCCCTCGACAGCATGCTGACGTCCTGCCGCCCCGTCTTCGAGCCCCGCTTCCAGCATCGCCGTCGCCATCCGGCCTTCGGACGGCCCCCGGGATGTTCCCTTGGTGTCTTCTGGCACCCGTAGCTCGCCTAGGCACTCCTTTTTCCCTTTTCGCCTCCTTGACCTGTCTCCTGAAAAGGGGGACAGGGAAAGGATCACGGGCATCTTATCTTTTTAATTTGTAAGCCTTCAGGCCTTAGCTGTATCTAAAATCTGTAATCCTTTCTTTCATGTTTTTCATCCTCTATGGACTGTACCTGAGTGGGATGTTTTTTTAATGAAAAGGGATGCTTGCCGGGTTACTTGTCTCGCGAGTTAAACCTACGCCAAGGAGCAAATCCTTGGTATCCCTCGGACAGACATTTCATTTCCCGGCAACAGGCCCTTCCGCCTTCCCACGTTGCTCAACCTTTCTCACGCTTTTAACGGAGGCAGGAACGAGGTGGGTGCGGTCTCCTCGTTTCATCCCTTTGCTGCCGCGACTACGACCAAACTTGGCCTCGAGAACGAGCCCCATGGCCTAGAGTCAAGGGAGCACGGCAGTTTCTGGAAGAAACGTGGTTTCGCATTCCCTAGTCCATAAGAGGACGCATGATGAGGGATGAAAGACTTATCTGATAGCGCAGCCCTCGGCAACTCTGGTTTGCCGTGGATGATTCTTGGCATTCACAGCCCCCGGCGATACTGGCTTGTCGGGAAGGCTCTTATCTGCCGCAGAGAACTTCAACGTTCTCGATGCCGGCTTCCGGCAAGCTGGTTGCCAGGAAGGCTTTTATCTTCAGCAGAGAACTTTTACGTTCTCGATGCCAGCTTCCGGCAAGCTAATTGCCAGGAAGGCTTTTGTCTTCGGCAGAGAACTTTTACGTTCTCGATGCCGGCTTCCGGCAAGCTAATTGCCAGGAAGGCTTTTGTCTTCGGCAGAGAACTTTTACGTTCTCGATGCCGGCTTCCGGCAAGCTGATTGCCAGGAAGGCTTTTGTCTTCGGCAGAGAACTTTTACATTCTCGATGCTGGCTTCCGGCAAGCTGATTGCCAGGAAGGCTTTTGGCGAAGAACTTTGTTGTTCTTGACGCCGAAAAGATTGGCCCTAAGGGCGTTGCCAGCCCCCGGGCCATAACTGCGTTCAAACATAGCAAGTGATTAGCATCCGAAGTGCACTCAACTTGCTTGCGAATTTCGACTTTTGCTGCATATTCCCTATGCCTGCTGGAATGCTTTCCGGTGCGTACGATCCAGCCAGTAGCGCTTGAGGGAACGGGCCCTTAGCGGCTATTCGGGAACAACGCCTCCCGGAAAGGTTTACCTTCTTGGTTCTAGCGCAACCGCACAAGTTGCCGAGCGGACTCGAGGCAATCATGGAGCGCAACTAGCCCCGAGAAGGCTCCTCGGCATACAGGTCTATGCAGAAGTCTCAAATAAATAGCGCATGCTATCTTCCTGTTCAACCCCTCTTTGTACGTCCACCCTACGCTTTCTAGGCAAACTTGTCGGTGCAGGCACCCTTGCCGCGAGCGCCGAGTGCGGAACTTCAGCAGCCTGCTGGCGGGGTCGCTACCGACAAGTAATCTTGTCGCAACTAGTCGCAGCTCGCTTAAGTTGTTGAGCGGACTCGAAACAAAGTAAGGGCGCTAGCAGCTCACTTAAGTTGCTGAGCGGACTCGAAGCAAAGTAAGGGCGCTAGCAGCTCACTTAAGTTGTTGAGCGGACTCGAAACAAAGTAAGGGCGCGACTAGCTACGAGTTGATTCCTCCGCGCATAGGTTTTTCGTACAAAGAACGAGATCTCCGAGGCGGATAACCTTATATAGAAAGGAAATATCTAAAGTTTTGCATGACTTAGCTTTTTCTGTTGCCGCACTGGCGTCGTTCTTTTGCTCGCCTGCTCCTTGGGAGCTATGACGATGAGGATTTAGCTTGCGTGCACGCCGGATCGGGTTCGCACGATCTCGACGCCCCCCTACCTGGCGCGCCAGAGATGCCGGGGGCGATGCTGATTCCCGCCAACACCTATGGGGACAGGGCCCCTTTTCGGTTCGGCGGGGGGGCGGAGAGCGCACAAAGAGCGGATCGAGGCAGTGCACGCGGGGCGATTTTACCCAGCTTCGGGCTGCACGGATGCGTAAAACCCTACTGCTGCTTGTTTGTGTATATTAGATTCTTGCTCAGGAGCGATGGACGCTGCCGAACTGAGCAAGAGAGTGTTCCTGGTGTTGAACGAGCCGGACTGGCCTAGCCTCTGAACTTCTGAACCTCCCCCAACCCCCCAACCCCTTCTACGTTGCGCTTGGGCCTCCTTTTATACTCTCAAGGGGTTACCCACAAGTGGCAACGTAGACTAGAAGGGTAAAAATGGAAAAGGATGGGTAGGTGCAGCTACCGCTACTGTGGATACAGTGTGCCCTACCTAACTCTGACGGCAGGGGACAAGGGCATTAAATGCCTGTCTGAGTCTCCTAAACAGTGCAAAAGGGTGACCGTTAGGAGAGCCACCGTTTGCCACGATGGGCTTCTCTTCATCTCTGCTGGCCACCACGTACCCCTAGCTGCACAGCCTCCCGCCACGTGTGCTTGGGAGAGTCCCAGAGCGACACGTTAGCAGGTGAGCTGGAGCGTGGGCACGAAGTGGAGGTTTTCCGCGGCAAGCTCCTTGCCGCGGCCGTCGTCTTGTCGCGTCTGGAAGCTTGTCGCTCGCCGGATCTTGCCGGGACGCAGGGCGCGTCGCGGCAAGCTTTCTTGGTATGTCTTGGGTGGCCTTCCCGGCAAGCTCCTCTTGCCGGGGTCTTGTCTCTTCCCGGCAAGCTCCTCTTGCCGGGGCCTTGGTAGGCCTTCCCGGCAAGCTCCTCTTGCCGGGGCCTTGGTTGGCCTTCCCGGCAAGCTCCTCTTGCCGGGGCCTCGACTTGAATACTTTGTTCTTGAATGGTCTTCAAGGGAACCACGGAGGGTCCTGGCGGTCACCCGGCAAGCCTTGCCGCGGGGCGCTGTAACTGCCCGTGCACGAGTTCGGGGTAATGGGGTACCCCTACTCTAGTACACCGACACCCGGGTGCCCGGCCAGGAAGGCCTCGGGTGCCCGGCCCCTTGCTGGTGCTGGTGGTGGCCGCCCGGGTGCCAGGACAAATGGCCCCGGGTGCCCGGCCCTGCTGCTGGGAGCAGCCCAGCCCGCCCGGGTGCCCGGGCCACCAACCCCGGGTGCCCGCCCCCCTTCACCGCCCGCCTGGTGCCACCCTGGGTGCCCAGGCCTTGAACCCCCGGGTGCCCGGCCTCCTCCCTACAGCCACCAGCGGCCACCCCAGGTGCCCGGGCCTAGGACCCCCGGGTGCCCGGTCCTCCTACAGCCGGCGCCCCTAACCGGTCCGGGTGCCCGGTCCACTCCGAGGGCCTGCATGCCTCTTTGGGTTTTTACCCATGTATCCCCTCCTCCTCTTATTTGGTCCCTAGACTATATAAACACCTCCCCTAGCTCATTTAGAGGACAGGAAAGTATATGTGAGATATTGAGAGAGCTTTTTCTCATCTTCGTCCTCTTGGAGATCTAGACCTCCTCTTGGGAGAAGCTCCTCTTGGAGATCAAGCCCTCCTCTTGGAGAAGCTCCTCTTGGAGATCAAGCCCTCCTCTTGGAGAAGATCCCTAGGGATTCAAGCCCTCATCTCCTTCATAGGATTTGGGATGAACTCTACCATGTATCTTGTTTCCATTTGATTGTTCATGTACCTTGTGGATCTTGTGTGTTTGTTGGTCTACTGGATGTGTGATTGGACTTGTTCTTGAGTGTTCCTTTTGTTTTCTCTCTTGTGTTCATCTTGTTCTTGGGGATTCCCCCTCCAATTAGTGCAAGATCTTCACTTAGGGTTCCACCCTACATCATCTTGGTATCATGAGCCATGGTTTCTCACGAAATTGGAGCCCCCCGTCTTGTTCTCTAGCCTAATTTTGTTGTGTTCTTCCCCAATTTCGGAAATTCCCCACCAAAAATAGCCCCATTTTTTTTTGTGATTTGTTGGTTTGATGAGATTTTGTTGGATTTGATCCATGGATTTGCTTGGTTTCAAGTGGATCTAGCATTCCCCCCATCCATCTCCATCTTTCCCTCCACGAAATCCACAATTTTCTTCCATTTATCCATGAATTTCCGCCCAAATCCGACACCCCCGGGCACCCGGACCTCAAACCCCGGGCACCCCCCCCCGCCCACCCCCGCTGACCACCCCGGGTGCCTGCACCCCAGATCCCGGGCACCCGCACCCCCGGGCTGTTTGCCTCGGACCACCCCGGGTGCCCGCACCTTCCACCCCTGGGCACCCGCACCCCAGAATCAGCCGCATGCACTTTACGTTTTCACTCATAACTTTCACTCCCGAACTCCGTTTTGGTTGTTCTTTGGCTCGTTGAAAAGCTAGCGACGTGACCGAGCTGCTCATCTTGGTTTTACCACCATTTGACTCCATAAAAAATTTGGCATTTTGGCATCTTTGTCTCCGCCGTCCACCATATCATCCGCAAAACCACCATAACGTTTCGCAACCTAACCCATTTTTGCTCCATATAGCATTTGTGGTTGCTTGAGTGGTGAATTGAGTCTCCTAAGGTGTTTCGGCTAATTAGGGACTATTGCTTCATCATCAACCACCACCACCACATCTGCATTGCTAACTCCGGAACCACCAACGCATTCCGCTACCACCATTTGACATTTTCCTTGAGATTTTGAGTTCGCGGTTTTTTACCGTTTCCTAAGGTGTTCCGGCAAATTAGGGATGGGTCTACATCATCTTGGTATCTACATCAAGAACACCACCACGAGGTCGTCATCGACATTGACCACTTCACCATTTTGACAACCTAACCGTAAGCAAGAACGGTAACCTCTGTATCACCTTGGTATTGTGGTATCCCTTCATTGTACATTCTTGCCATTACATTGTTAACCCTTTAGCCCATTTTGTGTCACTTGCCTATTGAGACTAGCCATTGAGTATTGCCGGCAACATTACTTGTGCACATTAGTGATCCATACCTTCCATTACATACATACCATATCATATTGGTATCATCTTGGTATCATCATATCATCCCTTGTGCCACAAGATCGTTCCCGCATATACACAATTGCTATCTTGGTTTGTGCATTTCGCATAAGTGGCCATATCAAAAAAAAGAGAATAAGCTTTTAAGCAAAAGGAAAAGAGAGCAAACAGCTCTTGAGCAAGAGCCATAGCATCATACCACATTGCACATAAGATTGTCATATCCGATCATCTTGGATCATCTTGAGAAGAACATCGGGAACAACATACACATAGAATACTTGGGATAGAAATCTCATACATTTTGCATCTTCTAGGTTGTGCACAAGTGTCGTATCCGCCTATTGAGCAATCGTGCTAGCGTCTCTCTTGAGTTGTGCAACACAAACGTTTTCCGTGGATTCCACATTTTGTGCTCATTCCTTGGTTGCACGACCCCATTTATCTATCCGTGTGTGTGTGTTTATGTGCGCCACATATTGCTATTGGTCTACTTGTTTCACTTGTGAATTTGTGAATCTTTTCCAACATTATTGACTCTTGCTGACATTTTGCATCAAGTTTTTGTGCCACTATCCTCACCGAGCTCCACTATAAGCTTTACTTGATTGGTGTGAGTGAACAAGTCCGGTACCAATTCCACTATTCTTTCATCTCACATTGAGTGAAACGGGATACATCCTCAACTTTGGGAAAAGGTCACTTGGTATTGTTTATCTCATTTCCTACTCACCTCTACTTGAGTCTTGTGATGGATAGGCAAGGCATTGCATCTCCGGTCTTCCACGACAATGACAACGCGAACAACTACATCACCAAAACGTCCATCTTCGGACTACAATGAGCAATGCAAGGCATTGAGCAACTCGCCATCAACATTCGCCAAAACAAAGCAAGGATAAGGGACTACCTCGACACCAAGTTGGCCGAACAAAGGGATCAAGTACGAGACATGATGGGCAACTACAAGTCTTCTTCCCCTTCGTCATCTTCAAGGTGGCGGCGCTCAAGTGGCCAATCATCAAAACGTCATCGAGCTCAAGCACTACAACACCATCAAGATGAAGGTGCTCGCGATGCGTACACCTACAAGTCCCAAAAAGCTCTACATCAAGCTACGACCAAACTTCATGAGCACAAGAGAAGACCGCGAGACGAGCACCAACAAGACGGAGTCACGACTACTACCACTACCTCGGCATCTTCGCCAAGTGTTCTCAAGGCCATCCACGGCGACGACGACGAGATGATCGAGCATGGGATTTTCCCTTCGGTCATGGAGGAGAGCGATGATGTGCCATCTTCAGCCTTCATCCACGGCGACAACGACGAGATGGTTGAGCATGGGATTTTCCCTTCGACCACGGTGACGTATGATGACTTGAGTGACTTGTGCCACCATATTGAGAGTGAGCGTGACTTCACCACTAGCCCCATATATGATGAGTTGCCACGATTCCCATGTGAGGAGAGCCACCAACACCACCACTTGAGTGATTTGAGTGACTACACCATATGTGACATTGAGTGCACCTACCTTGAGGGAGTGAGTGAGCCACCACCATATAGAGAGAGTGAGGTAGTTGATAGGGCATGCGAGGCCATTTCAATTTCTAAGAACTTAACCTCTACCTCTATTGTGTCTTCTCATTTGGTGCTAGGTCCCATATATGATGATGCGTTGATCCACGATGACTTCGTCCTTCCTATGGACAAGACGATGGCCATGGTGGACTATGATGCACCTCCCACATGGTTCCATCACAATGATGATGTTGACCACGCTTTGGTCTTTCCCACCTCACCTACACCACTTGAGTGGAACGAGAAAGGTAACATAGGATAAGGTGATGCTCTTGTTCCACTAGTGGACATCCTTGGTATTGATTGCTTGCATGATGTTGATCCACCTATTGGCATGCTTCATTCTAGTTCGACTTCCCCATGTGATGATTTACCCATTTATGTTGAGTTTGATGATTGCCACGTGGAGTCTATTAGTTGTGATGCCATGTTACATAGGATTTCTTGTGATAATTCTTTTGGTCACATCATGTTTGACAATCCTCTTGACTTGTCATATGCTATGCATGAGATCAACAATATGTCATATTTGCAATCTCATCTTAGTGACTATGCATATGCCATCAACATAAACCCAATTGGCACATATGGCATAGATGACAAGCCCATGGTTATTGGCATTTGTTTTTCTTGTGATGATATTGATATGCTTCCTTTGCATCATTTATCTCATATGCCATTCCATGACCACCTAGCTTCGGATATGCATTGTTTTGGATGTTCTCCATTTTCTCCATATGATGTTTCCGCTATTGCTCATGAGGAGACCCCCATAGTTTCCTCATACATTTTAGGAGATTTTGATCAATCCTATCCTTTGCATGATCCCAATACTTGGGTGCACCATATGCTCCCTATGAATGAAAATGATATTGATGTGCCATATACTTGTATGCTAGATTTGCATCCCCATCATGTCATACATAACAACTATTCTTTCATGATGGATGACATGTTCTTATACCATGCATCAAATTTCTTTGAGCGATGCTTATCGTGACTAACTCACACGTGCACATACACATCATGATGGATGATGTGTACATTTACCACGAACACAATTTCTTTGGTTCGTGTCTCTTTTGTGTAGGTACACATGAATAATTGTCAACCTCGCAATCCCACGAGTTGACAAAGCAAGCTCTAAAGAGCAACGATGACTTCGGATCCCTTGGAGTGTCTTTCCCACCGCTCTCTTCGCGCATTTCTTCTACATGGACCTCACTTGGCTATGGGTTATTGTTCATTACATATTCTATGCCCATCTTGCCATGTTCACTTTGCATGATATGCTCATTCCTATGTCTTTGACATGCATTTGTGACCCATGCTTTGCTTTACACATGATGATTGATTCTACTGCTTCTATGTGTATTTGCAAGCTTGGTGGAGATATTGCTTGTTATTGCCATGTTTCATTTATGCCACATTCCTATGATGATACTATGATCTTGCTTTGTGATCGTGCTTGTGATATGCCATGTGCATTGCCTATGCCTACCCTTTTCTCACATGACATGATTGCCATGATTTCCTCTAGTGTGTTGCATCTTCGCTCCACTAGTATGCACGACTTGATTTTTATGCTTTCTCATGTTGCATCAACTTCTTGGATTACTTGCTCCTATCACATGTTTGGTTGCAACAATGCCATTCCTTCACATATGCCATGTCCCATTGATTGCTATATGCTTGCCTTGATTGCCTCACACACGATGAACAATTGCTCTTTCTATTGTGTTGAGTGCCACTCGTTTTTCACTACACCCTATGCACATTATGCTTGGATAGTCTTGCACTTGCATGTGTTTAGTCATATCATCTTCTTGGGTGTTGTGAATGATTATTATGCATACCATAGACCATTTATTGAGCACTTTATGCATGCTTGCTATGACATTGAGGTAGATGCTTATTCACTTGTCCCACATATTAGCACATTTACCTCACCCTTGCATGATTGTTTACTTGATACTTTTCCATGTGCTCAAGTTATGTGCTTACATGCCATGCCACCCTCCCTTGTCACACCATATGATATGCTTGATGACGACACTTGTTTGGTGAATCACCTCTTGAATGCTTGGTGTTGCTCTAATGCTAACCGCATTTGTTTTTCCAAGTGTTTGTTCTACTTGCTCCTTTTGAAGGAATCACGAGACGGTGCGAGATTGGAGAGTGCCCATTTCAAGCTTGACGATGATGAATACTTGGTGGTTGTCAGCGAGGCCGTCTCTTTCCCATGGTGATGAAGATCACGATCCATGGACGGATCTCTCCCAAGGGGGGGAGAGATGATGTGGAGCATCCCTCGCTCATCCCCATGGACTCTACTACAACTCGTGAAGCACCTCGAGGACCAATGACAAGAGCACGTGCAAACACCATCGAAACCGAGGTCACTTCTTTCCTCCCCGAGTTTCCTCCGGATTCACTTGAGAATGTGATTCTACCTCAAAGAGACGCATTGTGTTTTCTTAGGTACTTCAGAGATGATCGCAAGGAAGCATGGAGGGATCACCAAGTTCACCTGAAGATTCAAGCACGCACGAAGTCTCTCGGGAAGGAGAAGAAGGAAGAAGGAAACATGAAGAGGGAGAAGCCCTGCGCACCCCGGGTGCCCGGCTAGGAAGGCCCCGGGTGCCCGGCCCCATGTTGGCGCTGGTGGTGGCCGCCCAGGTGCCCGGCCAAAGGGGCCCGGGTGCCCGGGCCCTACTACTGGGAGCAGCCCAGCCCGCCCGGGTGCCCGGGCCACCAACTCCGGGTGCCCGGCCCCCTTCACCGCCCGCCTGGTGCCACCCCGGGTGCTCGGGCCTTGGACCCCCGGGTGCCCGGCCTCCTCCCTACAGCCACCAGCGGCCACCCTGGGTGCCCGGTCCTCCTACAGCCGGCGCCCGTGACCGGTCCGGGTGCCCGGTCCACTCTGAGGGCCTGCGTGCCTCTCTGGGTTTTTACCCATGTATGCCCCCTCCTCCTCTTATTTGGTCCCTATACTATATAAAAACCTCCCCTAGCTCATTTCGAGGACAAGAAAGTATATGTGAGATATTGAGAGAGCTTTTGCTCATATTCCTCCTCTTGGAGATCTAGACCTCCTCTTGAGAGAAGCTCCTCTTGGAGATCAAAGCCTCCTCTTGGAGAAGATCCTCTTGGAGATCAAGCCCTCCTCTTGGAGAAGATCCCTAGGGATTCAAGCCCTCATCTCCTTCATAGGATTTGGGATGAACTCTACCATGCATCTTGTTTCCCTTTGATTGTTCATGTACCTTGTGGATCTTGTGTGTTTGTTGGTCTAGTGGATGTGTGATTGGACTTGTTCTTGAGTGTTCCTCTTGTTTTCTCTCTTGTGTTCATCTTGTTCTTGGGGATTCCCCCTCCAATTCGTTAAAGATCTTTACTTAGGGTTCCACCCTACAACACGACGGTTCCAAATGCCGTCGCGGAAAGGTGTTTAAAACCATTTGTATAGCACCGACGCGTACTAGTGTAAGAGGCACTATGATCGTACTTGAACATTGGGTGTAGCTATTATCCGATTGTGTTTCATGAATGGATCAATGATTGAGCATCATTGTCTCGGGATAACTTGCTTCAGTGTTGATATTTTGAAAGACATGGTTGGTTGTCGATATGCTTGAGTATTAAAGTATTCATGTAAAAACTAGACTATTTCTTTGAACCATATAAAATTCCAAATGTCCATGCTACAAAGAAAATAATATGTGATGAACATGTTAGGCCACATTCCATATAAAAAATTCTATTTTTATCATTTAGCTACTCGAGGACGAGCAGGAAATAAGCTTGGATGTTTTACCAATGTGTCTATAATTTTTGATTGTTCCATGTTGTTAAATTATCATTCTTGGATGTTTTACAATCATTTTATAGAAACTTTATATCATTTTTGGGACTAACCTATTGACATGGTGCCAAGTGCCAGTTGTTCTTTTTTGCTTGTTTTTTACATTGCAGGAAATCAATATAAAACGGAGTCCAAATGCAGTGAAACTTTTTGTGGATTTTTTTGGACCAGAAGACATCTAGTGGGCCAAAGAAGTACCGAAGAGGGGGCCCGAAGTGAGCACAAGACATCTGGGCGTGCCTGGGACTGGTGGATTGTGCCCACCTCGGTGGCCTCCCGCACCACCTCTTTGCTCTATAAATACCCCAATATTCTAGAAACCCCAGGGGAGTTGAGGAAAATCAATTCTAGCCGCCACAAGTTCCAGAACCACCAGATCCAATCTAAACACCATCACGGAGGGGTTCATCATCCTCATTGGTGCCTCTCCGATGATGCATGAGTAGTTCATTGTAGACCTACGGGTCCGTAGTTAGTAGCTAGATGGCTTCCTCTCTCTCATGATTCTCAATACAATGGTCTCTTGGAGATCTATTTGATGTAACTCTTATTGCGGTGTGTTTGTTGGGGTCCGATGAACTTTGAGTTTATGATCAGATCTATGTTTTTATCCACGAAAGTTATTTGAGTCTTCTTGATCTCTTATATGCATGATTACTTATAGCTTCGTATTTCTTCTCCGAATCTTTGGTTTAGTTAGGCCAACTAGGTCGATTTTCTTGCCATGGGAAGAGGTGCTTTGTGATGGGTTTGATCTTACGGTGCTTGATCCTAGTGACAAAATGGGAACCGACACGTATATATCGCTGCTATTAAGGATAACAAGATGGGGTCTATTTCTACATAAATAGATCTTGTCTACATCATGTCATCGTTCTTATTGCATTACTCTGTTTTTCCATGAACTTAATACACTAGATGCATGTTGGATAGCTGTCGATGTGTGGAGTAGTAGTAGTAGATGCAGGTAGGAGTTGGTCTACTAATCTTGGACGTCATGCCTATATAATGATCATTGCCTGGATATCGTCATGATTATTTTGAAGTTCTATCGATTACCCAACAATAATTTGTTTACCCACCGTATGCTATTTTTCTCGAGAGAAGCCACTAGTGAAATCTATGGCCCCCGGGTCTCTTCTTATCATATTTGCCTTCGAGATCTATTTTTATTTGCTTTTATTTTCAGTTCTATTAATCCAAAAATACAAAAATACCTTGCTGCAATTTTTATTAATTTATTTTATCTCGCATTCCCGTGAGATCTATTTATCCAATTTACTACAAGATTATCCATCTTTTTACCCCTGAGCGATTGACAACCCCTCTCTTACGTCGGGTTGCAAGTACTTGTTCTTTGTATGTAGGAGATGTTTACGTGGTGTTGCGTGGTTCTCCTACTGGTTCGATAACCTTGGTCTCATCACTGAGGGAAATACCTACCATTGATGTGCTGCATCATCCCTTCCTCTTTGGGGAAATACCGATGTAGTTCAAGCAAACATCATGAAACACCTCTTCTCCCTGCTGTAATCTCTACTTGAACATGGTGCTCAATGCTATATATTATTTCACAATGATGTATAGCTATCCTATGATGTTTGAGTAGATCTGTTTTGTCCTATGGGTTGATTGATCATCGTGATTGGTTTGAGTTGTATCTTTTATTATTGGTGTTGTCCTATGGTGCTCTCCATGTCGCGCAAGCATGAGGGATCCCTGCTATAGGGTTTGCAATATGTTCATGATTTGCTTATGGTGGGTGGCATGATTGACAGAAGCACAAACCCGAGTAAGTAGGTTGTTTGCGTATGGGAATAAAGAGGACTTGATACTTTAATGATATGGTTGGGTTTTACCTTAATGATCTTTAGTAGTTACGGATGTTTGCTAGAGTTCCAATCATAAGTGCATATGATCCAAGAAGAGAAAGTATGGTAGCTTATGCCTCTCCCTCATATAAAATTGCAATAACGATTACCGGTCTAGCTATCGATTGCCTAGGGACAAATAAGTTTCTTGTGACAAAAAGCTCTCTACTAAAACTAACTTAGTTGTTTCTTTATCTAAACAGCCCCTAGCTTTTATTTACGTGTTCTTTATTATCTTGCAAACCTATCTTACAACACCTACAAAGTATTTCTAGTTTCATACTTGCTCTAGGTAAAGCAAATGTTAAGCGTGCATAGAGTTGTATCGGTGGTCGATATAACTTGAGGGAATATTTGTTCTACCTTTACCTCCTCGTTGGGTATGACACTCTTACTTATCGAAAGAGGCTACAACTGATCCCCTATACTTGTTGGTTATCAAAAAGCAAGGTCACTTTTCATATCAATGATAATGAGCATACTATGCACTTTCCAAAGAAACAATTCCAAGTAAATGGTATTAATGTTATTGAAAAATCTCCGACAATCACTATTGGAAGTTTTCAACTACCTCTACCTACTGCCAAAAAGAAATATGAAATGCTTATTGTTGGGGACATGCATATCCCCGTTGAGGTAACTTAGTGTTATATGAAAGTTCTTTGGTTTCGTGCTAATCGAAAGTGGTTGTCAATAAGACTTGATCAACCTTATTAATGGATCATTTTTTAGAAGTATGAAGTTGATGAATTTAGTAGGCACTACCTTCTGTCCTTACCTTTTGTTTTCTATTTTTCTTATTTAAATAAAATAAAATGCCATGTTTATCATGTTTTCTGGATTTTCCATGCAATAAAAAAATGACTCAAAAATAAAAGTTCTTAGAATGCCCTGAAAATTTAATACATTTTTTTCTGAATATTTCTTAATTTCTAGTGCAAATAACATCAGAGGGGGTGCACCAGGTGGGCACAACCCACATGGGCGCGGCAGCTGCCCCAGGCGAGCCCTGGTGGGTTGTGATCCCCACATGGGCCCATTCACTTATCTCTTTAGCCCATGTCATCACCTACCTAAAGAAAAAATCACCATTGCTCTCTTTGCCGTGTTCTTGCACTCAAACCCGTGGATTTCGATCTCTTTGCTCGAAGCTCCGTTTCCAAAACTGTTTTGGGGGATTGCTACTTGGTATGTGACTCCTCCATTGGTCCAATTAGGTTTTTCTTTAGTGGTTTATATTTTTAGCTACTCTTGGTGCTTCTGTAGATGAGCTTGCATGTTGAATTCTTAGAGTTCTAAGTAGTTTGAATGCTTAAAATGGCCTCTATGCATCTCTATGAGTAGTTGCTATCAATCTTGTGAATTTTTGTTGACAAAGATTTTGTGGACTAAAAATTTCAGAATTTTATTTATAGGAATAAGATGAGTTTCTTTAGGAAGTTTGCTTCCAAGATGAACTCTAAGGGGGTCATTTGGGCATCAATGGATAGAGACCTCCATACTCAAAGAATGGCAGAAGTGCGCTCATGCGAATGGCTGCACAACCCCTTCATGGATGGAGCCGGAATTTGTCAAGAGTTCGCACAATTTGCTGCTAATGCTGGCCTCGCCGACTTCATCGCAGCTTAGTGTGAACAATACCATCTCCTTACAAACTTCGTAGTGCAAAGCTTCCATTTTCTAAGTAGGAATAACCCTCCTAAGGTGCATTTTAATTTATATGCTAAAACCCGTCAGGTACCACTTACTGAATTTTGTGACATATGCTTGATCCCTTCTGACGGGGAAATAAGAGAGCCTAGGCCTGCAGAGTTTGAGGACTTTGATCATATTCTGTCTGTGGGAGATGAGAGAGGGGTGTCGAGTGTCGCCGCCACTAGCTTGCAGTTTCCTTCTATGCATTATTTTTCTCTATTCATTGCAAAGTGTTTACTTGCTAGAGAGAAGGTTGGTGCACTTAGTGCCTCCGATTTCGCTGTCTGATGCCGCGCATTATACGACGATAACATTTATAGCTTAGGAGCTATTATTGCATGTCGTCTGCACCTTAACAGAACCAAGGCTAAAATTCATGGCGGTATTTATGCCACTCGTTTAGCTAGTCACTTTAACATTCAGATACGCTAACATGATTCGCTCGCCCAAGGTTTACTTGGATCGCCAGGCTATGTCAGCTCATCAATTTATTGATGGCAAGAACACTGATATTCATAATCCCTACAACCTTGTTTTCAGTGAGGATACCCGTGATATTATTCCGCTGCATGCACCTGCTTTGTTGGATTCTATTGCCAGGGGCGGATACAAGATCATGCCAGATGACATCATTGCCTACCAGAACGCCCAGGCGGTAGCAGCGGAGCAACCACAGGAGTGGGACGCTCGGGTGGCTGCCCCCAGCACTTCAACGTGGGACCTGATGGCTCACTACTGCAGGATGCTGCTGACGCGACACTACGATCAGAGACCCTTCGATGAAACTGTGTGCGATGCAATAATTGCAAACGGTGGTGTAAAAAACCGTCAAAAAAGGTGAAAAACTTTTGTGACGACGGATGCATCAAACACGGTTCAGATTTTAGTTGTGTGTGCGATGCACGACATATGGTTCAATTCAATGAACTGTTTGCGATGAGGAGTAAGAACGGAAACGGGCAGCCAGATGAAGGCATGTGCGATATATGGCATACAGTTCAATTGGATTAACTGTTTGTGATGAGGCAGAACAACAGAAATGGACAGCTAGATAAAGGTGTGTGTGATTGAGGGCATACGCTTCAGAAGGATTAACTGTTTGCGATTAGGCAAAAGAATAGAAACAGTCGGCCAGATCAAAGGTGTGTGCGATAGATGGCATACACTTCACACGGATGAACTGTTTGCGATTAGCCACAACAAACAGAAACAGATAGATAGATCAACGTGTGTGCGCTAGACGGGCACACATTCTAATTAAAAGAAGCGTGTGTGATGGTAATAACGAGCGCGCACGGTTCTTGGAACAAGACGTGTGCTGACATTGCCTATTGCGGCGCACCAAACGCCACGTACGCGGCCGAGAAAGCGTGCCCATGTTACGTCGTCCGGGAATAGTGCCGCACTTAGAAATTATAGAACCGTCAATAAATTTTGAGCCTGCGTCCCATCACTTTCCAAATTGCAAACCTGTTCACACCGATCAAAACCTAAATGGTTTCCCACTTAGGAGCTTACTAGTACTCGGTTATAAATACTAGTACTCCAAGATGACTGCACATTCCTCCTCAACTCCTCATCCACAAAAAACAAACAAGTCATTCATCATCATTCCCTTCCGTCTGCATTGGCCAGCGTGAGTTCTGGGTCGAGAGATTGCCACCAGGAAGAGGCGAGCATGGAAGCAGAAGCACGACAGATGTCCCGCCTCACCGTGAAAGCAGACAACATGTCCCGCTGTGCAGCCCTAGCAGCATAGAGGTCTCGCCGCGCCATCGAAGCAACACGAAGGTCCCGCTGCACTGTTGATGCAGCAGAGTGGTGCGGCCGCACCGCGGAAGCAGCAGAGATGTCCTCCCACGCCGCGGAAGCAGCAGAGATGTCCTCCCGCACCGCGGTGGCCTGGGAAAATGTCTCGCGGACAGGCGAGGACTCTTACAAGCGCACGCATGCGATCGTCCATAGCCAGATGGATCAGATCTCTGGCTGGGCGAGGTTGCAGGATGACATGAAAGCCTCATTTGAACAGGCTACCGGCGTCATCTGGAAACTAAGGGAGAGCAATGAGAAGCTCCAGGACGAGCGCGACTTGCTGAGGGAGAAGATCGTCGGAAGTGCAGGGCAGCAGGAGGAGACCACTGCCTTGTTGAACAAGACCAGCATCATCATCGAGAAACTTATGGACGAGAATGTTGTGTTGCGCATGAAGCGCAAAAGGCTGGTGGAGGAATCCGTGGGTGCTTTCAAGCAGCATATTGAGGACAGGAAAGGTTCATCGCCACTCGCCATGGAGACTAGTTCCCGTAGCGTGCAGCAACACATCAAGAAACTAGAGATCAACGAGCCGGATCGTTGTCTTCCTTCTTCTTTTGCCCTTGTGTATTTGGGGCATTGCCGCATGTGGCTTTTTAATTATGTTCCTAAATATGTAAGACAATTATTATCCACTGTCATCGTCCTATATTCATCATGCTTGCTATAATTCACAGTCGATGCTATGTAGGTCCGTCGGATCTTACTAATGTGTGCTAGAACTATGTCGGTATTTCCCAAAAGAGGAAGGGATGATGCAGTATAGCGATGGTATGTATTTCCCTCAGTGATGATACCAAGGTTATCAAACTAGTAGGAGAACCTCCTAACACCACATAAACAACACCTGCACACAAATAACAAATACTCGCAACCCCACGTGTTAAAGGGGTCGTCAATCCCTTCCGGGTACGGGGCCTCAAGATAGGCAAATAACGTGAGGTAAAAGTGGTAGATAGGATAAATATATTGCGGAACAAATAAATTGTAGCAAGGTATTTTTGTATTTTTGGTTTAATAGATCTGAAAATAAATGCAAGGGAAAATAGATCGCAAAGGCAAATATGACGAAAAGAGACCCTGGGGCCGTAGGTTTCACTAGTGGCTTCTTTCGAGGAAAATACAAATGGTGGGAAAACAATTACTGTTGGTTAATTGATAGAACTTCAAATAATCATGACGATATCTAGGCAATGATCATTATATAGGCATCACATCCAAGATTAGTAGACCGACTCCTGCCTGCATCTACTACTATTACTCCCCACTTCGACCGCTATCCAACATGCATCTAGTGTATTAAGTTCATGAGAAAATGGAGTAGTGCAATAAGAACGATGACATAATGTAGACGGGATCCGTTTATCTATTGAAGAGAGATATAGATCCCATCTTGTTATCCTTAGTAGCAACAATACATACGTGTCAGTTCCCCTTCTGTCACTGGGATCAAGCACCGTAAGATCGAACCCACTACAAAGCACCTCTTCCCATGGCAAGAGAAATAGATCAAGTTGGCCAAACAAAACTCAAATATCGGATAAGAAATACGAGGTTGTAAGCAATCATGCATATAAGAGATCAAAGAAGACTCAAATAACTTTCTTGGATAAAAACATAGATCTGATCATAAACTCAAAGTTCATCGGATCCCAACAAACACACCGCAAAAAGACTTACATCATATGGATCTCCAAGAGACCATTGTATTGATAATCAAGAGAGAGAGAGAAAGCCATCTATCTACTAACTACGGACTCGTAGGTCTACAAAGAACTACTCACGCATCATAGGAGAGGCACCAATGGAAGTGGTGAACCCCTCCATGATGGTGTCTAGATTGGATCTGGTGGTTCTGGACTCTGCGGCGGCTGGAATTGATTTTCGTCGACTCCACTAGGGTTTCTGTAATATTGTGGTATTTATAGAGCGAAGAGGCGGTTCAGGGGCACCCGAGGTGGGCAGCACCCACCAGGGTGCGCCTGGGGCTTCTGGCGTGCCATGGTGGGTGCTTCTCCCCTCAAGCAGCCCCCCAGGTGCTTCCTTGGCTCATTGGCTTTCTTTTGGCCCAAAAAATCCTCCAGGAGTTTCGTTGCGTTTGGACTCCGTTTGATATTAATTTCCTACATTGTAAAAAACGTGCAGAAAACAGCAACTGGCGCTGGGCACTGTGTCAATAGGTTAGTACAAAAAATTATATAAAATGACTATAGAATGATTGTAAAACATCCAAGAATGATAATATAACAGCATGGAATAATAAAAAATTATAGATACGTTGGAGACGTATTAGCATCCCCAAGCTTAATTCCTGCTCGTCCTCGAGTAGGTAAATGATAAAAACAGATTTTTTTAATGTGGAATGCTGCCTAACATGTTCATCACATTTCTTTTCTTTATAGCATGGACATATGGACTTTTATATGATTCAAAGCAATAGTCTTGTTTTGACATGAAGACTTTAGTACTCAAGCATACCAACAAGCAACCATATCTTTCAGAATATCAACACTAAAGCAAGTTATCGCTAGCCCATCATGCTCAATCGTTGATCCATTCATGAAACACACTCGAATATTAGCTACACCCAAAGCTCAAATACGATAATTGTACCCCTTAGTTGGTGCTTTATAAGAGAAGATGGAGACTCAAATTCAAAATAAAAATTGCGTAAGTAAAAGAAAGGCCCTTCGCGGTGGGAAGTAGGGATTTGTAGAGGTGCCAGAGCTCAAAGCTTAAATTGAGAGATAAAAAATATATTTTTGGAGGCATACTTTTCCCACCAACGAAAATGACTTGGAGCGTCCCAACACTTTTCATGCTAGATACATCATAGCCGGTTCCCAAACAAAAAATAAAGTTTATTCCTTTTTCCACCATTACTTTCACTTTCCATGGCTAACCATATCCAGGGGTGCCCTCCATACCAACACTTTCGAAGGAATTTATTATTGGACAACATAAATTAAATTCATTTTTCATTTCGGGACTGGGCATCCCTAATACCTTTGTCGTACTCTTGTGCAATGACAAGTGAATAAACACTCATCGTGAGAATAACACATTTAGCATGAAAAATATTGTCTACCCTTTACCGTTTCGCGAGCGGTTGAGCACACAAAGAGAAATTTATTTTGAAAATTAGATATGGCACATGCAAATTTTCTTGAAACGGCATGGAAATACCACATATAGGTAGGTATAGTGGACTCATATGGCAAAACTGGTTTAAAGGGTTTTCGATGCACAAGTAGTGATCATACTTAGTGGAAAATGAAGGCTAGCAAAAAGATTGAGAAGCGACCAACAAAAAAGCAAAAAATCTCGTACCCAAGCATTAAGCATAAGTAACACTGAATAATGCACCATAAGTAGGATATAAATTTCATTGCATAACTATTGACTTGCGTGCTTGCATAGGGAGTCACAAACCTTAACATCAATATTCTTACTAAAGAACAATTACTCATCAACATGACTCACATATCATATCATCATATCTCAAATACATTACTAAGAATCAAGTTCATTTTGTCCAATGATCTTCATGAAATTTTTTATTATATCCTCCTTGGATATCTATCACTTTGGAACTATTTTTATATGTTGCTTTTGATAAGCTCAAACAAATATAAGTGAAGAACATGAGCATAATTGTTTTCTTCCTCTCAAAATAATCTATGTGAAGCAAGAGAGAATTTCTTAAAATTTACTAACTCCCAAACAAATCTAAGTGCAGCATGAGAGCATTTCTTCAAAATTAACAAAGCACACTGTGCTCAAAAAGATATAAGTGAAGAAATAGAGCAAATCCATGGCTCTAAAAAATTTAAGTGAAGCATAGGAGCAATCATAGCACAAATTTTATCTCTCTCAAAAGGTGTGTCCAGCAAGGATTCAACACTTCAAATACAAAATAGAACAAGCAAAGACTCATATCATACAATACGCTCCAAGCAAAACTCATATTATGTGACGAATAAAAATATAGTTTCAAGTAAAATACCGATGGTTGTTAGAAGAAAGCGGGGATGCCACTCGGGGGCATACCCAAGCTTAGTTGCTTGATACTTATTTGAATATTATATTGAGGTGCCTCGGGCATCCCCAATCTTAGCCTTTTTCTTATCATTATTCCTTCATCCATCGTAAGATAACCCAAAACTTGAAAACTTCAATCACACAAAACTCAAACAAAACCTTCGTGAGATCCGTTAGTATAAGAAACCAAACCACTACTATAAGTACTGTAGAAAACCTATTTTTATTTTGTTTTTGCATTATATCTACTGTATTCCAACTTTTATATGGCAAAAAATCATCAAAGAAAACCCTAGAATCATCAAAACAAGTACACAATGCAAAGAAAACAGAATCTGTCAAAAACAGAACAGTCTGTAGCAATCTGAAAATTTTGAATACTTCTGTAACACCAAAAGTTATGTAATAAATTGGTGGACGTGAGTAATTTGCCTATTAATCCTCTTCAAGAAGAATCAACTTAAAAGCACTCTTCTGTCAAAAATGACAAATAATCTCATCAGCACAAAAGTTTCTGTTTTTCAGCAACACCAAATAAACTTTCACCCAAGTCTTCCCAAAGGCCTTGCTTGGCACAAACACTAATTAAAACATAAAAATCACAATCATAACAGTATACTTTTTTATTCTAACACACAAGAACAGAAAGAAAAAAGCAAAAATAAGTTCTATTCATCGGGTTGCCTCCCAACAAGCGCTATCATTTTACGCCCCTAGGTAGGCATAACGCGTATGATCTAAGTTTTGTCATCTTTGTCCTTGTTTCACTTGGAGGTGTTTGCATCTGGAGGTTTTGTAAATAATACATAAAACACATTATCCATGGAAACTTAGCACTATCAAGTTGCTTTTTATCATATCCCCTTTGATTCCCGACAGTGATCCAAGAATAGTGTTGATTAACATCGTTAAAAACTTCTAGGATCATATCTAAAAGGAGGACTTGCTTTTCAAGATTCTCATCAAAGATTTGGTTATCTCCAAGCAAATGTCTCAAAGCATAATCACTATTATAAATAATTTCATCAATCATGGGTTTTTCACGATTCATGCAATAAAAATCAAAGATTTCCCTAGCTTCCCGTATTATGTAGTCGAATTCATTCATCAAAACAAGAGTGGCTAACTTTTTAGCTTTAGGATCCTTTATAATGGGAAACTCATAAAAAAATCTTTGCAAGGTAGGATGAGTATGAATAAATCTAGTTTCAACTTTAAAAACAAGTGTCGAGATAGCTTCTACATAAGTTTTAGTCCTTTTAAGTATAGGGATATCATCAAGACTTAATTTTCTGACACAATTGAAAAATTCTTGGATATGTTCTTTCCCCATAAAATTCCCTTGCCCCAAAACAAAAATTTTGGCATCCAGATTACCAGTACGCTCCACTTTAGGAGTTAGGCCATAATCTATTTCTGCCATGCCAAAGTCACTCATGGTGACAAGTTCAAGCAAATAAAAGATCTGACGAGAAAATGGCGAACGAAAAAGAGGGCGAATAAAACGACAAATTTTTGTGAAGTGGGGGAGAGGAAAATGAGAGGCAAATGGCAAATAATGTAAACTGCGAGGAGATGAGATTTGTGATTAGGAACCTGGATGATGTTGAAGATCCTCCGTGGCAACGGCGCCAGAAATTCCTTTTGATGTCTACTAGAACTACGTCGGTATTTCCCCAAAGAGGAAGGGATGATGCAGTATAGTGATGGTAGGTATTTCCCTCAGTGATATGACCATATTGAACCAGTAGGAGAACCTCCTCACACCACTTAAACATCATCTGCACACAAATAACAAATACTCGCAACCAAACATGTTAAAGGGGTTGTCAATCCCTTCCGGGTACGGCGCCTCAAGTAGGCAAATAACGTGAGGTAAAAGTGGTAGATAGGATAAAAAGATCGCGGAACAAATAAATTGCAGCAAGGTATTTTTGTATTTTTGGCTTAGTTGATCTGAAAATAAATGCAATGGAAAATAGATCGCAAAGGCAAATATGATGAAAAGAGACCCGGGGGTCGTAGGTTTCACTAGTGGCTTCTCTCGAGAAAAATAGCAAATGGTGCGAAAACAATTACTGTTGGGCAATTGATAGAACTTCAAATAATCATGACGATATCCAGGCAATGATCATTATATAGGCATCACGTCGAAGATTAATAGACCGACTCCTGCCTGCATCTACTACTATTACTCCACACATCGACCGCTATCCAGCATGCATCTAGTGTATTAAGTTCATGAGAAAATGGAGTAATGCAATAATAATGATGACATGATGTAGACGGGATCCGTTTATTTATTGCGGAGATATAGATCCCATCTCGTTATCCTTAGTAGCAACGATACATATGTGTCGGTTCCCCTTCTGCCAGTGGTATCAAGCACCGTAAGATCGAACCCACTACAAAGCACCTCTTCCCATTGCAAGATAACTAGATCAAGTTGGCCAAACAAAACCCAAATGTGAGAGAAGAAATACGAGGCTGTAAGTAATCATGCATATAAGAGATCAAAGAAGACTCAAATAACTTTCTTGGATAAAAATATAGATCTGATCATAAACTCAAAGTTCATCGGAGCCCAACAAACACACCACAAAAAGACTTACATCATATGGATTTCCAAGAGACCATTGTATTGATAATCGAGAGAGAGAGAGAGAGAGAGAGAGAGAGAGAGAGGAAGCCATCTAGCTACTAACTACGGATGTGTAGGTCTACAAAGAACTACTCACGCATCATCGGAGAGGCACCAATGGAAGTGGTGAACCCCTCCATGACGGTGTCTAGATTGGATCTAGTGGTTCTGGACTCTGCGGCGGCTAGAATTGATTTTCGTCGACTCCCCTAGGGTTTCTAGAATATTGTGGTATTTATAGAGCGAAGAGGCAGTTCAAGGGGCAACCTAGGTGGGCAACACCCACCAGGGCGCGCCTGGGCCTTCTGGCGCGCCCTGGTGGGTCCTGCTCCCCTTGAGTAGCCCCCCAGGTACTTCCTTGGCCCATCGGCTTTCTTCTGGCCCAAAAAATCCTCCAGGAGTTTCGTTGCGTTTGGACTCCATTTGATATTGATTCCTGCGATGTAAAAAACATGCAGAAAATAGTAACTGGCACTGGGCACTATGTCAATAGGTTAGTACCAAAAATGATATAAAGTGATTGTAAAACATCCAAGAATGGTAATATAACAACATGGAAAAATCAAATATTACAGATATGTTGGAGACGTATTAGTCAGGTAATCCACACCCCACCTGTTGGGGATATGACTATTGGGTATGACCAGCCCATGGAGGGGCTGGGTCATACCACTGGCGGTTTATAACGATAAGGCCAAAGAAGATGTTGAAGATGGCGGTTCATGAAGCAAGCTTACTAAAGGCCCAAGACCCGGAGAAGACTTAAGGCCCACGGGCGTAAACCACCATATGTTTAACTTGTTTGTTAAGGAAAGTGTAGTTCTGTCACCGAGCCGGACACGTTGTGTATGAGCCGGCCGGGACTCTGTATGCCACCGGGCATCAGCCTGTGTATATAAAGGGGTGACCCGGCGGTGGGTTAAGGCAAGAAACAACAAGTCGAGAACTAGGTCAAGCGTATTCGCTCCCTGGTAATCGAAACCCAAGCAATACAACCTAAAGCAGGAGTAGGCCTTTACCTCGTTGCGAGGGGCCGAACCTAGGTCAATTCTTTGTGTCCCTTGTCCCATTTTAAACCCCTTCAAGCTAACTACGTTGCGATGGCTCCACACCTAAGTCCTCATGCTAGGGCATCTGCCGTGACAATTCCACGACAGTTGGCGTCCACCGTGGGGCCAGCGCATGGTGTTTTCAGTTCTTGAAGGGCAGCCTCGTAGAGCTCAAGGGATACGTTGTGGGTCGGATGACCAAGAGTCGTCGTGGCAAGCTCTACATCGACGATGCAGGCTAGGGCCCCGAGGCCGGCTCAATCGAGTATGGGCACCGGGTCCCCTTTGGCGGAATTCTTGTCTTCATCGGCAAGATTGTGAGTCAGAAGCTGAGCCGGACAGCTCCACTGACATTGTTGAGACGGCTCAATGTGTGCAACCTGCCAAGGTTCAAGTCGCCCCGAAGCATGTCTTCGTTGGCTTTACTCAAGGAGTGGATTTGGAAGGAGGAGTAGAATCAGGTGGTGAGACGGTTGTCTATTCAGGCGATGAGTCCTCAACCGGCGAGACCAATTCCATGTATCAGGTTCAAGATGGTGGGCTTGGGAGTTGTTCCGATGGTGATAGTATTCTGGACCCCTACGAGCCGCCAAACTGGGTTACAGTCTTCATGGCCGGTACACAGATAGGGAAGAATTCTTCCACTGCAGCAGCGATGATCTCCAGTCAGCAACAGCAACGGCAGCCGAGGCAGGAGGCCCTATGCGCTCGCCGGCTCAAGTCTTATCTGATCTATTGAATGATGTTGCAACACTGTTAATGGAGGAGGTAAACCCGGCGAACCAAACACAGCATAACATGGACATTGCAAAGTTACTTGATGAGATAGCTCAAGCAATGGAGGATCTAAACGCCGAGAACACCCGGATGGCGACAGAGCGAGTCGCCTTGGATAAGGAGGCATAATGGCTTCAAGCAGAAAACTTTCGCCTGAGCTTGGACCGGGACGCATCAAATGGTATCTTTAACAGAAGGCATGTGAGTCGATTACCCCTGGTTTACGATGCGAGGAATATTTTCAACACGCCTGGGGCAGGAACCAGTAGCCCGCCTGGTATGGATTGGGTCGTTGAGGCGTCGGCGGCTGGAGAACTGGTTCAACCAGGAGCTGCAGACCCCCCACGTTTGAATTTGACCCCTTCTCTGCATGTTCCGACGCCCTCGGGTCATTTTGCCAATTCTTTGGATAACATGATAGGTACGGCTACTCGATTGGCGGCTCTCCCAGTTCAGGATGAGTCACCAGCAGCGATGGAGATACGGAGAACCGGAGAACTTCTTCAGATGACAGTGGCTCAACAGGCGGCTTATTCATATAGTCGTGATTGGATTCATTCAACCCCACATCCGAGCCGGAGTTACAATAGACACATTGATGAACCAGCCGTGTCAAGCAGTGAGCATCATCGCAATCAACCTCGTAGGCCTGACCCACCGCGCGCTGGTAATGAGGCTCAGACTTTGGTGGACCAGGGCAGAGTGCGGCATGAGGCGGAGTTGGCGGCTCAGCTGGCGTCTCAACAACAATCTCCGGTTTACCTGTCAGCATATGTTGAGGCAGGGGCGACCTCTAGAACGTTGGGTGTGTCGTGTCTAGTGCCGGATCTATGCAATGAGCACTTGCCGAAGGATTCAAGGTCCCCCGCAAGGTGCCTAATTACACGGCGGATCAGCTCCCAGAGGCTTGGATTGAGAGCTATGAGATGGCTATGGAGATGATGGATGTTAGTGATGTTGCATGTGCCAAGTATTTTACCATGATGTTGGATGGGCCGGCTCATACTTGGTTGAAACGGCCACCTACTAACTCCATTGGGTCATGGGCAGAGTTGAAAAGGCGATTTATTCAAAATTTTAAAGACACATGCAAGCAACCTATGTCGATTTTGGATTTGGATTCCTGCGTCCAAGGTGATGAAGGTGAGACAACAACCAATTGGGTGCGCCGGATCTCAGCTGTTATACACTCATCGGATAGTATCAATGCTGATTCAGTGGTCCTGATGTTGGAGAAGAACTAATGTTTTCTTCCCCTTAAGCAGAAGTGTGGGCGGCTTAAGCGTAATTGCAATGATATGGGGGAGCTCATGGCGGCTCTCGTTAAATATGCCGGCTCTGATAGCACTGAAGACCCTGAGTCTGATGAGGAGAAGACTGGCAAGGGGAAGAAGAGTGTCAATGCAAAGGGACAACACAACACGGCGGATCAAGGTGGTAATGGTAAGCGTAAGGAGGACGTGGTTTAGACTTCGTGGCTAACACCAGCACACAGAGTAATAACTAGCATCGTAAAGGGAAAACACAAGCACCCCAGTTTGGAGGGCCGAAGTTCAACCTTGAGGCCATGATGAATCAACCTTGCCCAAAGCACGGAACTCAGGATAAGCCGGCCAGTCATCTGTGGAAGGATTGTTCCACCAATAGGGAGTATAGAAACTCTAACTTTTTCAGAACAATCATGCCCCGCATGGTGGTTCAGGTTCCGACTCTCACGGGCCTGGCTTTGGAGGTGGTGGTGCAAGCTCTGGTTTTCAAGGCCAAGGTAATCAAGGTGGTTTTAATCAGCAATCTAGCCAAGGGAATTAGCAGGAGCAGTCTGGTTATCAGAGTAATCCAAAGCAGCTAAATGGTGGTCAATATCATGTGTTCACCACAAGCCTGTGCAAGCGAGATCAGAAAATCCATAAGCGGGCGCGAACTCAGTTGAGATGGCAGTACCTCATTATTTAAGGTAGTCTGAGCAGCCTATTGTTTGGAGCCGGGAGGATCACCCGCCTCGGGTTGACAATCCAGGTCAGTTGGCATTGGTGGTTGCTCCACAGGTAGGAGGGTATAAGCTTACAAAGGTGCTCATGGATGGGGGCAACAATATCAATATCCTTTACTATGAGACTTTTCGTCGTATGAATTTGACTGATAAGGATCTTCAAACGTCGTCTACTGTTAACCATGGGGTGGTGCCTGGTAAGTCGGCGTATCCCGTAGGTAAGATAATACTAGAGGTGGCTTTTGGAGATGGGAAAATTTTGTTTTTGCCACTCTAGATTTTGCCAATTTTCCTTATGCCACTCTAGATTTTGACATTTCACTTTTGCCACTCTTAATTTTTGACCATTATCACAATTTGCATTCGCGTGGCAGACGCAAAATTTTCAGAGTGGCAATTGTGATAATTATCAAAAGCTAAGAGTGGCAAAAATGAAATAAAATTATTTTGCTTTTGCCGCAAAATGGCAATTGATTGTCAAAAACATAGAGTGGCAAAAGTGAAATGTCAAAATCTAGAGTGGCATAAGGAAAATTGGCAAAATCTATAGCGACAAAAACAAAATTTTCCCTTTGGAGATGACCGTCATTCCAGAGCTGAGAAATTGACCTTTGAAGTGGTTAAGATCAAAATCCCGTACCATGCTCTATTTGGGCGGCCGGCTTATGCCAAGTTCATGGCGCGGACGTGTTATGTTTATTTACAGCTTAAAATGCTGGGTCATCAGGGCACCATCACACTGCATGGTGATAGGAAGATTGCTCTGGATTGTGAAGAAGGTGATGCTGCATATGCTGAGTTGGCCTGTGCCACTGAGGAGTTGAAGTTTTACAAAGACAATGTTGACCCAGCGGATATGACACCATTGAAGAAGCCAACTACAGAGAATGACCCCCTGTTGAAGTTTAAATCGGCATATGATACTAAGTTGGTTGATTTTGTGCCTGGCGACTCGTCCAAGCAGTTCAGCATTAGGGCTAATATGGACCCGAAATAGGAAAGCGTGCTCATCGAGTTCATCCATGAGAACTGATACATCTTTGCATGGAAATCTTCTGACACGCCAGGTGTACCGAGGGAACTCGCTGAGCACACTCTTAATGTGGATCCCAAGTTTAAGCGGGTCAAGCAGTTTCTTCGTCATTTTAATGAAGAGAGGCGTAAAGCCATTGGTGAAGAAGTGGCCCGGCTCTTGGCGGCATGGTTTATCATTGAAGTTTTTCATCTTGAGTGGTCCGGTTGATCCTTTTGCTCTCCCTTGTATTGATCAGATTATTGATGCTACAGCGGGTTGTGAGTGTTTGAGCTTTTTGGATGCTTATTCTGGTTATCATCAGATCAAGATGGCATTTAAGTACCAGGCGAAGACGACTTTCATCACTCCCTTTGGAGCCTTCTGCTATGTGTCTATGCCCTTTGGGCTCAAGAGTGCCCAGGTGACTTACCAGCGGTGTGTTCAGAATTGCCTTCATGAACAGATTGGATGCAATGTTCACGCCTATGTGGATGATATTGTTGTGAAATCCAGGAAGAAGGAGACTTTGATAGATGATCTGAAAGAGACCTTTGACAATCTCCAGGTCTATAAAATGATGCTTAACCTGGCCAAGTGTGTCTTTGGCATGCCAGCAGGCAAGTTACTGGGTTTCCTTGTTTCTGAGAGAGGCACTGAAGCTAACCCGGAGAAGATCAAGGCTATCACTTCTTTGGCTAAGTCGGCGTGTATCAATGATGTCCAACGTTTGGCGGGACGTATTGCGGCTTTGAGCCGGTTCATAAGCCGCCTAGGAGAGAAGGCTATCCCTCTATATCAAATGATGAAAAAGACAGATGAGTCTGGAGTGATGCTGCTAATGAGGCGTTTGAGGCGCTTAAGAGACATATGATTGAGCCGCTGGTTCTTGCAGCTCCTATTGAGATAGGAGCCCTTGCTGTTATATGTGGCTGTAAACAACAGAGCCGTCGGTGTGGTAGTTGTGGTTGAAAGGAAGGAGCCGAGCAAGGAATATCCAGTTCAAAGGCCAGTTTATTACGTCAGTGAGGTGCTCATTGAGTCTAAGCAGAGATACCCACATTGGCAGAAATTGGTTTACGGCGTGTTCATGTCCAGTCGCAAGTTGAAGCAATATTTCCTTGGTCATCCCGTCACTATGGTTAGTTCTGCTCCCTTAGGGGATATTATTCAAAACAGAGAAGCCACAGGTCGGGTAGCTAAGTGGGCCATTGAGCTTGGACCTCATGGCTTGAAGTATATGCCTTGGACAGCTATAAAGTCTCAAGCACTTGTGGATTTCATCAATGACTGGACAGAATTACAGATGCTTGAGGATAAGTCGGATAGCACATATTGGACTATTCACTTCGATGGGTCCAGGCAATTGGAAGGCTCGGGGGCTGGAGTTATATTGACTTCCCCATGAGGTGATAAACTTTGTTATGTTTTAAGGTTGATGTCCCTTGTACTAATAATGCAGCTGAGTATGAAGCCTTGCTCCATGGTCTTCGGATGGCTAAAGAGATGAATCTAAGCCGAGTGAGATGTTTTGGCGACTCAGACTTGGTGGTTCAGCAAGTGTCAGGAACTTGGTACTCAAAGGATCCACTAATGGCGGCTTATCGCCGAGAGGTTGACACTTTAGCTAGTCATTTCAAAGGTTATCAAGTGGAGCATGTTGATCGACAGAAAAACGAAGCCGCTGACACTTTAAGCCGGCTGGGGTCTCGGCGTAAGCCGGTACCCCCCTAATGTTTTCCTTGATGTTTTGCATAACCCATCGGTTAAGTTGCCCACAGAGGAAGATTTGGCAGTTCCTGACCCGGAAGCACATCTGGTGGCGGCTCTCCATGTCATTCCTGATTTTACTGTTCCATATTTGGCTTATATGACTCGGGGCGAGTTACCTAAGGATGAAACCTTGGCCAGACAAATAACCCGGAGGTCTAAGTCAATGACTATTGTCAATGGTGAGCTACACAGATGCAGTGTCACTGGGGTGTTTCAACTATGCATCTCTCCTAAGG
The DNA here is from genome assembly GCF_002162155.2 of Triticum dicoccoides. Taxonomy (NCBI): domain Eukaryota; kingdom Viridiplantae; phylum Streptophyta; class Magnoliopsida; order Poales; family Poaceae; genus Triticum; species Triticum dicoccoides. The sequence continues at coordinate 441,843,284 of NC_041383.1, read as the reverse complement.
AGGACCGTGAAATTTTAAGGGAGATTCATGAAGGAGATTGCAGTCATCACGCCGGCTCTAAATCTCTCATTGCTAAACCTTTTCGTCATGGATTCTATTGGTCGACGGCTCATGCTGATGCGGAAGATCTGGTCAGTAAATGTGATGTGAGAAATTTTCAAGATGAGCTCATGTGCTGGCTCAAAAATTGAGGATGATTCCAATTACTTGGCTGTTTGCAGTCTGGGGGATGGATATGGTTGGGCCTTTTAAAAGGTCCAAGGACAAAAATACTCATCTTGTGGTAGTTGTTGATAAGTTTACAAAGTGGGTTGAAGCTGAGCTGGTCAGCAAATGCGATGCAGCCACGGCGGTTCAATTCATCAAAAAGGTGATCTTTCATTTTGGATACCCTCATAGTATCATCACTGATAATGGTACTAATCTGTCTAAAGGGGCAATGAAAGAATTCTGTGAACAAGAGCATATCCGGGTTGATGTATCATTAGTGGCTCACCCCCAGTCTAATGGTCAAGCTGAATGAGCTAATCAAGAAATCTTTAGAGTTATCAAGCCCCGGCTTATGGTCCCTTTGCAGAGGACACCGGGTTGTTGGGTAGAAGATTTGCCCTTAGTGCTTTGAAGTATCAACACCACCCCTAACAGATGTACAGGGTACACACCTTTCTTCATGGTTTACGAAGCAGGGCAGTTCTCCCTAGTGACATACGTCACGACTCGCCCAGTGTCGCGGCTTATGTTGAAGCTGATATGAGAAAGCACATCAGGATGCTATTGACCCGTTGGATGAAGAGCGTGACCTTGCAGCGGCTCGTTCAGCGATTTACCAGTAAGATCTGCGTCATTATCACAACCGCCGGGTTAAGAACAGAACCTTTCAAGAAGGAGATTTGGTTCTAGACCAAAGCAAAGATGATGAACATTTTAGAAGGGCATTTCAGGTTCACTGAAAAAGATTTTAGTAAACCCTGGTTGGTTTAAGGGGGGTGTTGGGGGTTCTGTCATTTCCATTTCAAATTCATTTGAAATGTAAACATGATGACATGAGAAACAAGCAAGGGCAACTGGGGCTCAGCTAGGGCTGTGACACTACCGGTCCGGCTTGTATGCCTGGATCGATACATTACTTGGGGGCTTCTTATTAAATGAACAAAAGCTTTGCTGTCCCTCATAATAGGCTTGGACGCCAGGTGTATTCACCAAAAATCCGGGTTATCCTGCCTTTGTATGCTTGCCACTCCGACCAGGTAATCCTGGAATGCCTCATCATAATCTTGATAGTCAATCTTATAAAGACCCTGAACTTGTCAAAGTTAAAACGGCAATTGGTCATGTGGGGCCCGACTTACAGGTTTGAATTAAGGAGTAACTCAGTGGCTATGCAGCCCTTGAATAACACTTGATGTTGGGGCTTGGCAGCCTTTGAATTCCTTGATCTTCTGTTTTCTTTGGTTTTTTAATCTTTTTGGTGATTTGTGTTTGTTCCATATTGATATATGGTTGAAATTGATTCAGGCCATGATGCCTTGATCCTGATTTGATAAGTCTGGTGTTTTGTTAACCTGGCTTGGCTTTGGATGTTAAGTCGCCAGTGCATGATGATCATATGTTGATGTTTTGTACTCTAAAGATTTGGGATGCTATCCTTTGCAGTCTTTGGTGTTGTAAGCTGGCAGTGTGAATAAATTGCACAAAGCACTGCACTCTGAGTCTGGGTTATTACCCTTACTTCATATGGCATGGTAAGCCGGCAATATACATAAAATCACAGGTATGATATTTTTTTTTCTATAAGGTTTTGATAAACTGGCCCTGGTTATGAAAATTATAGTCACTAGTGGTTTGTTATGGGACATATTGACCCGCCTTGGGGTAAACCGCCAAAGCACTTGTGTCTGTTTGTATGCAGGGTTTATCACAAAGTTGATAATGAATATGCGCATAAACAATGGACCGTCAAAGAGGATCAAAATGATTCATAAGTATAATGCAGAGCGACATGCGCAATAGCATGATAGATAATTGTTTCCAAGACTAGCCTATTACAAGGCAACAGATGACCCAAAAGAATAAGTGTTTTTTGCAAAATATCACAACTGACAGATGCTAAGCCGGCCTAAGGTTTACTGGTCTTGGCCTTGGCGAGTTGATGGTTTCGGGTCATCCAGCACCAGTTCATCCTCCTCCTCTTCACCCATTGGCTGGAAGTCAGAGGTTGCCCAGTTGATTCCTGCCAAAGCCTTGAATACAGCCTCATCACTAATAAATGTGGAAGGGTCAATGTCCAAGGCAAAAATGTGTTTACGGATTGGAGGATTAAGGTCCTGTTAATCATGGATTGGCGCCTTGACCTTCTTGTTGTCAGCATCGTAAACCGCCCGATAATATGATAGGTCGGTATCTTCAGCTAGCTTGCTTGCTAGAGGATGCATTTCCCTTGCTATTGAAGCAAAGTCCTCTGCGCTGAAGGGAGACCCGTCTTCTTTCACGCTGGGGCAGCCTTTAGCCAAATCTTGCTATGCTTTAGCCCGGGTTAGTGCGGTGAGTGCGCTGGCTCTTGCAGCTGATTTCTTAAGTTCCTCGACTTGCAGGGGAAGCACAGATAGCTTCTCCAGTGCGTCCTTGATGAGGTTTGGCGGTTGTTTCTCATGCGCAGCTGTGCAAATGGCTCATTGTGCGTCAGTATATAATTGCTCTACAAGGGTGTAGGCGGCTTTCAGCTTCTTGCGCATATCTGAGCCGAGGTGGGCGATCCTGGAGCCTGTATCAATAAGTAAATCTATAAGACAGGTGAAAGATTGTTGCAATGCTTTGGTAGTATCATCTTAAGATGAAGTTACTTAACGAACATAGCAGCAGTCATGGCGTTTACTTGGTGTTTTAAACCGACAAGCTCTTCAACCACCGGTTTAAGGGATGCTTCTGCTTACTCAGCCCTCTTTAATAAAGGTTCTTTCTTTTTATCCCAGCCAGCTTGGTCATCCTTGCAGTTCTTCTTCAGTTCTTCCATCTCTGCCAAGGCAGTGGTCAATTCTGTTTTGGCCTTGGAGGTTTCAGATTGCTAAGATTTGATGTTTTCTTGAAGATTGGCGACTTGGGATTCTTTGGCAGTAAGTTTAGCCTACAGGATATAAACAATAGGTGGATTACAATCATTCAAAAGTCCCAAGCACAATACAAGTATTTTACTTGGAACTTGGGGGCTAATGCACATTGCTCTTTTTGGACGATAATTTTATGACGACCCGGCTACTTTATGGTAACTATAGCCGATTCATGGGGGCTATATACTTGGATTTTTATGGACAACTATGGTAATGAGACTCGTCTTATCTTGACAGATTAAGCCAGCCCTTGGGGCTACACGTGAAATTGACTCATTACTATTCAAAGTCCTGGCTCATCTTGCCAGATTAAGCCGGCCCTTGGGGGCTTCATGTGCAAAATTGAAGTATTACTATTGGAAGTCCCGGTTTATCTTGAAAGTATAAGCCGGCCCTTTGGGGCTACTGGATTTGATCTACAAAGCTATTTAAAGTCTACAGCACATTCTATTCTATCATGTCTAGTAAACTTGGCGGCTAATGGAGGTGTATTCATATGAAGAGAGTTGTAGTGTTTACCTCAAAGTGCTCCTTCATCAGGTTCACTAAGTTGGCTTCAAAATCATGGCTTGTGTGTAGGCGGTTCAAGTACCTAGAGTGGATCTCTTGGGCGCTAAAGTGGGCGTAACTCTACAAGTTCACTAACCATTTGCTTTGATTAGCAATATAAGTTTCTTCCTTGGCACTGTGCTTGGCCAAGACAGTGGGATTGCCTGGTGTTATAAAGCCAAGCCTAGTGATGACAACATCATCGGCCTTTTCTTCAGTAGGCTTTATGGGGCTTGGTGGCTTAATGGGGCTTGGCAGCTTGGTGCTGGCCGGTCAACATCCATTTGATCCATGGAGAGGTTATGGTCGACCATTGGAGGTTCATCGGTTGTAGCTTCAGGGACATGGTGGGCGGTTTCTGTTGACTGCTGCTCCAGCGCAGAAGGATTGTCAGCGGTCTTGGTCACCTTGGATTTCTTGCTGGGCTTTGCCATAGCTCTGTGAATAAAACACAAGATGAGGTTAACACAACAATTGAGTGCATGATTGAAAGCAGAGATTTAATATTCTTACCCAGGCACAGTCTTGAAGACTGGGATGTGAGTCCCCGTTGAGTCACCAGAAGAGGAATGAGATGTTCCCTGATAAATTGAATCAGAAGGATTAAGAGGTTGTCGGTAAAGACCGACCTTGGGATAAGTTAAGTCAGAATTTGTTGAGCCCTCTGGACAAAGCTTGTGGGGAGCTGGAGTGTTTGATAAGCTGGAGGAAAGAACCCCACCTCCGCTGTTCTCGGTTGTGCGGCAAGCTTCATGTTGCTGCTTCTTCAAAATAAAGTTGGGATCCAAATAAGCCAAAGGATGAGAAAACCTTACTTTCCGGCTTGCTTGTCGAGTTTTCTGTTTTGGCAGAGATTCTGAGACAGAGGAAAGAACAATTACCTCTTAGTCACCCGCACGGCTGGCTTCCGCTTACTCCTGATAACAGTCATTGTCAATGAGATGTACAAAAAATGAGCCAAGAGAGTCAAGTTCTACCTCCGACTCATCATCGTCATCACCGTCATCATCCAAGTTAAGTAACTCGGAGGGTTTGGTCTTCTTCTTGATAGGCTTTTTAGCCTTGGTTTTGGTCCGGGTTGGCTTGGCCAGCTTGTCCTACCGCTTCTTCTTCCAAAATGGAGAATCGGCATGGTGAGATCAGATGATCATAAGTGGACAGTATTAACGAAAACATGATTTAGACTGGAAGCATGGTGTGCAACACTTCCAGCTGGTGGCTGGTTGAAGGTGCAGTAAGGACTAAGTCCGGTTACTACATTCTGCACAGCTTTCATTCAACAAAGCCTTGGTTGCTTCAGTGGTTTCTGCATCAGATAATTGAATTTCACAGTGGCGTTGGGGATCGTTCAAGGTGTCGGTGTACTCGCACATTAAGTCGGGGCAGCGGCATAAGGGCAGGATCCTCCAAAAGACCCAGCACCGAACAAGGTCGATGCCAGTTAAGACATTAGCCAGGAAGGCTCTAATCTTTGAAAAAGTGGGCACATACTTGGCCCGTTCCTTCGTGCTGATCCGCTATGGGAGCGGATGTGTATTGCTAAGCCGGTGGTCACGATAACTCGGCAGAGAATTTTCACCTTGTGGAGATGTATCTTGGCAATAGAACCAAGTCTGGTTCGAGTCCTTGGGATGACTAGGTGGCTTGGCATAGGGGAAAGGGGCTTCTTTCCTCTTCTGAATTGAAACCCCACCTAGTTCCAAACTGGGCCCGTCGGTAAACTCTGTCTGACGGTTTAAGTAATAAAACTCTCTGAACAGTTCAATAGTGGGCTCTTCTTGAAGATAAGCTTCATAGAGGACTGGGAAGTTGCAAATATTGGAGACGGAATTAGGCCCAATGTCTTGAGGATGAAGTTGGAAAAAGTGCAATACGTCTCCAAAGAATTTTGAGCCGGGCGGGGTAAACCCCCGGATCATGTGATCAGTGAAAAAAATTACTTCTCCTTCCTTGGGCTCGGGAGGATTTTCGAGGATTGGGACCCTCCAGTCGATGTCATTTTTCTTGGCTAAAACGCCAGATGCAAAAAAAAATCAAATCTTCCTCGGTGATCCGGGATGATGCCCAGTTGCATGCCGTGAATGTCTTAGTCATTGTTGATGTTGTTGTAAAAAGAAAATTTCACCGGGTTAAGATTATGTTGCTAAATCAGCCATTGGTTCGAGGATAAGAATGATAAGCATGCAGTATGTTAAGCCGGAGGATGGTGTTGAAGTTATGCAAGGCAATCTATTGGTGGCTTAAGAGGGGACTAATGGTACCTGGCGGGTTATGGCTTATGAGTTAAGCCGCCCATGCAATTATCATTTTTCAGATCTATGAGTGAAAAATTGCTAAGTGTTGGACAAACAGCTTTCGCAGATCGGCGCTATAATTTTGGATCTATAGCAGATCAAATAATGAAGAAAATTTTAAACCTAAGTTGCGGCAGCAGAGCAGTTCATGTGCTCAGATGGGATCTCTCACGGAGGGGGGGCGTTCAAGTATCAAAAATGAGTGCTAAGACTGATGTCGCGCATGATGAGCACTTAATTTCGCATCAAAACTACAAAGACAGGGGGAACAAGGAGGAACGGAGATGAAATCCGAAGAACTCGAAGAAAACCCTAATGTAGATCTATGGTGAGGGAAGAGGAAGGCTTACCGAGGCCGTGGAATAGCGGAGGCGCGCGGACGAGCTCTGGTGCGTTCAAGTCGATGCAGCGGCCGAGGTTGAAGCAGTGGACGAAGATCGATGGCGGCAGCGGAGCTCAGGCGCTGGAGGTGTTGTGAGGAAGAGGACGAAGACGAGGAGGCAAGGGAAAAAATGAAAGGGACCACCCTGACCCTATTTATAAGGCAGAAGGATAAGTGGCATGCACGGAATCGAGGAGGCCAAAAAAGATTGTGACAGCAAAGATGCCTCGATTTTCAGAGATTCATTAAAAGTGAAGGCATATTGAGATTTGGGCTTTGTGTGGTATTAATGCGAAATGACGTCATGGCGGCTTATCGCGATTCTGTGAGTTGACGTCACGACGGGTTATAAGATTTTGCAAGGACTGACAAGGAAGGATTTTTTTTCTAAGTGTTTAAGATTGATATGAACAAGTTCACATCAACCTGGGGCTTAACGTTGGCAGGGGATATGACTATTGGGTATGACCCGCCCGTGGAGGGGCTGGGTCATACCACTGGCGGTTCATAACGAGAAGGCCCAAGAAGATGTTGAAGATGGCGGTTCATGAAGCAAGCTTACTAAAGGCCCAAGACCTGGAGGAGACTTGAGGCCCACGGGCATAAACCGCCATATGTTTAACTTGTATGTTAAGGAAAGTGTAGTTCTATCAACGAGCCGGACACATTGTGTATGAGCCGGCCGGGACTGTGTAAGCAATCGGGCATCAGCCTATGTATATAAAGGGGTGACCCGGTGGCGTGTTAAGTCGAGAACTAGGTCAAGCGTATTCGCTCCCTGGTAATTGAAACCTAGGCAATACAACCTAAAGCAGGAGTAGGCCTTTACCTCGTTGCGAGGGGCTGAACCCGGGCAAGTTATTTGTGTCCCTTGTCCCGTTTTAAACCCCTTCAAGCTAACTACATTGCGATGGCTCCACACCTAAGTCCTCATGCTAGGGCATCTGCCGTGACAATTCCACGACACCACCCACACCATCCACCTCCTTTCCCGTCCCACATGCCCCGACCGACGGCGCGACACCTTCCACCGAAATCACTGACCCCCTCCTCCAATTAAGCACCACCCATAGCCATTTTGAACGCAGTATAACATGGAGCTCAGTAGCATCTAGCAGCGAAGAAGCAAATCACGGTTGCACACGCGCACAAGGTCGCTATGGATGCCATGCGTGCTGACCTCCAAATCTTGGAGGAGAACCTCGTCTTTGAGGCCACCGTCGACACCGCCACGCGGTTGTCTACTTTAAAATACAGTTCGTGTTGTTTTCTCGAGGCCACCGCCAATGCCTTCTAGTGATTTGTCCTCTGTAATGTTAATATGCAATGGGATGTTCAGTTTACAGTTTGGTCCTCCGAAATGTAATGTTCAGTTAACATTTTTGTCTTCTAAAATGTAATGTTCAGTTAACAGTTTGGTCCAACAATTGCTACATTTCGTAGTAGTGTTCTCAAGCATTCTTTGTTTTGTTAACTGTCTTATCTTCTAGTACATTTAACTGTCATGCTTAGTTAACTATTTTGGTTCATTTGTTCTACTATCCATTTAACTGTTTGGTTCTGTTCTGCAATTTGATTTTCATTTGTTGTGGGTACAATCTTGTATTGTTACGCATGTGAAATAAATCGAATTTGGCTGTACTCAATACATAATCTACTGATGGTATGACAACTCTCAGTTAACCTGATCAAGATCTTCCTTATGTGTGTTGCAGGGAAACAATGGGAGACACTGCGGTTTACCATCGAGGTTTGTTCAAGCATGGTCCTTTGGCTAATAGCACATTACTGTGCAGTTGTAGGAATCATTCTAATATTTAGGTTTCTTACAATTTGGTCTTGCACATGTAGGTCCTGCTATCAGAGGCTTAGACCCACTGTTCGACCCATTTTGCATATGGGGAAATGAGATGTCCATGAATATCAGTCAAGTTAAGAAACTCAAAAAGATTGTTAGGATGAAGAAACTTGCGAAGAATAACAGCAAGATCTTTGTTTGCACAATGAAGAAGACATCAGTCGACTATAGGATGGTATTAACTCTTTTACCTTGTTTTTACCCCTTGTGCCATCAGTCATCTATAGGATGGTACTAACTCTTTTACCTTGTTGCATATCTTTATTTTCAGTACTTTTCAAAGCAGTTCACAGATGATTACCTCTCAAACCACCTGCATGGTCAAGAGGCGAGGAAGATATTCATTCAACACCCATGGTACAATATTGATGTCTTGCTGAAGAGGACGAAGGTTGGGCGGGCAATTATCCATAGCCACTGGCCTAAAGTTGCAAGGACATTCAACATCACTGAAGACTCGGCATTTGCCTTCCGCTTCTTCAGTTTCCCAGATGAGATTCATCCATCTATTTACCGTGTATGATGCTACTTTCCAAATGTTTTTGATGTTGCATGTGAAACTTGGTGCTTTTGTGTAATGGCGGAACTGAGTGCCGAAGCTATCTAATGTAATTCGATTATGAAATCATGGTTGTTGTTATACGGATATGAAATATCTGGTGTGTTTTTATAATAAATATCCATTTGATTAGTACATGGATTATCAATAATAGGCTAATTACCCTGCTTATTGGGGTTTTCTATTGCAGACGGTTACCCAGACACCATCATGGGCGATGAACTCAAACAACACGCACGGTTTCTAGAAAGTAGGCGTGTTCGATCAACTAACAATCACACACGGCTTTCAGCAGAGAAATGTTTGTGTTAGGCCACCTTGCACAAACGTTTCCACACAAAAAACTGTGTGTGATATACATACGAGCAGAAATGTTTTTCTGGGATTCACCATGTGGGATGTACATACGAATGGAAACAATTGGGTTTCAATGCCTCGCCAGATCGCAAACAAACTCATTTTGGCCCAGCCAGTGTGCCAAGAGGGCCTATCCCCGACGGTTTCTAGGTTGTGTGGGAAGGACCCCTCCCCCCTATTGCCCACACTCACTTGGCGACGGTTCCGAACGTCGTCACAGAAAGGGGTTGAAAACCATTTGTATAGCACTTTGCTATACTAGTGGCTATTTCGAGTGGTGATTACCAAGCTAAGTCAAAAGCCTAAGCTTGGGGGAGTACGTGATTCTACCGACATTAAATTCATGTTCACACATTTCATTCCATTTGTCGGTGTCCACACTTTTTCATTGTACTATCCATGCTAGATTCAATTTCTCACTTTCTTCTTGTGTATTTGGAAAACTTAAAAAAAACAAAAAATGTTGCTTGCTTCTTTTCGGTTTTTCTTGCTAGGGTAGTTAGTTGTAGTATTAAAAAGAAAACCCAAAAAGATTTCCTTGTTCTTCTTTTGCTTGTTGGGAGCTCTCCCGTGTGAATAGTATTTCTCTTTTTTGTTTTTCTTTCTTTAATTTGCTTTCTTCCAGAAAAACCAAAAACTCCAAAAATATTTCAGTGTGTTCCTCTGAATTTCTTTTCTTTTTATTGAGTCATAGCAAGGAGAAGAGCACGATGAAAATGTTGAGTGGCTCTCATATGCATTGATATTGATCTAACAAAGAGCCCATATTTCTTGTCTTCTTCTTTTGAATAAAATCTTCAAAAATTCCAGCTTAGTCCACGGCACTCTTGCATTATTATTATTTTCATATCATTTGGTCATGCAAGTGAAAGGCAATAATGACGATATTTGATGAACTGGCTGTGGCAGAGAGAAACGGGTATGAACTCAACTTGTTCTGTTTTTATAAATATGTTTAACCTAGTATCCATGATTCAGCCTATTATGATCAAACATGTTTTCAATGAGAATTAGATATTATAGTTTCTCATTCCATGCTTAAGTAGCTAGGAGTGCATAATGATTTATCTTGTATGTCAACATTGCGTTAAAATGATGATATGGTATCCTCCTCTGAATGTTTCTAGTGGCTTGACTTGGCACATGTTCATGCATGTAGTTGAATCAAAACCAACATAGCCTTTATGATATTTATGTTCATGGTGTTCATATCCTACTCATGCTAGTATCCAATGTTACTTATGCATAATGCATGTTCATGACCGTTTTTGCTCTCTAGCTGGCCGCTTCTCAACCTATTTGCTAGCCTTCGCCTATACTAAGCGAGAATACTACTTGTGCATCAAAATCCTGAAATGCAAGTTATTCCAGATGAGTCCACCATATATCTACCTATATGCGGTATTACCCTGCCGTTCTAAGTAAATTTGCATGTGACACCTCTAAAAACTTCAAATAGATATCCGTTTTTGTGTGCCTAGATTGTTCATAGAGTGACAGGAGGTAGTCAGTATCTTCCATGCTAAGCGGGTTATTCTCATGATGAGTGTGTATTCACTCGTCCTTGCACGAGAGGGCGGTAATAGGGATTCCCAGTCCCTAATTGCAAAATTGCAAATAATTAAACAAAACTCCCCCAGGATTGTTGTTGGTATGGACGGTACCCGTGGATTCGGCTAGCCGTGGAGTGTGTATGTTGGTGGAGGGGGAGTAAACCTTTACTTTTATCGCTTGGGAACTGCCACTATGTGTTTAGCGTGGAAGATACCGATAACTAATGGTCGCAAAGTAAACAGGAAGGGGGCATTTAACAAAATTTCAGTTACCTCTGTTTTAAAATTTTGAGCTCTGGCACAATTGAAAATCACCGCTTCCCTCTCCAAAGGGACTATCTATTTACTTTTATGTTGTGTCATCACCTTCTCAAATAAGCGCCAGATCTAATAGCACTATTGTCATCCTCATGCATTGTGTGTAGCTAATGTTGGGTGCATCAGGACTGGATCTTTCCTACCATGAATTACATTGTTAGTCGTTGCCTGAACTTTGCAGGTGCTCTGCATTTATGTTTTGTGGTCTCAGAAAGGGCTAGCGAGATACCACTGTTGTCATATTATATCATGGTTGTTTTGACAAAGTGTTGCCATTTGAGATATCTTATTATTGCTCGCTAGTTGATTATACCATTGATATAAGTTAATATAATTTTTAGGAGTTATTGTCGACATGATTAGTTGTAATCTTTGCAGAAAACCTAGGTGCTACTTAAGCTGAAAACAAGAGCAAAAGAGTACGTAAAAGTTTTTATTTTCACTTTCAGTTTATCAACTGAATTGCTTGAGGACAAGCAAAGGTTTAAGCTTGGGGGAGTTGATACGTCTCCGTCGTGTCTACTTTTCCTAACGCTTTTACTCTTGTTTTGGACTCTAATTTGCATTATTTTAATGAAACTAACCCGGACTGATATTGTTTTCAGCAGAACTACCATGGTGTTGTTTTTGTGCAGAAATAAAAGTTCTCGGAATGGAATGAAACTTTTGGAGAATTATTTTAGAATATATAAAAAAATACTGGAGCCAAGAACCACCGGAGGGGGGCCCCTGGGTGAGCACAACCCACCCAGGTGGGTTGTGCCCACCTGGTGGTCCCGCAGACCCTGACTCCAACTCTATAAAATCCTAATTTTGGAGGAAAAAATCAAGGAGAAAGAATTATCGCGTTTCACGAGACAGAGCCACCGCCACCTCTTTTTCTTCATCGGGAAGCCAGATCTGGAGTCTGTTTGGGGCTCCGGAGAGGGGGATCTTCCATCTTCGTCATTGATACGTCTCCAACGTATCTATAATTTTTTATTGTTCCATGCTATTACATTACCCCTTTTGGATGTTTATGGGCTTTATTTTACACATTTATATCATTTTTGGGACTAACCTACTAACCGGAGGCCCAGCCCATATTGCTGTTTTTTTGCCTATTTCAGTATTTCGAAGAAAAGGAATATCAAACGGAGTCCAAACGGAGTGAAACCTTCGGGAGCGTGATTTTTGGAACGAACGTGATCCAGAGGACTTTGAGTGAAAGTCAAGAAGCAGCCGAGGCTCCCACGAGATAGGAGGGCGCCCCCCCTATAGGGCATGCCCCTTGTCTCGTGGGCCCCTCGGGCGGCCACCGACGTACTTCTTCCTCCTATATATACCTACGTACCTCGAAAACATCCAGGAGGCGGACGAAACACAATTTCCACCACCGTAACCTTCTGTATCCGCGAGATCCCATCATGGAGCCTTCGCTGGCGTTTTGCCGGAGGGGGAATCGACCACGGAGGGCTTCTACATCAACATCCTTGCCCCTCCGATAAGTTGTGAGTAGTTTACCACAGACCTACGGGTCCATAGTTATTAGCTAGATGGTTTCTTCTCTCTTTTTGGATCTCAATACAATGTTCTCCCCCTCTCTTGGGAGATCTATTTGATGTAAACTCTTTTTGTGGTGTGTTTGTCGAGATCTGATGAATTGTGGGTTTATGATCAAGTTTATCTATGAATAATATTTGAATCATCTATGAATTCTTTTATGTATGATTGAGTTATCTTTGCAAGTCTCTTCGAATGATTAGTTTGGTTTGGCCTACTAGATTGATCTTTCTTGCCATGGGAGAAGTGCCTAGCTTTGGGTTCAATCTTGCGGTGTCCTTACCCAGTGACAGAAAGGGTTGCAAGGCACGTATTGTATTGTTGCCATCGAGGATAACAAGATGGGGTTTATATCATATTTCTTGAGTTTATCCCTCTACATCATGTCATCTTGCTTAATGCGTTACTCTGTTCTTATGAACTTAATACTCTAGATGCAGGCAGGAGTCGGTCGATGTGTGGAGTAATAGTAGTAGATGCAGGCAGGAGTCGGTCTACTTGTTGCGGACGTGATGCCCATATACATGATCATGCCTAGATAATCTCATAATTATTCGCTTTTCTATCAATTGCCTGAGAGTAATTTGTTCACCCACCGTAATACTTATGCTATCTTGAGAGAAGCCACTAGTGAAACCTATGGCCCCAGGGTCTATCTCTTATCATATTTGCTTCCAATCTACTTTTATTTGCATCTTTACTTTTTGCATCTATATTATAAAATACCAAAAATATATTTATCTTATCTTACTATCTTTTTTAGATCTCACTTTCGCAAGTGGCCGTGAAGGGATTGACAACCCCTTTATCGCGTTGGTTGCGAGTTCTCAGTTTGTTTGTGTAGGTGCGTTGGACTTTTGAGGAGCCTCCTACTGGATTGATACCTTGGTTCTCAAAAACTGAGGGAAATACTTACGCTACTATTGCTGCATCACTCTCTCCTCTTCGAGGAAAACCAACGCAAGCTCAAGACGTAGCAAGAAGGATTTCTGGCGCTGTTGCCGGGCAGGTCTTCGCTCAAGTCAAGACATACCAAGTACCCATCACAAACTCATCCCCTCGCATTTACATTATTTGCCATTTGCCTCTCATTTTCCTCTCCCCCACTTCACCCTTGCCGTTTTATTCGCCCTCTCTTTCCCAATCTCCTCCTCTCTTTTCGCTTGCCTTTTTCTGTTTGCTTATGTGTTGGATTACTTGTTGCCATGGCGCAAGATAATACCAAATTGTGTGATTTCTTGAATACCAATAATAATGATTTCCTTAGTACTCCGACTTCTCCTCTTAATGATGTTGAGTCTTGTGAAATCAATACTGCTTTGCTGAATCTTGTTATGAAAGATCAATTCGCCGGCCTTCCTAGTGAAGATGCCGCTACTCATCTAAACAACTTCGTTGATTTGTGTGATATGCAAAAGAAGAAAGATACGGATAACAATATTGTCAAATTGAAGTTATTTCCGTTTTCACTTAGAGATCGTGCTAAAGTTTGGTTTTCGTCTTTGCCTGAAAATAGTATTGATTCTTGGAACAAGTGCAAAGATGCTTTTATCTCTAAGTATTTTCCTCCCGCTAAGATCATCACTCTTAGGAACGATATTATGAATTTTTAAACAACTTGATCATGAGCATGTTGCCCAATCTTGGGAAAGAATGAAATTGATGCTTCGCAATTGCCCTACTCATGGTTTGAATTTATGGATGATCATACAAAAATTTTATGCCGGTTTGAACTTTGCTTCTTGAAATCTCTTAGATTCGGCCGCGGGAGGCACATATATGGAAATCACGTTGGGAGATGCTACAAAACTTCTTGATAATATTATGGATAATTATTCTCAATGGCACACCGAAAGATCTTCTAGTAAAAAAGTGCATGCTATAGAAGAAATCAATGTTTTGAGTGATGAACTTATGAAATTGTTTGCTACTAAAAATACTCCTCTTTATCCCAATGATATGCTTTTGTCTTCCTTGATTGAGAATAATAATGAATCTATGGATGTGAATTTTGTTGGTAGGAATAGTTTTGGAAACAATGCTTATGGAGGTAACTTTAATGCTAGACCGTTCCCTAGAAATTCCTCTAATAATTATGGAAATTCCTACAATAATTCTTATGGTAATTTCAATAAGATTCCCTCTGATTTTGAGAATAGTGTAAAGAATTTATGATTTCTCAAAAGAATTTTAATGCTTTGCTTGAAGAAAAATTGCTCAAAGTTGATGATTTGGCTAGGAACGTTGATGGACTTTCACTTGATGTTGATTCTCTTAAACTTAGATCTTCTCCTCCTAAGCATGATATCAATGAGTCTCTCAAAGTAATGAGAATTTCCATTGATGAGTGTAAGGAAAGAACTGCTAGATTGCGTGCTAAGAAAGATAGCTTTATAAAAGCGTGTTCTTCTTGTTTCCATGAAAATAATGATGAGGATCTTAAAGTTATTGATGCGTCTCCTATTAGATCTATGTTTTGCAATATGAATTTTGATGATTATGGGACTGATGATGAATCAACTTTGCCTAGAAGGCGTCCCAAGAATTCGGAGTCTTTAGATCTTGATGCTAAATTTGGTAAAAGTGAGATTGGAGAGGTCACAACTTTAAATAGTATTGAACCCACTATCTCGGATTTCAAGGAATTTGATTATGATAATTGTTCTTTAGAAGGTTGTATTTACTTGTTGCAATCCGTTGTTAATTCTCCTCATGCTTATAGTCAAAACAAAGCTTTTACCAAACATATTGTTGATGCCTTGATGCAATCTTATGATGAAAAACTTAATTTGGAAGTTTCTATACCTAGAAAACTTAATGATGAGTGGGAACCTACTATAAAGATTAGAATTAAAGATCATGAGTGTTTTTCTTTGTGTGATTTGGGTGCTAGTGTTTCCACGATTCCGAAAACTTTATGTGATATTCTAGGTTTCCGTGATCTTGATGATTGCTCGTTAAATTTGCACCTTGCGGATTCCACCATTAAAAAGCCAATGGGAAGGATCAATGATGTTCTTATTGTTGCAAATAGAAATTTGGTGCCCGTGGATTTTATCGTTCTTGATATAGATTGCAATATTTCTTGCCCTATTATTCTTGGTAGACCTTTCCTTAGAACGATTGGCGCGATTATTGATATGAAGGAAGGGAATATTAGATTCCAATTTCCATTAAAGAAAGGCACGGAGCACTTTCCAAGAAAGAAAGTCAAATTACCTTATAAATCTATTATGCGGGCTACTTATGAATTTAGTGCCAAAGATGGCACTCGTTAGATCTATCTTTGCTTTTATGCCTAGCTAGGGGCATTACACGATAGCGCTAGTTGGGAGGCAACCCAATTTTCTTTGTTTTTTTTGTTTTTGCTCCTGTTTAGTAATAAATCTTGCATCTACCTTCTGTTTAGATGTGTTTTTATCTTTTAATTAGTGTTTGTGCCAAGTAGAACCTATAGGATAACCTATGATGATAGTTGATTTGATTCTGCTGAAAAACAGAAACTTTGCATGCACGAATTTAGTTTTGTTAAATCACAGGAACGTGCTTTGGTGTTGATTATTTTTGCTGCTGATAAATAAACAAATTTTCCAGGACTTACTATTTTGGTAGGAGTTTTAGAGTTCCATAAGTTTGCGTTAGTTACAGATTGCTACATACTGTTCTGTTTTTGACAGATTCTGTTTTTCATGTGTTGTTTGCTTATTTCAATGCATCTATGGCTAGTAAATTAGTTTATAAACCATAAGGAAGTTGGAATACAGTAGGTTTAACACCAAAATAAATAAATAATGAGTTCATCATAGTACCTTATGTGGTGGTTTTGTTTTCTTTCACTAACGGAGCTTATAAGATTTCCTGTTGAGTTTTGTGTTGTGAAGTTTTCAAGTTTTGGGTAAAGCTTTTATGGACTATGGAATAAAGGGTGGCAAGAGCCTAAAAGTGGGGATGCCCAAGGCACCCCAAGATATTCAAGGATAGCCAAAAGCCTAAGCTTGGGGATGCCACAGGAAGGCATCCCCTCTTTCGTGTTCGTTCATTGGTAACTTTAGTTGGAGCTATATTTTTATTCGCCACATGATATGTGTTTGGTTGGAGCGTCGTGTATTATATTAGTCTTTGCTTTTTAGTTTACCACAATCATCCTTGCTGTACACACCTTTTTGGAGAAGCCTATTTGATTAGAATTTGCTAGAATACTCTATGTGCTTCACTTATATCTTTTGAGCTTGATAGTTTTTGCTCTAGTGGTTCACTTATATCTTTTAGAGCACGGTGGTGTCTTAATTTTGAAGAAATTATTAGTCTCTCATGCTTCACTTATATTATTTTTAGAGTCTTTTAGAACAGCATGGTATTTGCTATGGTTACAAATTTGGTCCTAGAATGATGAGCATCCAAGTTGAGTATAATAAAAACTATCATAGAAAGTGAATTGGATGCTATGATCAATTTGATGCTTGATAATTGTTTTGAGATATGGTAGTAGTGATATTAGAGTCATGCTAGTTGAGGTGATTATGAAAAATACTTGTGTTAAGGGTTGTGATTCCCGTAGCATGCACGTATGGTGAACCGCTTTGTGATGAAGTTGGAGCACAATTTATTGATTGTCTTCCTTATGAGTGGCGGTCGGGGACGAGCGATGGTCTTTTCCTACCAATCTATCCCCCTAGGAGCATACGTGTAGTGCTTTGGTTTTTGATGACTTCTAAATTTTGCAACAAGTATATGAGTTCTTTTGACTAATGTTGAGTCCATGGATTATACGCACCCTTTCACCTTTCCATCATTGCTAGCCTCTCTTGTGCCGCGCAACTTGCGCCGGTACCATACAACCACCATATACCTTCCTCAAAACAGCCACCATACCTACCTAGTATGGCATATCCATAGCCATTCCGAGATATATTGCCATGCAACTTTCCACCGTTCTGTTCATATGACACACATTACTTTTGTCATATTGCTCTTTGTCGGTGTACTAGAGTAGGGGTACCCTAGTATCCCGAACTTGTGCACGGGCAGTTGCAGCGCCGCGCGGCAAGGCTTGCCGGACGACCGCCAGAGTCCTCCGTGGGTTCCTTTGGAGCCATTCAAGAACAAAGCATTCAAGAAGAAGAGACAAGGCCCCGGCAAGAGGGTCTTGCCGGGAAGAGACAAGGCCCCGGCAAGAGGAGCTTGCCGGGAAGGCCAACTACGGCACTTCAAGAAACTTGCCGCGATGCACCGCACGTCCCGGCAAGGTCCGGTGAGCGACAAGCTTCTGGACTCGACAAGACGACGACCCCGACAAGGTACTCGCCGGGGGCCCGCTGCCACTCTGTACCCACGCTCCAGTGCACCCACCCGCGTGTCGCCATGAGGCTTCCTCAGGGGCGCGTGGCGGGAGCCTGTGCAGCCAGGGGTATGCGATGGCAAGCGGAGATGAAGAGAAGGGCATCGTGGCAAGCGGTGGCGCTCCTAACGGTCATTTTTTGCACTGTTTAGGCAACTCAGACGGGCATTCAATGACCTTGTCCCCTACCGTCAGAGTTAGGTAGGGTGCACTGTGTCCACAGTAGCGGTAGCTGCACCTACCGCATCCTTTTCCATTTTTACCCTTCTAGTCTATGTTGCCACCTGTCGGTGACCCCTTGAAAGTATAAAAGAAGGCCCAAGCGCAACGTAGAAGGGGTTCGGCTCATTCGAAACATCAGGGACACTCTCACGCTCGGTCTGGCAGCGTCCATCACTCCTGAGCAAGAATTCAATACACACAAACAAGCAGCAGTAGGGTTTTACGCATCCGTGCGGCCCGAAGCTGGGTAAAACTGCTCGCGTGTACTGCCTCAATCCGCTCTTTGCGCGGCCTCCGCCCCCCTCCGAACCGAAAGGGGCCCGGTCCCCATAGGTGTTGGTGGATCAGTTTCCCCGACATCTTTGGCGCGCCAGGTAGGGGGCGTCGAGATTGTACGAACCCGATCCGGCGTGCACGCGAGCTAAATCTTCATCGTCTTCATCGACATGCCACCGAAGAAGAAGGATTCGGAGGCAGCTGTTCCGTCTGTGTCGCTTTCACCGCCTCCGGAGCAAACGGGTGGTGGAGTGGACGCCGGCGGAAGAATGGGCGTCGACGAGGGAGCCCTCAGTGCGTCCAAGTCCAAGGACAAGGCGGCACAGACCTCGGCGTCCATGCGCGCACCGCGCCCCTCTCAGGAGGCGCGGGACCAGCAGCGTCATGGCGTTCGCAGCGCCATACGTCCGCTGGGCCAAGATCAAGCTGGTGGTTCTCGTGGCGCTCAAGACCAACATGCACGTCAACATGCTGGCTCGAGCGAAGTACGGTCGCCTGGACGGGGCACTGCTCCTTCTAACGTGGTTAGGAGTCCGAGCACGCCCCACTCCTCGCACCGTTCACCTCCGCCGCCCACCACTCCAGCAGAAGCCTTGGCGCGAGCTCAACTGCTCCTAGACTATCCTCCGACGGTGGACAAGACCGACGAATGGAGGGCCACTATCCAGAGCCTCATCGGCTTCGCCAACGGCGACACTGCGCGGCAACCAAGCACCTCGCTGCCGCGGCAGGACAGCCGGACGCGAGCCGATGGCAACAAGACCGGGGGAGGTGCGACTTCCATGCACTCTCCACTACGAAGGCCAAAATCGTCGACTCGCCGGGTCCACCCCGACAGCGGCTCCACCGTGTCGTCGGACCCACGAGCTCGTCGCGACCAGCGCCAAGTTCTCCATGAACGACAACAAGAAGATGCTCGAACCCGCATCGAGCGCCGAAGAGAAGCGCGACGTCAATCCGACAAGCGCGCTGGGTCCTCTGTTGACATGCATGCGCCAGGGGAACCAGGCGATCTGCCGTACGCGGTAGGTTGTCCTGCATTCACCCGTGAGCTGCGGCAAGTCCAGTGGCCCAGCACAAAGAATTTCAAACCAGACGTACCAGAGAAGTACGACGGCAAGACGCATCCGTCGGAGTTTCTCAGCATCTACACCATCGCGGTGCAGGCTGCCGGGGGACGGGACGACAAGATCCTTGCCAACTACTTCCCGCTGGTACTCAAGCCCAACGTCAGGTCCTGGCTCATGCACTTGCCGGACAATTCCATCTCCTCTTGGGCAGATTTATGCCATCAGTTTGTCGGCGCCTTTACAGGCGGCCACAAGCCACATGGCCAAGAGAGCGATCTTCATCTGCTCGTCCAGAAGGAAGGAGAGCCACTGCGCAAGTACATTCAGAGATTCAGCCGTGTACAGCACAACATCCCAGATGTCCACCCCGCCGCGATCATCAGCGCGTTCCATCAGAACGTGCGAAACCGAAGGATGAGGGAGGAGATGGCGATGTGTAAGATCAGAGACGTCAGCGAGCTTTAC
Organism: Triticum dicoccoides; assembly: GCF_002162155.2. NCBI lineage: Eukaryota > Viridiplantae > Streptophyta > Magnoliopsida > Poales > Poaceae > Triticum > Triticum dicoccoides. Next base: position 441,823,397 of record NC_041383.1, on the reverse strand, counting down.
GCCCTGGCCGACAAGTGTGCACGCGCTGAAGAGGGGAGGAGGCTCCCCGGAGAGAGTACAGGAGCAGGAGGATCCGACAGTGAGGATGCCGCCCCGACAAGGAAAGGCCGGCGGTGGAACAACAGAAGGAAAAAGGGCAAGGAAGTGCTAGCTGTCGAGCAGACCGGCAACGGAGGTGGCGCCAAGGAAGCTAAAGTTGGTGGCTCCGACAAGGAGGCCCAGCCTGTGGCGGCCGCCGACAAGCAGGACAGCTCCGGCAAGCAGTATTGTAAGATTCACCGCACCAAGGGTCACGATCTCCAGAACTGCAAGAAAGTCGAATAGCTTGTTGAGCAACAGAAGGCTGAGTACGAGCGGCGCGACAAGGAGAAGGCCCAGGAAGGAACTGGTGGATCCGACAAGAAACGTCCCGGCCGAGGAGGACGCCGTGGCAAGGCCAAGCAGCGGCAAGGAGACAGACCTCCCCGCGGCCGCGACAAGGATGAAGATGACGACGACGACGAAGACATGGATGATGACGAGGCCGACGAGCAGGAATTTCAGAAAGCCACAGAGGTCATGTGCGTTGACGGTGGCGCCTCTCTGCATACTTCGCACCGCCAACTCAAGCAGTGGATGCGGGAAGTGAATGCAGCAGAGCCATAAATAGAGTCGCGCAAGCCCCAGAAATGGTCCAGCGCACCTATCATCTTCGACATTGAGGACCACCCTGATCGCGTAACTGCGGTCGGGTGTTTGCCGATGTTGGTTTCTCCAACTATCCGCAATCTCAAGGTCACGAAGATGCTAGTTGACGGCGGGGCTGGCTTGAACCTGATATCCTCCGCGGTCCTCCAGAAACTTCAGATCCCTGACAGCGAGCTCGAGGAGACCGGCACATTCCAAGGAATCAGCCTGGGAAGAAGCAAGCCGAAGGGAAAGATCACGCTGCCGGTCACATTTGGCAGCGAGCTGAACTTCAGGACTGAGAGGGTCACGTTTGACGTTGCCAACTTTCCATTACCTTACAATGGAATCCTTGGCCGTCCGGCACTCGCCAAGTTCATGGCAGCATCTCACTATGCGTACAACATACTGAAAATGTCAGGCCCAATAAGTGTCATCTCTGTCCCTGGCGACAAGAAGGATGCTCTTATCTGTACCGACAAGATCTACTGGGAAGCGGTAGCCGCAGTAGAGCGCAAGACACTTGCCGCTGAAGCTCCCGGAGGGAAGAAGAAGACCAAGTCCGGCAAGAGCTCTGATGCCTACTCCGGCAAGCGCACCTCTTCAGAGTGCTGCGCTACCGTCGAGGACGCACCATCGAGCTCCACCGGCAAGTGTAAGAAGGCAATGGCAGCTCCACCTGAGACTAAGAAGGTGTCCGCCAAGGAGGATGGCACTGGTGGTACCTTCACCATCAGCGCCACTCTTGACCCCAAATAGGAAAGCGCGCTCGTTGCTTTCCTGCGGGCGAATGTCGACGTGTTTGCATGGCAACCGTCTGATATCCCCGGTGTTCCCAGGAAAGTAATCGAGCACCACCTTGCCGTTTGTCCTCATGCGCAGCCCGCAAGCAGAGAGTCAGGAAGCAGGCAGTGGAGCGCCAAGAATTCATTGCAGAAGAAATCAAGAAGTTGGAAGCAGCAGGCCTTGTCAGAGGAGTGCTCCATCCCACGTGGTTGGCCAATCCTGTTGTTGTGCGCAAGGCTAACGGAAAATGGAGACTTTGTATTGACTTCACTGATGTTAATAAAGCTTGTCCCAAAGACCCATTTCCCTTGCCGCGTATTGACCAGATTGTTGACTCCACAGCCGGATGTGATTTGCTTTCATTTCTTGATGCATACTCAGGATACCATCAGATCTTCATGGCAGAAGAGGATGAAGAGAAAACCGCATTTATCACCCCATGTGGCACGTACTGCTTCATACGGATTCCTTTCGGTTTGAAGAATGCTGGATCAACATTTGCAATGGTAGTCCATCGTGCTTTTGAGCCGCAAATGCACAGAAATGTGGAAGCCTACATGGATGATATAGTGGTCAAGAGCAAAAACAAGGCTACTCTGATTCAAGATCTAGATGAAACTTTTGCAAATCTGCGCAGGATCAACCTCAAGCTCAATCCCGAGAAGTGCGTGTTCGGAGTCCCTTCTGGCAAGCTTCTCGGGTTCTTTGTGTCACAGCGGGGGATTGAAGCCAATCCCGACAAGATCAAAGCCATCGAGCAGATTGAAGCACCAAAGCGCGTCAAGGATGTACGAAAGCTTGCCGGTTGCGTGGCTACTCTTAGCAGATTTATCTCTAAGTCCGCAGAGCGCGCCTTGCCGTTTTTCAAAATATTGAAAAAGGCAGGTCTGATGAAATGGACTCCAGAAGCGGAGGCTGCACTACAGGACTTGAAGAGGTACCTGTCCTCCACTCCAATACTTGTCGCACCTAAGCCACAAGAGAAGTTGCTGCTATATCTGGCAGCAACCAATCAAGTGGTTAGTGCTGCGTTAGTAGTGGAGAGGGAGGCGGACGATGAGCCAGCAACCGCGGCAAGTGAATCCAGCGACAAGCAGGGGGCTTCTCCGACAAGCTCTGGCCCCGACAAAGTTGAGTCTGCGCAGGCATGCAAGGAGGTGCAGAGGAAAATGGTGCAGCGCCCAGTTTACTTTGTCAGTTCCCTTCTACAGGGGGCTAGATCAAGGTATTCTGGCGTACAGAAATTGCTTTTCGGCCTTCTCATGGCCTCGAGAAAGCTGCGCCATTACTTCCAGGCACATGAGATAACAATTGTCACTCGCTTTCCGTTGAAGAGGATACTGCAAAATCCAGAAGCAACCGGTAGGATTGTCGAGTGGGCACTGGAACTGTCAAGCTTTGGCCTCAAGTTTGAGAGTACTTCCACTATACAGAGCAGAGCATTGGCAGAATTCATAGCGGAATGGACGCCGACACCAGACGAAGAAACTCCAGAAACAAGCATCCCCGTCAAAGAGGCAAGCAAAGAGTGGCTGATGTACTTTGATGGTGCCTTCTCGCTGCAAGGCGCCGGCGCAGGCGTGCTGCTTATCGCACCCACCGGAGAGCACCTCAAGTACGTAGTTCAGATGCATTTTCCCAAGGAGCAAGCAACGAACAATACCGTAGAGTATGAAGGTTTGCTTGCCGGACTCAGAATCGCGGCAGACCTTGGGATCAACAAGCTCATTGTCAGGGGTGACTCGCAGTTGGTCGTCCGGCAAGTAAACAAAAGCTATCAGAGTCCGTTGATGGAAGCATATGTTGATGAAGTAAGGAAGCTAGAAGCACACTTTGACGGCCTGCAAATGGAACACGTTCCACGAGCTCAGAACGATATTGCTGACGGCGTGTCAAAGTGCGCAACACTAAAGTTACCTGTGGAACCAGGGATTTTTGTGCTCAAGCTGACTCAACCGTCCGTAAAACCGTCGACTGGACAGAGAAAGAAGAGGAAGTTGGTTTCTGATGACTACTTTCCGGCAGAGCTTCCCGAAGCCGCCGCCAAGAAGGTCCCCAAGATCGACGCCAAGAGTGCTGAGGAGCAGTCTGCTCCGGTGAACCTCTTGGTTTGTTCCGTTGAAGCAGACGCTCCCGACAAGTTTTGCTCCGGCAAGCTTGCCGGGGAATATCACGCTCCGGCCGAACCGCAGGTTCTTGCCGTAGAAGCGGATGTTCTCACAGCAACAGATATGCCTTTAGCCCTTGTTGTCGAGCCGCAAGCTCCAGCATGGGCGTAGCAGATCGTCCGTTTCCTTCAGACAGGAGAGCTTCCCGAAGAGCAAGAAGAAGCGGAAAGAGTAGCCCGGCAGTCTAGTATGTACAAGTTTGTCGACAACACACTATACAGAATAAGACTCAACGGTGTGAAATTGAAGTGCATTCGCCGGGAAGATGGACAACAGCTGTTGGCAGAGATACATGGAGGCATATGTGGTCACCACATTGGTGCAAGAGCACTTGCCGGCAAAGCATTCCGACAAGGTTTCTTCTGGCCGACAGCCCTCCAGGATGCAACTGCACAAGTAACCAAGTGTGAAGCGTGCCAGTTCCATTCCAAACAGATACACCAGCCAGCTCAAGCTCTCCAGACGATCCCTTTATCCTGGCCATTTTCGGTCTGGGGGCTCGACATCCTCGGCCCCTTTCCCCGAGCTATCGGGGGCTTTGAGTTCTTGTACGTCGCCATCGACAAGTTCACAAAGTGGCCGGAAGTGGAACCAGTGAGGAAGGTGACAGCACAGTCAGTAGCCAAGTTCTTCAGGTCAATTGTTTGCCGTTTCGGGATCCCTAACAGGATCATCACCGACAACAGCATGCAATTTACGAGCCGCACCTTCATGCAGTACGTCCAAGATCTTGGCGCCAAGGTCTGCTTCGCTTCTGTTGCTCATCCGAGAAGCAACGGTCAAGCGGAGAGGGCAAATGCTGAAGTGCTGCGAGGCCTCAAGACCAGAACTTTCGACAGGCTGCACAAGTGCGGAAGAAACTAGATCGAGGAGCTGCCGGTGGTTCTTTGGTCGATCAGGACGACGCCAAATCAAGCCACTGGCCAGACACCCTTCGCTCTAGTCTACGGAGCAGAGGCAGTTCTCCCCACGGAACTCGTTTACGGGTCACCTCGAGTGCTCGCTTATGATGAGCTCGAGCAAGAGCAGTTGTGCCAAGATGACGCGCTGCTCCTTGAGGAAGACCGTCTTCAGGCTGCTGTGCGAGTCGCTCGCTACCAACAAGCTTTGCGTCGCTACCATAGCCGCAAAGTTAAAGCCAGGAGCTTCGAGGAAGGCGACCTTGTTCTTCGGCGTGTTCAGTCCGCCAAGAATTCCAACAAGTTGACGCCGAAGTGGGAAGGCCCTTATCGGGTGAAACGAGTCACTAGGCTCGGCGCTGTCCGCCTTGAGACCGAAGATGGCATTCCGGTGAGCAACTCCTGGAACATTGAACATCTTCGTAAGTTTTATCCGTAGGGCGTGGTTGCCGGAAGCTTTTCCGGCAACCACCTTTTGTACAAGTCTTGCCGCTGTTGCATGTAATCATTTGTACAAAGCCGGGCGCAGACCCCGTGCACCAGTAAGTTTCATGTGCCCCGCACATCTTGTCAGTTTTTTTTATGCTATAATCCTTTTTCGCATATGTTATCTGACACTTTGTGCAGCACCAGACCCCGGTAAGCGATAACGAGCCCAAGGCTCCATATCATTACTATATTTCTCTGTTTCTTTCTCAAAAGAAGGAAGGTTCCCTCGCCCACAAGGTTTACCGGGGGGGAAGGAGAAGATAATGGTGTGGACCAGGCCGTTCAAGAAAGTTTCTCCTTGCCGGGAAGCAGACGACAGAAAAGCTAAGTTGCTAAAGTTTGAGCAATCAGTTTTTTAAGTTTTTGAGTTATTTTCCTTGAACGACCGTGCTTTGTATGGAAAACCTGTGCGCGGAGGAACCAACTCGTAGCTAGCTGCGCCCTTACTTTGTTTCGAGTCCGCTCAACAACTTAAGTGAGCTGCAACTAGTTGCGACAAGGTTGCTTGTCGGTAGCGACCCCGCCAGCAGGCTGCTGAAGTTCCGCACTCGGCGCTCGCGGCAAGGGTGCCTGCACCGGCAAGTTTCCCTAGAAAGCGTAGGGCAGAACCATACAAAGCCAAGAGTCGAGTAAAGGAAGTAACACATCAATTTTTTTGCCTAAGATAGAGTTATGTTACAAAAATAACTTGTCGCGCCTCTAATAAAGTGTTCCCATGACATGACTGGCAGCGACAAGAAAAGAAGAAAACGGACGGCCTAATCTACGCGACCGTCGTCAACCCTTTTGACCTCGTTCACCCTGTCCACAATGGGTGCGATGAGGGCCTTAAGTGCGTCAAGATCAGAGTCCGCCGGCAGCCTCTTGAGGACGTTGGTGAGGTTGAGGCCCGGATTATGGAAGGCCACCTTCACCAGCACCTTCTCCAGAACTCCGGCACAAATCGAGCGTGACTCGTCAGCCAACTGCTTTGGGATCCGTTCCCGGAGTTGCTGAAGCGCCGCCGCCACGCCTTTGAAGAACAGAGTGAGCTTGGCGCTGGGTTGGAGGTTCTCGTCGGAGGAGTACCCGAAGCATTCCACCCCCAATTGCACCAGCTCCTCTTCGATGACTGCAGCAATGTTCACGAGGCCCTTCGTCCAGAGCGCCACAGTATCTCTGAGAAGATTCTGGGTTTCGGCGGCCCTCGCTAGCAGCGCCTCGTTAGCCTTGATGTCCTTCTTCAAGTCCGCCTCCCGTTTCTTGGCGCCGTCCAACGTCTCCGTCAAGGTGGCCAGCTTCAGCTCCAGATCAGTATTGGAATTCTTGGCGGCGCGCAGCTCTTTGCCCTTCTCGGAGAGTTGGCCCTGCAGCTCACCGTGGGCAAGGGCGTCCTTCTCGCGCTCCAGCTTGAGCGCTGCAAGCTCTTCGCCACCCACCTTCAGATCAGCCTCCAGCTGTGCCACCTTTACTTCCAATTCCTTCTTGGCGGTCTCGGCAGCCGCAGCCGCATCCTTTGCCTCTTGGAGCGACATGCCAAGTGTCCGTTCGCGCGCGGCAAGCTCCTCCTCGTGGCTGTCGAGGTTCACTTTCCGCTGAGCCAGCTCGCCTTCTCGCGCGTACAGCTTCTCGCCGGTGAGCCGCTGCTGCTCTTCAGCTTCGGCCTTCTCGAGGAGGAAGGCCTTCCGCTCTTCAGCAAGCTGCTCCCGCTCCTCCGCCAAGGCCCGGAGAGCTTCCTGGCGAAAACCCCGGAGCTCCTCCGCGCGCTTCTCTATATCCACGCTCGCTTTCGCGACGAGCGCTTCTCGGGACTTCAACTTGACTTGACGGGCGTGATAGAGCGCCAACAGCCTCCGTAGCAGCCGCTCTTCCTCGGGCTCGTCACTGCTGCTTCCCGGCGCGTCAACGATCGACAACCCGGCGGAGGCGAGCACCTCCCCATCCAAAACTTCTCCTTCCACCGGCGCCTTGGAGCTTGACGCCCAAGGGAGCTTGATGAAGATGCCCTCGCCAGCCTTCAGATAGGCGCCGGGCTGGGGCTCCTCGGAGCCTGACGCTGCGGCAGCAGCGGAGGGATCGGCGGTCGGTGCAGCGCCTGACGCTCCTGTGGCCTCAGGGCCGTCAGTGCGATTGCCAGATCCCCCGCCAGCTTCCTCGGCGGCAGCCTTGGCGGCCTCTTCACCGGCAGGCACATCGGCACCAGCTCCGTCTTCAGCGGCCGCGACATCATCAGTGTTGCCGCGCGCGTCCTCTCCGCCGCCCGCCTCGGTCTCCATCGGATGCGCGGAGGGTGGACCTAACGACCGGAGAATAATGAGAAGTCAAACAAGCACTCAAGAAGAAAAATCAGCAGAAGAATACAAAGAAAGTTTCGGGTAGGAAGGATTACCTGTGCTGGGATACGCTGTCATAAGCTCCACCGCCGGCGGATCGTTAGCACTATCCCTTGCCGGAGACTCCTCCCTTGTCGAAGGATCCTCCCTTACCGGAGAACGCTCCCTTGCCAGGGAGTCCGCCCTTGGCAGCGTAGTCGAAGCAGACGACAAGTCGGAGGTGATCACCACGCCCTCCTGATGAAGCTGTTCTGCTCCTGCACAAACAAACCAGTGATCAGATGTCAACAAAGGAAAAGAGCAACCACGCGCACCCAGAAGCAGAAAGTAAACCATATGCTTACGCTGGGGGCTGCACTGGGGGCTGCTCTACGAAGTGATGGCCGGATCCGGCAAGGTGGTCTCGGGCGCGCCTCCTGTCGTCGCAGTGGGCTCGTCCTCGATGATCACCACCTGAGCCTTGGCCCTCTTCGCCGCCCTCTGGGCCAGAGTCCTGAAAAGGGAGAGTCCAGGGTGGGTCAGATCAGATGCAAGACAGGAATGGCAAGTTGAAGAACTACAAGAACAACAAGGGAATCTTACTCTTCTTCCTCTCCCTCGTCGGAGCTGAGCGCGGAGAGGTCGAAGTTCGGCCCACCTCCGGCGCGACGAGGTGGAGGGATGGGATCCCTTGGCCGCTTGGCGGGAACTGCGGTGCCAGCACGAGATGACCCCGCCCCAGTTGCCACTGCGGCGGGAGGCGCACCCGCGGCAACCGTACTTGCCGCGGCGGAACGCGTCGCACGGCGCTGCGGCTGTTGACCAGCTTGCCGCCCCGCTGCATCCCCGATCCTGCGGAGGCGCCTTCTTGGCTGCACTGGGGGCTGCGTTCCGGGCCCTGTTCCCGGCAAGCTCCCCGGAGATGGCGGGCCGCTCGCACCCTCGGGGGGCTCGCTCAACTCGGCGTCGGGCGCGGCAAGCTCTTCTTCGTCTTCGGGCCACTCCCGCTCAGCAAGACTCATCGCCGATGCCGCGTCCGCTTTCTCCACCGTGAACCCAAATTCACCCGCGGCTGCGGCTGCCGCCGCCTCTTCCGCCCTGGTGGCAATGCGTTCCATCTCTTGATCGGTGGTGTCGCGGGTGAGGAGCTTCTTGTCGTCAGGATTGACCGCTACTTCCACTAGGCTGTCGAAGAACTGCTGCACAACGTCTCCGGCAGGCTCTTGCCAAGTTGGAGCAATCCCATGCGAATCACACAACAGCATCATGGCGCAGATGCGGTCGCGCGAGGAGTTGTTGCACAGAGGAACGACGCCTGCCGGCAACCTGAACCACTCGGGATGCTGTGGGTCGTGCTTGAATATCTCCTTGAGTATCCCGTCCAACTCTATGACGGTGAAATTGAAGTTGAGGCCTGGGCGCAACCTCATGATATCTGCCGGGCCTCCAAATTCCCAGGCGGGTCTCCCCCTCGCCTGCAGAGGGGCGATGCGCCGGCGAAGGAAATCTGCGCCGACAGCTCCTACAGTCAGCCCGGCAAGCCTGAGACGCAAGATCCGAGTGGTGGCGATCTTCAGCTTGTCGTCGTCCACGGACAGAGCGCTCAAGTCATTGCCACGCACTGCTGGGGCTTGGCGCAGGGTGGTGAACGGCTGCGGGCTCTCTTCTACAACCCAGGACCAATCTGCTCTCCACTCGTCCCACTTGCTGCGGAGCTCCCCCTCCAGATAGGTCTCCTTCTTGCCGGCCTGCGAGATCCAGGCGATCCCGCCGGCAAGAGGTTCCCCTCTCTCGACACGAGGCATAAAGAAATGGCGGAAGAGAGCTACGTTAGGGTGGACTCCGACAAAGTTTTCGCATAGATGGGCGAAAACTGCCATGGTCAGAACGGCGTTGGGGGTGAAGTCAAGGAGGTGGAGTCCATAGGTGTTCATGACGTCGCAAAAGAAATCAGAGAATGGCGGGCAGAGCCCGCAGTAGAAGAACACGGCAAAGAAAGGATATCCGCCAACTGGAGCTGCTTGCGAGGCGACGGCGAAGAGTACCTTCGTGCGCGGATGCGCCCGCGTCTCCGTCGACCAGAAGAGATAGTACCACTCCCTCA
>NC_041383.1:441797962-441813510 GCF_002162155.2 Triticum dicoccoides | reverse complement strand
CCGCTGCGCTTCGGTCGACTTCACAGCTTTCGCGGCCACGGCCTTCGTGGCCTTCCCCTTCCCAGGCTTCGGAGGCATGGCGGAGGCGGTGGGGGAGATCGACGGCGCTGGTGGTGGCGGCAGCGACGGGGGCGGAGCGCTGCCCTCTTTCAACTCTCCAAGCGGAGGAGGGCGGCAGAGATTTCTGAGATTGCAGCAGCGAAGGGCGAAGGTGGGGGAAATGCCCCTGTTTCCCTTGCTTATAAAGAGGGACGGGGCGGACATTTCGGCCTTCCAAATAAACAACCACCCACGATCTCTCCCACGACTCCGCGATTGACGCGTGCCGTTACGGGGGGCGCGGTGGATACGGAGTTAGATTCGGCATAACCCAGGCTCCGCGCGTGTCCGTGCCCTGTTTTGGGCCTGGCCCAACAGCGCTCGGCACCGTGTGTGGCCCAGGCCCGGGGGCTCCTATCGGTGTACTAGAGTAGGGGTACCCTAGAATCCCGAACTTGTGCACGGGCAGTTGCAGCGCCGCGCGGCAAGGCTTGCCGGACGACCGCCAGAGTCCTCCGTGGGTTCCTTTGGAGCCATTCAAGAACAAAGCATTCAAGATGAAGAGACAAGGCCCCGGCAAGAGGATCTTGCTGGGAAGAGACAAGGCCCCGGCAAGAGGAGCTTGCCGGGAAGGCCAACTACGGCACTTCAAGAAACTTGCCGCGATGCACCGCACGTCCCGGCAAGGTCCGGTGAGCGACAAGCTTCTGGACTCAACAAGACGACGACCCCGACAAGGTACTCGCCGGGGGCCCGCTGCCACTCTGTACCCACGCTCCAGCGCACCCACCCGCGTGTCGCCATGAGGCTTCCTCAGGGGCGCGTGGCGGGAGCCTGTGCAGCCAGGGGTACGCGGTGGCAAGCGGAGATGAAGAGAAGGCCATCGTGGCAAGCGGTGGCGCTCCTAACGGTCACTTTTTGCACTGTCTAGGCAACTCAGACAGGCATTCAATGACCTTGTCCCCTGCCGTCAGAGTTAGGTAGGGTGCACTGTGTCCACAGTAGCGGTAGGTGCACCTACCGCATCCTTTTCCATTTTTACCCTTCTAGTCTACGTTGCCACCTGTCGGTGACCCCTTGAAAGTATAAAAGGAGGCCCAAGCGCAACGTAGAAGGGGTTCGGCTCATTCGAAACATCAGGGACACTCTCACGCTCGGTCTGGCAGCGTCCATCGCTCCTGAGCAAGAATTCAATACACACAGCAGTAGGGTTTTACGCATCCGTGCGGCCCGAAGCTGGGTAAAACTGCTCGCGTGTACTGCCTCGATCCGCTCTTTGCGGGGCCTCCGCCCCCTCCGAACCGAAAGGGGCCCAGTCCCCATAGGTGTTGGTGGATCAGTTTCCCCGACACTCTTTGCATGATCATGTTGTTGACATTGTATTTGTGGTAAGGCCACCTTCATAATTTTCATACATGTCGCTCTTGATTCATTGCGTAAACCGGTACACCGCCATAGGCATTCATATAGAGTCATACCTTGTTCTAGCTTTGAGTTGTAATTCTTGAGTTGTAAATCCATAAAAGTGTGATGATTTTCATTATTAGAGCATTGTCTTAGTGAGGAAAGGATGATGATGACTATGATTCCCCCACAAGTCAGGATGAGACTTCGGACTTTACAAAAAGAAAAAGAAAAATAAAAGAAATTCCAAAAAGAAAAAAGAAAAAAAGGAAGGCCAAGGAAAAAAAAGAGAAAACAAAACAAAAGAAAAGAAATAAAATGAGAGAGAAGGAGAGAAGGGACAATGCTACTATCTCTTTTTCCACACTTGTGCTTCAAAATAGCACCATGATCTTCATGATAGAGAGTCTCATATGTTATCACTTTCATATACTAGTGGGAATTTTTTTCATTATAGAACTTGGCTTCTATATTCCAATGATGGGCTTCCTCAAAATGCCCTAGGTCTTCGTGAGCAAGCAAGTTGGATGCACACCCACTTAGTTTCTTTTGTTGAGCTTTCATATATTTATAGCTCTAGTGCATCCGTTGCATGGCAATCCCTACTCACTCGCATTGATATCTATTAATGGGCATCTCCATAGCCCGTTGATACGCCTAGTTGATGTGAGACTATCTTCTCCTTTTTTGTCTTCTCCACAACCACCATTCTATTCCACATATAGTGCTATGTCCATGGCTCACGCTCATGTATTGCATGAAAGTTGAAAGAGTTTGAGATTATTAAAGTATGAAACAATTGCTTGGCTTGTCATCGGGGTTGTGCATGATTAAATACTTTGTGTGATGATGATAGAGCAACAGCCAGACTATATGATTTTGTAGGGATAACTTTCTTTGGCCATGTTATTTTGAGAAGACATGATTACTTTGATTAGTATGCTTGAAGTATTACTATTTCTTATGTCAATGTGAACTTTTATTTTGTATCACTTGGATCTGAACATTCATGCCACAATAAAGAAAATTACATTATAAATTATGCTAGGTAGCATTCCACATCAAAAATTTCTTTTTTATCATTTACCTACTCGAGGACGAGCAGGAATTAAGCTTGGGGATGCTTGATACGTCTCCAACGTATCTATAATTTTTGATCGTTCCATGCTATTATATTACTCCTTTAGGATGTTTATGGGCTTTATTTTACACATTTATATCATTTTTGGGACTAACCTACTAACCGGAGGCCCATCACATATTGCTATTTTTTTGCCTATTTCAGTATTTCGAAGAAAAAGAATATCAAACGGAGTCCAAACGGAATGAAACCTTCGGGAGCGTGATTTTTGGAACTAACGTGATCCAGAGGACATGGAGTGCAAGTAAAGAAGCAGCCGAGGCTCCCACGAGATAGGAGGGCGCCCCCCCAATAGGGCGCGCCCCCTATCTCGTGGGCCCCTTGGGCGGCCACCGACGTACTTCTTCCTCCTATATATACCCATGTACCCTGAAAACATCCAAGAGGCGGACGAAACACAATTTCCACCACCGTAACCTTCTGTATCCGCGAGATCCCATCTTGGAGCCTTCGCCGGCATTCTGCCGGAGGGGGAATCGACCATGGAGGGCTTCTACATCAACATCCTTGCCCCTCTGATGAGTTGTGAGTAGTTTACCACAGACCTACGGGTCCATAGTTATTAGCTAGATGGCTTCTTCTCTCTTTTTGGATCTCAATACAATGTTCTCCCCCTCTCTTGTGGAGATCTATTCGATGTAAACTCTTTTTGCGGTGTGTTTGTCGAGATCCCATGAATTGTGGGTTTAGATCAAGTTTATCTATGAATAATATTTGAATCTTCTCTGAACTCTTTTATGTATGATTGAGTTATCTTTGCAAGTCTCTTCGAATTATCAGTTTGGTTTGGCCTACTAGATTGATCTTTCTGGCCATGGGAGAAGTGCTTAGCTTTGGGTTCAATCTTGAGGTGTCCTTACCCAGTGACAGAAAGGGTTGCAAGGCACATGTTGTATTGTTGTCATCGAGGATAACAAGATGGGGTTTATATCATATTGCTTGAGTTTATCCCTCTACATCATGTCATCTTGCTTAATGCGTTACTCTGTTCTTATGAACTTAATACTCTAGTTGCAGGCAGGAGTCAGTCGATGTGTGTTGTAATAGTAGTAGATGCAGGCAGGAGTCGGTCTACTTGTTGCGGATGTGATGCCTATATACATGATCATGCCTAGATAATCTCATAATTATTCTCTTTTCTATCAATTGCTCGACAGTAATTTGTTCACCCACCGTAATACTTATGCTATCTTGAGAGAAGCCACTAGTGAAACCTATGGCCCCCGGGTCTATCTCTTATCATATTTGCTTCCAATCTACTTTTATTTGCATCTTTACTTTTTGCATCTATATTATAAAATACCAAAAATATATTTATCTTATCTTACTATCTTTTTTAGATCTCACTTTCACAAGTGGCAGTGAAGGGATTGACAACCCCTTTATATCGTTGGTTGCGAGTTCTCAGTTTGTTTGTGTAGGTGCGTGGGACTTTTGAGGAGCCTCCTACTGGATTGATACCTTGGTTCTCAAAAACTGAGGGAAATACTTACGCTATCATTGCTGCATCACCCTCTCCTCTTCGAGGAAAACCAACGCAAGCTCAAGACGTAGCAGTCATCACCAACCCTTCTCCATTGCCAATTCCATGATGCTCCCCACTGGGAGTGAGTAATTCCTTCGTAGGCTCGCTGGTCGGTGAGGAGTTGGATGAGATTCATCATGTAATCGAGTTAGTTTTGTTAGGGCGTGATCCCTAGTATCCATTGTGTTCTGAGATTGATGTTCCTCTGACTTTGCCACGCTGAATGCTTGTCACTTTGGGCCCGGGTGCCATGATTTCAGATCTAAAATGTTTATGTTATCACTATTATACCTATGTTCTATATCCAATCTTGTAAGTTATGGTCACCTATGACGTGTTATGATCTGTAAACCCTGGAGTGACAGTATTCGGGATACTTTCTGGTGATGACCGTAGCTTGACGAGTTCGTGTATTCACCATGTGCTAATGCTCCATTTCGATTCTCTATTAAAAGGATGCCTTAGTATCCCTTAGTTTGCACATGGACCCCGCTGCCATGGGAGGGTTGGACAAAATATGTCATGCAAGTTCTTTCCATAAGCACGTATAACTATTTACGGAATACATGCCTACATTAGATTTATGAACTGGAGCTAGTTTTGTATCACCCTAGGTTATGACTGTTATAATGAATATCATCCAACAAATTCACCTATCCAATGCCTATGAATTTTCCACATATTGTTTCTGTTATGCTATTGTTATTGCTACTGTCACAACTGCTACAAAACCATTGCTATCACTGTTACCGTTACTATTACTGTTACCACTGCTATCAGAATTATCATATTACTGTGCTACTGATCATATTGTTGCAGATAATTAATCTCCAGGTGTGGTTTAATTAACAACTCAGCTGCTAATACTAGCAAATAGTCTTTGGCTCCCCTTGTGTCGAATCAATAAATTTTGGTTGAATACTCTACCCTCGAAAATTGTTGCGATCCCCTATACTTATGGGTTATCAGGGAGGCGTGCGAGCAGACCCCCGCACGTGCATATCGAGAGGCAAGACCTTTGACCTCCATCCATCGCCCACCTCTGTCCCAACTCCTCCATCAATGGCACCTGAGCCCCTGTTTTATGATGTGGCTATGTCTCAGTCAACTGAGATTTAAGAGAGAAAGAAGAAAAACTAAAAAGAAAATTTTGCATGGATCTTGATGTAAGATCTGGCGGACATAGATAGCATCGACTGAGACTTATAGAAAGACTGATATAAATATCATGATGATGGCAGTGGATAATAATTGTCTTAGATATTTAGGAATATAATTAAAAATGCAACATGAGGCAACGCCTGAAATACACAAGGGCAAAAGAAGAAGGAAGACGTAGACAACGATCAGGATCGCTACTCTCTACTTTCCTGATGTGTTGCTGCAGGGCGCGGAGTTCCTTCAACACCTTTCTTCGTCGCCTCCACGACTAGTTCTCGCGGTGAGCGGTGATGATCTTTTTCATGTCCTCAATACATTGCTTGGAAACATCCACGGATTCCTCCACTAGCCTTTTGCGCTCGATGCAGAGGATGTCATTCTTGTCCATAAGTTTCTTGACGATGACGTATGTCTCCTTCAACAAGGCGGTGGTCTCCCCATGCTGCTTCGCCCTTCCGGCGATCTTCGCCCACAGCAGGTCGCGCTCGGTGCAGAGCTTTGCTTTGTCCTTCCTTAGTACTCGGATGAAACCAGTAGCATTATCAAATCAGGCACTCACCTCATCCTACAGCTTCGCCCAGCCGGAGATCTGATCCATCAGGTTATCAAACATAGCACGCATGCGCTTGTGACCGTCCTCTCCTGCCCACGAGAGATCCTCCCAGGCCGCGGTGGCACAGGAGGACCTCTCTGCTGCGTCCATGATGCGGCGAGACATCTCTGTTGCTTCTGCGGCGTGGCCGAATAAGTCTGTTGCTTTGACGGTGCGGTGGGACCTATGTGCTGCTTCGGCGGCACGGCGAGACCTCTGTGCTGCTACAACGGCGCGGCGAGACATGTCGGTTTCTTTCGGGGCAAGGTGGAACATCTCTCATGCTTCCGCTTCCATGCTCGCCTCTCCCTGGTAGTAATTTCTTGACCCTGAACTCAGGAGGGCCATGGCAGGCATAAGGGAACGACGATTGAACACTTGTTTGTTTTCATTCAAAAGGAATTGAGGAGGAATGTGCAGTCATCTTGGAGTAGGTAGTATTTATAACTGAGTAATACAGCGCTAAGTCGGAAACCGTTTAGGTTTTGCTCGGTGTGAACAGGTTTGCAATTAAAACTAGCTTGGTAATTTGGAATGTGACGGGAAGCAAGCTCAAAATTTATTGACAGTTCTAGTTTCAAAGTGCGATGCGATTCCCGGATGGCCTAACATGGGCACGCGTTCTTGAATGTCTACGTGGCATTTGCACCATAGGATGCACCGCAATCGGTGATGTTAACACGCGACTTGTTCCATCAACCTTGTGCGCTTGTTATTACCATCATGCATGCTTCTTTTAATTAGAATGTGTGCCCATCTAGCGCACACCACCTTGATCTATCTGATCGTTTATGTTTGTTGTGGCTAATCAAAATAGTTCATCCATGTGAAGTGTATGTCATTTATCGCACACACCTTGATCTAGCTGACCATTTCTGTTGTGTTGCCTAATCGAAAAAAGTTCATCTGAGTGAATAGTACGCCATATATCGCACGCACCTTGATCTAACTGACCATTTCTATTGTGTTGCCTAATCACAAACAGTTCATCCAAGTGAACTGTATGTTGTATATCGCACACACCTTCATCTGGTTGACCGTTTCTGCTGTTATGCTCATTCGAGTGAACTATAGTTCATTCGAGTGAACTGTATGCCATGTAGCGCACATGAACTATTTTTCTGAATCATGTTTGATGTCTCCACCATCACAAACATTTTGTATCTTTTTTGATGGTTTATTACATCACCATTTGCGATTAATACATCACATAAAGTTTCATCGAAGGGTCTCTGATTGTAATGTCGCGTTAGGAGCATCCTGCAGTAGAGAATATATCATATCCTAGGGACTGCACACACAACCAGGAGCAAGAGTATTAAACCATATCTTATAATCACCATTTGATGAGAAAGGAAACTACTTAAGGATATAGTAGCAATGACTTTTTTCCTCATGAGCAAATAGCGTTGCTATATCATTCAATTTAGTAAGATGTGTCACAAGAGATTCATATTCATAACCATGAAAAGGATCGGATTCAACCAAAGTAATTAACTCAGGATCGAAATAGAATTCATAATCCTTATCAGTAACAAAGATAGGTGAAGCGGCAAAAATTTAGGATCATATTTTCTTGCATTCACAGATTTTTTCTTTCAGCTTACATAGTAGTTTCTTAACATCCTCTCTATCATTACAAGCAAGAAACTCTCTAGCTATCTCATCATCCATAACATAACCGACAGGTACCTTAGGCATTTCAATTCTAGGAGAGCTATGTCCAATAGGTGAATCATAAATTTCGTTGGTTTTAGCATTTTCTTTAGCTTTAGCAAATTGTTCATCAAGAAATTCACCTAGTGGCACAGTTTGATTAAGCGGAGTACTAGCATCATCAATAGCATCATTCATAGCAGAAGTAGCATCATCAATTACTTGTGACATATCAGAATTAATAACAGGTGGTGGTGTCGCAAGCCCATTCAAAACAGAAGGTGAATCAAGTGTAGAGCTAGATGGCAGTTCCTTACCTCCCCTCGTCTTAGAGGGTACGATCTTGGTTCTATCATCTTTCTGATTCTTCATAGTGATCAAAAGATATAAATCCCAAGTGACTAAGTAAATAGATCTATGCTTCCCGACAATGGCGTCAAAAAAATTTCTTGCTAACCCACAAGTATAGGCGATCGCAACAGTTTTCGAGGGTAGAGTATTCAAGCCAAATTTATTGATTCGACACAAGGGGAGCCAAAGAATATTCACAAGTATAAATAGTTGAGTTTCCAATTCAACCACACCAAGAGAACTAAATATCTGCAATAGAGTGATCGGTAGCATAGTAGTATGATAGTTTGATAGTAGCAGTAACAGGAGCAACAGTAACGGTAACAATAATAGTGGCAGCTTTATAGCCATTGTAACAGTAGAAGCAGCGAAAGTAACTTAGCAAAGATGAATCTATGAAAAGAGTAGGCATTGGATCAGTGATGGACATTTGTATTGGGTGACATTCATCATGTAACGGTCACAACCTAGAGCGACACAAAACTAGCTCCAATTCATCGATGTAATGTAGGCATGTATTCCGTATATAGTCATACGTGCTTATCATAAGAACTTGCATGGTATCTTTTGTCCTACCCTCCCATGGCAGCGAGGTCTAAGGAAACTAATGGATATTAAATCCTCCTTTTAATAGAGAATCGGAACAAAGCATTAGCACATAGTGAATACATGAACTCCTCAAACTACGATAATCACAGGAAAGAATCTCAATTATTGTCACCTTGGGGTATCCGGATCATAACACGTAACAGGTGTGTATAACTTGCAAGATAGGATCAAGAACTCAAATATATTCATGAAAACATAAAGGGTTCAGATCTGAAATCATGGCACTCGGGCCCTAGTGACAAGCATTGAGCATAGCAAAGTCATAGCAACATCAATCTTAGAACAAAGTGGATACTAGGGATCAAGCCCTAATAAATTGACTCGATTACATGACAAATCTCATCCAACCACATCATGGTCCAGGAAGCCTACGAAGGAATTACTCACTCCCGGTGGTGAGCATCATGAAGTTGGTGATGAAGAATGGTTGGTGATAATGACGGCGACTAATCCCCCTCTTTGGAGCCCCGAACGGACTCTAGATCTGGCCTCCCGTTGAAGAACAGGAGGTGGCGGCGGCTCCATATCGTAAAACACAAGGAAACTTCTTTTGTTATTTTTTCTTGGAAAATAGGAATTTATAGGCTTGAGGTTAGGGTTAGCACAGCCACGTGGGCCCCACAAGGTACTTGGGCGTGCTCAGGGGGGTGGCCGCACCCAAGTGCCTTGTGGGCAGCTGTTGCGTCCCCTCCTGTAGATCTTTGCTCCAGTATTTTTCATTTATTTCATAAAACATCTCCAAAAAGTTTTGTCCAATTTTGAGAACTTTTATTTCTGCACAAAACAGCACCATGGTAGTTCTGCTAAAAACAGCGTACGTTTGGGTTAGTTTCATTTAAATCATGCTTAGAGTCCAAACACTACAAAAAATACACTTCCGTGATGATACGTGTTTGTCACAGTAGGTCGCGTTTTTTGTCATGCATGTACATCCATGACAAATTTATGACAGAATCAAGATAGTCATACATGTGCTGTCGTAGAAGTGTTCCATGACATTACCAAAATTATCATCACGGAAGTTTCCACTTCCATGATGATAAATCGCGCGACACAGAAGTGCTTTCGTCAAGGGTGACCGACACGTGGCATCCACCGTAACGGAATGCCGTTAAGCTATCGGGTCGGGTTTTGGATCCAATAACCCGTTAACAGCCCCGACCAATGGGGATTTTGCACGTGTAAAATCATCATTGGCTGGAGGAAACACGTGTCGGCTCACCATTGGGACAGATGTCATCCATTCATTGGACCGAAGTCGCCTATGATACGACGACACATGGCACGGCCCAACAGAGGCCCATTCCTATGAAAAGGCCGGCCCATTTGACTTGGTCAAAAGGTGGCGGCCCGGCCCACGGAAAGCCTGTTAACGGCATGTTCGTATATAGCCCATTTACAGCCCGCTAACCCAGGGCCCGTTACGCCCTATCCGAATTAGGCCCAGTAGCGTCATCTGGGCCATCCAATATGATTCAGCCTGTTTTAACTTCCGGCCCATGTGTGGCCCATGACTTCTTTCGGCCCATATGAGGAGCTTTGTAACTCTTGGCCCATTAACGACCCATGGTGAAACTGGCCCGTAATGAACAGTGTATCACTTCATACCCATTAATGGCCCGTTATTCCATTGGGCCGTTTCCAGCCCAAGTTATCTTTCGGCCTTCTCAGGGCCCATTGATTCTTGGGCTCATTTGCAGCATCCGGTTACATACGGCCCGTTACTGTCATTTTTTGCTTGTGGGCCAAATTCAGCCCGTCGTTATAGTCGGCCCGTTTGCGGACCATTAAGGTGGCGTTTGGTTCATAGGTTATCCCTTGGTTGGATAGGGATAGCCAATTTTCTGAGGGATGCCACCCGTTTGGTTTAGAGGCACGAAAGGATAGGGATAGCCAAGATGCTGAGAATATTCCTCAAAAAGCTGGTTGGGAAGAGCCGGCAAAATATGGCGGATGAGGGCAGCCACGTTCGTGTCGCAAGCGAATCATTTCTTTCGTTCAGTCAACTCTCCCGAAAGAAAAGCATCTCTCAGTTTATCCACCTTTCCTCGTCCTCCTCGGGCTTGGCGGCGGCGCCGGCAGGCACCGGCCGGAGAAGCGCAGCGCCGGACAGGCCTTGCCCTTCCTCTACTTGTCAATCCAGCCATCTCTCGTGTGCAGTGTGCGTGCCCGGCGTGAAGGTGGTGGTGATTTGGGAGGATCTGCGATGGCACCATCACCCTTGAGTG
Organism: Triticum dicoccoides; assembly: GCF_002162155.2. NCBI lineage: Eukaryota > Viridiplantae > Streptophyta > Magnoliopsida > Poales > Poaceae > Triticum > Triticum dicoccoides. Next base: position 441,802,804 of record NC_041383.1, on the reverse strand, counting down.
CTCGTGAAGGTGTAGAACCGGATCCAGCCGGAGCCTCGCACTCCTCGACGACGGCCACCACGTAATCGAGCTTTGCGTGCCTGATGGGTTAGGCTGAGGCTGGCTCGATGGCTCTATCCTCTCAATTCCCATGCTACAGTTCCACTATATAAAATTATATTATCTGATTTTTTGCTCTACGAACTGCAGCCCGATCAGTTATTATACTCATGGATGATTGTGTGTGTATAGCTAATTTATGAGTCTGCTTATGTGTGCGCGCTGTGTATATTTTCGAAATTTGGCATGTCCTTAGCTACTTCTTATCCTTTCAACCAAACAACAAAACATGGATATTCAACTAATACAATTCCACCCAACCAAACAACGAAAAGTGGTTATCCTTAACCACCTGGTTGAGGATATCCTTAGCCAACCCAGCCTCGCCGCTGAACCAAACGCCACCTAATATGTTGGGCCGTTTTCATGTCAAAAAAAACCCGTTGGGCTGTTTTCATAGAGTTATCAAATACGGCCTATTAACGGCCCATTATGGTCCATGAATAGTACAACCCATGATTGGCGAAATGATGATACGCCCTGTAGAAGGCCCATGGATCCTACGGCCCGTATGAGGCCCATGAATAGTACGGCCCGTAGAAGGCCCATGGACCGTATGACCCGTAGAAGGCCCATGGACCCTAAGGCCCGTATAGAAGGCGGATGGATCCTACGGCCCGTATAGAAGGCCAATGGTCCTATGGCCGGACGAAGGCCCATGGATCATACGGCCTGCAGGAGGCCCATGGTTACAACAGTCCGTGTGTTGCCATGATTATTTTGGCCTAGTTACCGAAAATAGGCCACTAGAAAAACACAGAAAAAGAACTGCAGTGACTACAAGCAAACAACTAAACAAGACAATAAGGAAATAAATAAGCAAGCAATTAAGGCTAGCCTATTACCGCTATTACACATATTACATCCACTGGGCATCAAAGTTCGCCACCAGTGCAAATATAGGGAACAAAGCAGCATATTACATACACTGGCCGTCAAAATTGGCCACCAGTGCAAATAAACGTGGCAGCAAAACAAGAGCATAACTGAAACAACTTCAAAAGAGCTCAAGAAATGTTATCCTGGGTATCCACCATGCTGGCAATAAGCTTAGCAAGCTGATTAGCTTTGTCCTGTTTGGCGCTAAAATCCTCCAATGCTTGTTGTTGCACCAGAAAGTATGCATCTGAATGCTCCTGGGACTTCCGCAGTCCTTTCGCTTCTTGTCGCAGCACAGCTGATCGATGTCTTTCAGCTTGTAGTTGAGACTCAAGAAACCGAACTAATTCAGACAGTGAGTTTGAATAGCTTGTGTAAGCGGTAGTGGCCAGTAACTCGAACACTAAACCAAGACAGGACTTTGGGGTTGTCTTGTTGTCTTCAAGATAGTCTTCCTTAGCTGTTTTATCAGTTTTGTTGGAGACCAACAAGGATGTGTCACTATCCTGAACCTTATCTGCATTACTTCCTTTACCATTGCTTAATAAGGCACTCTTTCCCAATATTCTGTCAGCATTCTAAAAGAAGAAACAAGAAGACACATAACAAGTTTATCATGTACTAGTATATGAAACTCATTTTGGTGAACCAGTTCATTAGTAAGGTGGACAGGATTAAACTACCAAGTCTTCTATTGCCAAGTACTAGTACACAATAAAATCATCAAACAAACATATATCTATGTCCTATGGTCACTGCATTGTCTTGCCAAATCAAAATAGAGACACGGTTCAAATCATATCAATTCAAGACAAAGCAGCAGTGAAAGAATACAAAGCGTGGGAAACTACACGGCACAACAAAATTTCAGATGGGTACCATGGGTCTACATGTACAACAACACTATTGGCTCTGTTGTGATGCTAGTAATGTGCATCATATGAAAGTCAACTATATACACAATTGAAATTGAAATCAACAGAGCTATTGATAAGAGCAAACCTGTTAAAGAAACATGCGTGAACATACCTGCTATGCCATTGGAGTTTCGATTGGATCCTTCAATTTAAAAATAAGTTTGTATGAGTAAATACAGTGACACAAGAGCAAAGCAATCATAGTTAAAAAAGGCGTGCTTAAGCGCGCCTACGCTCTAGGCGTTGGCAAAACGCATTGCGCATAACTACGCATAATCTGTGCATAACTGCGCATAAGCATGCGCTTTGGTCAGTAAAGCGCAAGGCGGTGGCAAAACACACAATTAACGCCTAGCGCTTTTTTGAACTATGATAGCAATGGAATCTTAAATTAGAACAGTTGTTCTTCAGGTTTAGGCACTTGTTCTACATGAACAGAGTACAATAAGACGCAAGAATAAAATACTTAAAAATAGAAAATGAGCTCATAGACCTTACCACATTCTTGGTTCGGGACCAGTACAGAACAAGGCGTTCCCAGTCATCGTCCAGTAAATGTGTCCCGGCACATAACTCATGGACAAACACCTGCAACTGGCATTTTCCTTCATCTTTAGTATAGTATTTCCAATATGGGAAGATACGCACATACAATTTAACAACATCAAATGCGATAGATGCTAAACTACGACTGGCTGGTTGTGCTTCCTCCACATGAATAGGCATACTAATTGGTGGAGTTGGGGTTCGCCGTGATAGTACTGGCCCTTTGGGCACTGGAGCTGCCTTATTAAATGCTCTTGTTTGGGAGCTCTATGGTGGATATGGTGTTGTGTCAACAGGAACTGGGTTACTATCGGCTGGGGTTGGGGTTAGATTGGGTGAAGCTGGTTCTCTGTCCATCGCAGTAGGAGTACAATCTGCGAGAGTTTGGGTTATGTGTGGTAGGGCTGGTTCTTGTGCATGTACAACCGGGGTGCTATCTCCACGAAGAGGTAGCACTGTTTTATTTGAAGACCGTGTTTTTATTCCGCTAGATACTGGCATCACCCGCTCCAATTCAAATGGCTGATAAACAGGAAACATAGTTGAATGTACAGACATTGTATGAGAGACAGATGCAATAGATAGTGTGGAAAAAAGAGGGCATGAAATAGTTGACATGTATATTGTTTAACTAAAACGGATAGCATGACATAATTTCACATATATGATGTCTATCTAAAATGGATAGCATAGCATAACATAATTCAAAGATATGATTAATAACTAAACGGGATTGCATGACATAATTCACCTACATGTTATCTAAGTAATCAGGATCGCATCATTTAATTCACATATGTGATTTATATGCTAAACAGAGGGCATTCGATGTGATGTCTGAACTAAGAACATGGTGTTGAATATTGTGTATATGATGTCTAAACTATGGAATGCAAGACACCATATGCATGATATGAGCAGTATAACCATGCCAAGTTAGAGCATACACCTCAGTGGGGGAATAGGACTGGTCATCTGTCTCTGAATCCATCTCTGAGGAGCTATCGGGACCCAACAAGACATCTGCTTCGACAGGTAGCACTATCTGTTCTAAAGACCTTGTTTTCACTCCAGATTTTTCCATCTCCCACCCAAATGGCTGATTCACAGGAAGAGTAGTTTAATGTACAAACATTATCGACAAATGGAAATGTAATGAAGAAAAGGATGGGCAAGATATCATTCAAATATATGATGCCTGGTTAAACAGGATGGCATTGCACATTTCACATATATTATGGCTGGCTAAAAGACATGAGACTACATAATTCCCATATATGATATAGAAACTAAATAGGTGGCATTACAGAACATGTCTAAACTAAGCAGATGACATATATGATGTCAAAAGTAGGCACTGCAAGGCAACATATGCATGATATGACTAACATCATCATGCCAAGGTAGAGAAAACACCTTGGGGGTAAATAGGAGTGGTCAACGGCGTCTGAATCCGCCTCAGAACAGATATCTTCCTCTGGATTACAATCTGGAGAGGGGCGGGGAGGGTTTGCCATTGAACCCACCATGGAGCGATGTCTGCATGACATTGTATTGCCGCGCAAAACTCTTCTCTTTTTCTCTACATGTTCAGCATGACTATGTACAATATCTGACATGCATATGAATAAAATATGATGAGATTATGTAAGGAGAGCATGCAGAAATTTAGAGTGATGGTAAAAACCAGTGGATCGACATTTTTCCGTTGAACCAAAATAGCCCTAATGGATCAACGTGAATGTATAGTAATAAGTGATGCAACAAGTGTACAACCTCTTTGCCGTAGCCGTATCGACCTCAGCATCATTGGGTTGGTCGCTGAAGCAGTTGAGGTAGAGGTGGCTGTCGGAGGTGTGGAGGAAGATCTGAGGAATCTGTAGACGGCGTCCAGGGCACTGCTCTGTTTTGATGGATCGTTCTGTCGTTGGAGTAGCTCTGGTGAGCCGTAAGACGTCAAGGCTGAAGTAGCACAAGACAGACATCGTCAATCTCAAGTGGGATTCTAATAGCATCTCCAATCGATGATGTAAAATGGATGTAAAATTAACATCACCAAAAACCACCTGACTACAACAGATGAGGTAAAAACTATTGACTCTGAACTTAACTGTCGAAACTGAAATTTACTGTGGAATCTGAATGCTACTGCCGAAACTGAACGCAATGGTAGCAGAGAGGCACTTGACATGTAGTTTAGGGAGGGCCTACAGTTCATCTCCAACATGCACCCCCCTGAGCCGCCTGCCACCACTGGCCGAACCGATGGCCCCAGTGCCGCCTCGCCGCCCCAAAACAACTCGCCACTGCCGCCTCGGCCAGCCCTCTAGGCGACCCCCACCCTGAACCCTAAGATAGATAGTGGGGTACCTCTCCGGCGAGCCCCCATCCCCGCTGCGAG
>NC_041383.1:441795373-441797643 GCF_002162155.2 Triticum dicoccoides | reverse complement strand
ACTGACCCAAAAGTCGATTCAGTCGACTGAAGTGTGGCTTAATCAGAGCAGAGCAGCAGCACGAGCAAGGGAGAGAGCAGCAGCAGTATCTGGGCGAGCGAGCGATCGAGCGAGAGCCGGAGCAGCAGCAGCAGCGCAAGCGAGTGAGTGAGAGCCGGAGCAGCAGCAGTAGATCCGACTGGTATGGACGCCGCCGCCGAAGGGGCCTCGCACTGGGGGAGAGCCGCCATGGAGATGTCGCCCGCAGAGCCGGCTTCAAGGTAGCCGCTCCATGGGGGTGCGGGATGGAGCATCGTCGGCACCGGGAGGTCGAGTTAAGGAGAAGGTGCGATGCGATGAGTGTACAACCTCTTTGGTGGCGCCAAGTAGACCTCGGCTTCGTCCGAGGAGTCGGTGAGGATGCTGTGGTTCCGGTGGAGCAGGTTAAGGCAGTGCTGTGAGGATGGAGTAGCCACGATAGACGAAGCGATCGTCGGAGCAGCTCCTTGGAGGTGGAGGACAGGGCGGCTGACCGGCAGGACGGCGAGATGGACGACAGATCCTCATCCGGGGAGTGGACGAGGGACGTCGAGCTGTTGCGATGGACGACGTCGTCGGGGAAGGGGCTCCGGCTGGGCAGCGGTGACGTGGCGGATGGAGGAGGGTGGGGTTTCGCGGCTGGAGCGGAGAGGTTATGGTGGCCTGGGATTTTGAATGGTTAAAAGGGGGCGATGGGAGGGGGTGAAGCATGACTTAGGGACGCGCTTGTCCAAAATGTAGGGTGTGTTACAAAAGTACCCCCCCCCCCCACCGATTTGAACTAGCGGCCCTTTCGGCTCAAGGTTAGAAGGGGGATTTCGCGTGTCGGGATTTGGCAGCTGGAGGGAGTTTTCACGCGTGTTGTAATTTCGGGATAGCAAGGCGCGGGTTGTGAAGGCGCCAGTTTTGGGAGCACGATATCTGAATTTTCAGGATATAACAAGACGCGGGTTGAATTTTAGGGACAAGCCTAATGTGTAGTAATATTGTACTTGTACGTACCAAATCAATTCGCACTTCCCTCAACCAAAAAGAAAACAAAAAAAATAAAACTATTCACTCCACACAAAGAGAGAGTCTTGCCCCCGTTTTACTATACAAATGCTATTCAAAGCTACTCCCTCCTTCCATCTATATAGGGCCTAATGCGTTTTTCGATGCTAACTTTGACCAAATATTAGAGCAATGATATACGACATGAACTTACACAAAGCACACCGTTAACTTCGTCTGTGAAAGGTTCTTTCAATGATATAATTTTCACATTGTGCATGTCATGTACTATTAATCTTGTCAATAGTCAAAGGCGGTCTTAAAAATCTCATTACGCCCTATATAGATGGAAGGAGGGAGTATGAATCCATGTTATGTCCGATTAAATTTTTTCACTTGCTGTATAATGCATGTAACCTACTCATACCAACATTTTAGTGCATTCCAAATGTCTATACTACCGCTGCAATTCGAACTAAATTTGAATTTGTTTCTCTATTTCAATAAGAACCTAAATCATGATTGTTGCCAACTTCAACCATCATAGTTTCCTTGCTATCCGCCAGATATAAATCGGACGGCCTATAATGTAGGATGGCAGGCACACCATCATCAACAACTCCATTTTTCTATAAGAGTAGAGATAAAATATATTAAATGTAGTATAACATGTTCATAAACACACCATGTGTATCACCGTTATATATATTCACACGTGTGTGGGTTTAAAACACTATGATAAATTCTTCAAATATCTGAATTCGCTTTTTATAATGAAGTATATATGATCTCTATTCATCTTTTACACCCACACAACCCTCTTATCTTTGTAGCTAGCGCTAACTTTCTCTTGCGCATGCACATGCCCGCATCCCTCTCACCCTCCCTCAGCATTCTCTAGCTCCATCGCGCAAATTCGTCTTTTCACTTTAGGTCGTTCACCCACGGTGTGTGTAGGCCCCCCAGCTCCTTCTTCACGGTACACATCGATCGATATGCCTCTCTAGCCAGGTGTGCCTAGCACAAACACAAGCTTCCCCTGTTCTCTTGTCACCGTCCATGCCTCACCCCCACCACTCTTTTCATCGTTCTCGTACTCGCACACTCCTCCCCGCTCGATATAGTATGCCTCTCGTACCACCTCCTACATGCATCCCTCTCTCTCTATCCTTCTCCTCGTGACTCATTTGCTTCTAACACACACATGCATGTATACCGATCGATCTCCCAACATATACCTAGATCGACTTTAACTACCC
>NC_041383.1:441769020-441795040 GCF_002162155.2 Triticum dicoccoides | reverse complement strand
TGTCTCTCCTTTCTCTAACAAAGGGCGATTGATCTTCCTATGTAGTTATGTCTGCTTACCACAGCCACATCGTCCCCCCTCATCATTCGTGCATGCCTCCTGACCTGTCTCTCACACGCACGTGCACAGACAACAAGCAGCCATCTCCTTTCTTATTGACATTGCGGGCGTGCCCTCTGTTTGTCTAGCAAGCCTATCCCACCATTTGTTAGAAGAAACTCCACTACCACCCCCTCCAACACTCTAGCTCTGTCTCTCTCCCAACCTTATTCCTCTCCTGCACATATGCATGGATGCCGATCGATCTCCCTTAATACATGAGGCAGATCGATCTCCTTAATACATGAGGTAGGCCTCTCTCCTCCTCCACACATATACCAGCCATTGTACCTCTATAGTTAATTGGGCCTCCCTCTTCCCCCACCACACACCGATAGTCGAGCGATGCAGGTAGGTATCCATGCCACAGAGACAAACTGCACATGTCCCCTCTCACGTTCCAGTAGGCCAGCCACTCTATATCTTTGACGTGGGCACACACAAATTCGATGGCACTCTTTATCAATCGCGCGCGCGCACACACACACACATCATCCCTCTTTTCGATTCTATGGACACCTCAAGCCGATGATACCTCCACTCTCTTCTCGTGGATCGCCCCCTCTATATATATGTTATATCCAGGACTCTATTTCCCAAACATTGCATATGTTACATTTTTTGATTGACCCCCCCAAAAAAACTCTCAAGAACCCACACACTATATCTCTCTAGGTTTGTATCTCTCTCACACAACCCCACGTAGGTGGTGTACATATACAAGAAGAGAATAGGTGCACCATGCACATACTCACGCTTCATGCCCAGCCACACCCGCGCGGGTACACGGTGGAGCTCATTTCTTTACGAAATGGCAGCCCACGTGCTAATTTGAATGCCTGTAGCGGTTGTTTACCTAGGGAGGTCATGTACCACGCCTGCACGAAACAAAGTTCGACTTGACGTGTTGCTGTGTTATTTTTAAATAAAGTTACAGCGCTCAATGGCACGTACACAGAATATAAAACGCTTTTTATGGAGAAAAAGGTAATCCGCTCACTATATACAATGGAGCCTTGCGTGCCTGGTTTGTCACTCTTCAGAGTATCTCACACAAGGCTGCGGTGGCCTCTCTCTCTCTCTCTCACCGTTCGTCACTGATCCGGCTGCATCCCGTCCGCCGGGGGAAAGGGAGTGCGGTGGCCTCTCTCTCTCTCTCACCGTTGGTCACTGATCTGGCCGCATCCCGTCCGCCGGGGGAAAGGGAGGAAGTGCATCGTTTCTCCGTTCGACGGCGCCGATGCAGCACGTCCCGATCTGCGGTACAAGTCGTTCTCTCTGACCAAGCTCCGGCGCGGCAGGGCCTACGCCACCTACTCGCAGATTCCGCCCGCCGCCGCTCACCTAGTTACATCCCGACGACCTCCAAGTATCCCCTCCGGCCTTGCTCCACTGCCCGTCTTCCCACGTCACTGCATGTGGATCTTCCATAGTTCTTTGCCCAAAACGTAGCTCGTCCAGCGTACTTTCCATATTGCATTCTCGTCCTTACACCGTTTTAGACAAACACAACCGTGTTGTTATCTTCCCTTAGGGCAAGGAATATGCTTCTTTTTTGTCGTCGCATGTGTCATCAACTGTTATTGGCCAGTAATTGTTTCCTTTCTACCTCTTTTTTGCAAACAGGGCTGTCCATTTCACCTGGTTGCTATTGCGACCTTTTGGTGAACCGCACAAATCACTTTTTTCTTAAGAGTGTTTTGTGCAGTTGTACTAAAATGTCACATGGGCAATGTCTCTACATTTCAGTGCGACTGCACAATGGGAGATTGGTTTTGCTCTATCCTCCTCATCCAACTCCGAGCCTAATCTTCTCCAACTAGTTAGTCTTAAGAGAGACTGCAAAGGTGACCGGCTTCTATTTATGTGCTTATTGTTTCATCAGCAGTCCTCTATAATCGTAATCACACTTAATATCTTTGGAACAGGGACGCTCAGCTCTATTTTAGTGGAACTGCACAAAATGATCGGAATGTTGCATGCTCCAGACAACTACTTTTTTCCCAACATGCCTTGTTGATTTAGACAGAGCTGGGGGGACGTTGCTGCCAATGAAAGCATGGATCAATTTTAATTTAACACCTTCTCACAACTCTGTCTTCAGTTGTGATGTAATTATTAGCTATGATATGCTAATAATTGACATGCATTAGCAAGGAAGTTAGTTTTTTATTGTTTCCGAAAGAGCATCAATGGCAAGACACGCGAAATAAAAGATGAAAGCTCACACCATTGTACAATTTCATGTCTCGCTGGAAAATTATTTGTATAGTACGTCAATTATGTAAACAAATGATGGAAGCTTGATAGCATTGCCAGAAGCCTCTTCATCATCCGGGTCCATGTGCCATGCACAAAATTATACTCCTTCATTCCTAAATATTTGTCTTTTTAGAAATTTCAAACGGGCATATTTTAGAGTGTAGATTCACTCATTTTGCTTCGTATGTGTACTCCCTCCGTTCCTAAATATTCTATTCGTCTTTCTAGAGATTTCAACAAGTGACTACATACGGAGAAAAATGAGTGAATCTACACTCTAAAATATGTATATACATCTGTATGTGCCAGTCCATTTGAAATCTCTAAAAAGACAAATATTTGAGTAGTCACTCGTTGAAATCTCTAGAAAGACAAATATACTCCAGAGTATATTTAAGAACCGAGGGGGTAGTGCACAACCTCATGGGAGACTCAGCCCGGTCGTTGCGCCGCATTAATAGTGAGTAATCAGCAGTCAAATTGTAAGCCCCACCTTTCCCACTGTAAGTTGCTCTGAAGAAGCAACCATCAATACGCTCTTCTTTGAATCCGCTTAGACTACTCCATCCGTCACTGTTTATACAGCGCGCTTCAGAAAAAAGAAAAAAGATCTATGGGACCAAGGCGACTAGCGATCGGCCTGAAAAATAGCATTGGTAGTTATAGCACGGTGTCTATTACTAGAGGGAATAATGCGTACACACATGCATGTAGTGCTTCCACCCCGGGTACACACATGCATGCACTTACTCCACTCCGTAGTACTCCCTCCTTTCCGGTTTATAGGGCTTATCTCAAAATTTTAGTTTTCCCATTTTATAAGTCTCAATTTGGTTGTTCCCCATCACATGTTCAGATTTCAAGGTGCAATAAATCATTACATGCAAGTATTAAGAGAAAATTGACCAATGCATGTACTTTATGCATGCATGCATTGCAATTAATGCATTCGTAAACACAATTTTTGAGGAAAACAAGCGCATTAATTGAGTGGTTTTGCAAACTACAACAATTGTTCCACAACTCACCATCTACCTTGGTTGGTGAGATTTTTGAATTGAGCCCTATAAACCGGAAAGGAGGTAGTAGTACAGAGTACATGGAGAGAAAATTGTGGACTTGATTGCGGTTACCATGCCCTAATTAATTGAGCATTAAACCAAACGCGTCTAAAGTCTCTCTGGTGGTGGAAATGCATTGAGAGAAATGCATCATAATGAAGCGTGCCCTATAAACTGTGACGGAGAGAGGAGTAGTATGAAGGTGCAAAACCAAGTACACGTGTGGCCAGTCAGTCAACGCACCTCCTCTTGGCATATCATTGACATGTGGGACAAGAGTGTGAGCAAACCGATCTCAATTGACGGCAAAGAGCCAACCCGCCGTTCCTTGAGAGAGACGAGGAGTGAGAACACACAGACGGGCTCGCATGGAGGCCAAGATATATTCGAGCATGGTTGGTTGATCGATATCATTCATTACATGTTGGGCTGCCGCTTTCCGCCCTTCTCCGGAATAAACGTGTACTTTATCAGAGATAAAAAAATAAGAGTACAGACGCTCCACCATGCGGTTCTAGTAGTAGTACTACTCGTACTACTGCGCTTGGCTCTTCGTCTCTTCGTGAAGTTGAACAATGATGGTACTCCGCATGTTGGGTACTACAGTGTATGCCTCTAACAATCTGACGCTGAATGGACTGATGCATGTCCACCGAGGGTAGGTTGCATTAGTCAAAAGGCGTAAGCAAGCTTCACCTTGTCCTGCAAGCTTCTCCTCATTCTACGAGTTGACGGGACACACCAAAAAGTAGTGCTAGTCCATACTCCCTCCTTTCCGGTTAATATGGCTTAATCTTTTTTTGTGGGTATATGAGAGAGCTTTATTCATATATAAGCATTCTTAGGATGATCAGCCAAGACACTGGTCACTAGGAAGCGAGGTACCCCGCAAAAAAGAAGTAGGAAGCGAGGTGTTTCATCAAGCCAGCTCTCGGCCGCATTCAAAGTGCAGCAAGCACGGTTCGCACGAAGATGCGCCGCAAGGTTTGCTGACCTGTTTACATGCTGAATAACAAAAAAGGAGGAAATATTACCGGGCGCTACTATTTGTAACAGGATATGAGCCAGAATTAAGCGAGAATTGTGGCGAGTGTTCCATGCAATCAACTTCCATTATCACATGCGAGAACCCTCGAAGATAACCAAATGTGTTGAAGATTGCTTTATCACATTTTAAAATTATAATAAGAGTGCAGACGCTCCTCCATCCGGTTCCTAGTACTAGTATAGTATGTACATTTATAGACTATAGTAGTAGTACTAGTACTAGTAAACTTTGCGCTTGTCTTTTCGCCTATTCGGGAAGTCGAACAATAGTAGCACTAGTAGTATAGTGTATGCTTCTGGCAATCTGACACCGAATTAACTGTTGCACGTCCACCGCCCGAGCGAGGGAGAGCTTGCATTAGTCAAAAGTTTCTCCTTGTCCTGCGAGCCACCGCGTGCAAGCTTCTCCCGTCCTGCAACCTTCTCCTCTGCCCTGTTTGGATCCATGGGTTAGAGTTAGTTTGGGTTAGTTTGTACTCAATGTCGGTGTCAAAACCGGTGGATCTCGGGTAGGGGGTCCCGATCTGTGCGTCAAGGCTGATGGTAACAGGAAGCAAGGGACACAGATGTTTACCTAGGTTCGGGCCCTCTCGATGGAGGTAAAACCCTACTTCCTGCTTGATTAATATTGATGATATGGGTAGTACAAGAGTAGATCTACCACGAGATCGTAGAGGCTAACCCTAAGAGCTAGCCTATGATGGTATGATTGTAATTGTGATTGGCCTTCTAAGGACCAACCTCTCCGGTTTATATAGACACCGGAGAGGGCTAGGGTTTACATGGAGTAGGTTACAAGAAAGGAAACACAATATCCGGATTGCCAAGCTTGCCTTCCACGCAAAGGAGAGTCCCATCCGGACACGGGACGAAGTCTTGAGTCTTGTATCTTCATGCTTCAATAGTCCGAACGTTGTACACAGTCCGGCTGTCCGGATACCCCCTAATCCAGGACTCCCTCAGTAGCCCCTGAACCAGGCTTCAATGACGATGAGTCCGGCGCGCAGTATTGTCTTCGGCATTGCAAGGCGGGTTCCTTCTCCGAATACTCCAAAGCAATTATCGAACACTCAAATCGTGTCCGGATTCACAAGATGATCTTTACACACCGCTGTAGGGAGAATGATATTTCAGAAATGCAATCTGCTGACAACTTTTTCTGATGACGTGACATGTTATCACGGTCGGATCATTATTCGGACCTTTTTCCCACAACCAGCTACAACGCATATTACGAGGCGGTTTCTGTGACACATCTTGTCAAAGCAGAGATCGTGCCCCCTTATTACGGGATTCTCATCAATACGGGTATGGGTAATCCCACCGCGCCATTAATCGTGGTGCTTGGGAAACAAGCGATTCCCAACGGGCAAGTGGGAAGGCGCACCGCTTTTGGCGCCTCTATAAAGGGATAAGATTTCCCCATTTCACCCACGCCTTCTTCCTCCATTGCCCATTCTTGCCCCCTCGAGCTCCAGCGCCCAAGCCCAAGTCTTCTCCGCATAGCTAAACATGTCCGAAGCAGGAGGCAAGTGGGTGGCTTCCACCGTCAAGGAGAAGCACATCACAAATCTTTGGGCGGCCGGATACTTGGCCGCCGACATAGTGCACCGGCTACCGGACATTGGGCAGGTCATTCTGACCCCAGGACCCCACAAGAGGGTCGTATTCGTCGCCCACTTCGTCCGTGGACTGGGATTTCCACTCCATCCCTTCGTCCGCGGGCTCATGTTCTACTACGGGCTAGATTTCAATGATCTAGCCCCGAACTTCGTCCTCAACATATCGGTGTTCATCGTCGTATGCGAGGCCTTCCTCCGCATCTGACCTCACTTCAGCCTATGGCTGCAAACCATCTGCGTGAAGCCGAAGGTTGTAAGCGGACAACAAGCGGAGTGCGGAGGGGCCATGGTGGGCAGAATGCCTAACGTCACATGGCTCGACGGCTCCTTTGCGGAGACCGTAAAAGGGTGGCAATCGGGGTGGTTCTACATCACCGAGCCGCGCCGCGCCAACTGGGCAGCGGCCCCCGAGTTCCGATCCGGAGCCCCCATGCGGCTCACCTCCTGGGAGAAGAAGGGCCTGTCCTAGGGTGATTCCACTGAGCTGGCCGGACTCCAGACATGCATCAAAAGCATGAAGGACAAGAACATCAAGCTTGTCAACATGATCCAGGTCATGCTCGTTCGCCGGATCTTTCCCTGTCAGAGGCGGGCAGTCAATCTGTGGGAGTTCGTCCCAACCGAACACCAGACGCTCCAGAAGCTCTACAACATGACACACAAAGGCGCATGGAAGGTGTTGTTCAAGGCCTCCGAAGTGCCTCCTCCCATATCCGAGGACCACGGGCTTCACGCCGTGCGGACTCCTAGGCCGGTGAGTTCTCGGACTACCACCGGACCCAGTTCTTCCTAATATATTCATGGGAGTGTTTTAAGTAGTTGTGCATATTTGCTTCAAGACTATGTGGAGACAACAGAGCAGGTCTACTGTCCGGCTCCGCTACCAGAAGGCCCAACAGATGCTCTCTTGACGGAGATGCTGGTCCCGGCACCGTACAAGGTGCCGGATAAGAAGGCCGAGAAGAAGGCTCCGGGGACCCGAAAGGGTCTCCGGCGTAAGGTTGTGTCAGAAGCCTCGTCCGAAGACGACGAGGCGGACTCCTACCATGAAGGGGAGGAGGAAGAAGAAGAAGACGCCCCATCCGAAAAGGATGAGGGGTCCGAGGAGGCGGACCAGGGGGGCCGAAAAGTCCCTCGGCGCAAGGCCGTCATACCCCTGTCGTCTGATGACGACGAGATAGATTCCTCCCGCGGAGGCAGGGGGAATCAAGAAGAAATTCCTCCTCCCCGCACTGGGGAGGGGAAGAAGAGAAAAGCCGCCCCGGAGGGGGAGGCTGCGGCGTCCAAGAAGGGGAAGGTGTCCCTTCCAGACTACTCCGCCATAGCCGCTCATAGTGAGGAGGGGTGGCTGCCCAGGGGGAAGCCCCCAGTGCGATCGTAAGTGTCCGCATTCTATCATGATTTCACTTCGTAGTTTTTGTATTTATAATGCAGACCATATGTGCAGTCCGTCCAGGGATCACCCCGAAGTGTCTTCTTCCGGGTCCCTGAGTGATTCGGCAATAAATTCGCTTCCGACGACCACTACCCCTCAACACGCGGATGACACGGAGGTGTTGTCCCGAAGGCTCCCAGAGCGGGGGGTGACTCTGGAGATGCCCCAAGGTGGGATTCCAGATGTCGGACACGTGGGGTTCAAGATCCCCGCGGATCGTGTCGCTGAGAGCCATGGCCAACCGGGCTCTCAGCCGAACACAATTCCGGTACCTTTGATGATTCCGGACTTAGGCGGGCGACCCTTCCATAGGGAGGGCGAGCCGTTTGTGTCGCGGACTTCTGTTGCACATGAGGCACCGGATTGTCTGCTGGAAGCGCTTCGCGGCGCTTCCATGGATGAAGAGCATTGTACTCCTATGAGTACGGTGATTCGGAAGGTTTCGTTCACCAAAAGCGGACTAACCGAAGCTTGCACCAGCCTCCTAGCAGGCTTTGAGGTAAGTAATAAATATGTGCAAAATTACCACCCGATAGGTAGTAGCCCCTGATACTCTGTTTGGTGTTCGGGAAGAAAAGCCAAATGGAGGGTCAATTATAAGTCGCAGGAGTCTAATGAGAAGTATTGTTGTAAATAAGCAGGTTGTGCTGCTTGCTGCTACTGCCCGTACTGCCGAGGTTGCCGAACTAAAACGGGACCTGGAGCAGGCGCAGGGAGAGCTCGACCTCATGAAGAGGCAGGTCGAAGAGAACAAGGGTAAGTGATTCCCTCTCTTATGCATTTGAGGATACTCAAATTGGTGAGCCTAACACCTAAGTGTCGTGACTGTGTAACAGGGGCCACCGCCGAAGTGGCGTCCCTGAAGAAGGCGCTGTCCGAGGCCGAAGACAAGGCGGCCTCGGAGTGTAAGGAGCACGAAAAGCAAAGTGCTAGGGTGGGCGAGGTACAACAAGAGCTCCGGGACCTCGGCAAGAAGTGCGAGTCCGTGGAGCATGAGCTGAAGGTGAAAGAGGCCGAGCTTGCGAAGACCCTTGTAAATTTGAAAGACGCCAAGGCTGAAGCCCGGAAAGCACAGCAGGAGATCCAAGAGGCCAAAAAGATAGCAGCGGGTAAGAAGTTCTTTATGCAAAGCAAACATGTGGAGGAGGCATTTCTTTTACTTACTCGAATTCGGAGCTCTCCAGGGGCATTTGCAGATCTGCCACGCAGCATATCAGATGCTGCGGAGTTCTACCGTGCCCAGGAGGGGAGCTCAACGGAGAAGCTGTTCTGGTCCCAGTATGATGGGGCCGAGCACCCGATGCCTCTGAGCGACCAACTGAAGCAGTTGGTCGAACTCCACAGGGCGGCCGAGCTGGCTATGAAGGGCTTCATAGTCCGGATGTGGCCGTGTGAGCTTCTACCCACTAGCTACTTTGGCCTGATCAAGCAGATGGTGGATGCCTGTCCGTGGCTTGAGGTGATCAAGCGATCCGTTTGCATCGAGGGTGCCCGCCGGGCCTTTGCCCGCGTCAAGGTGCATTGGGGCAAGCTGGATGCAGAGAAGCTGGTCAAAGACGGGCCGCCGGAGGGCAAGGCGCATCGCCATCCTGAGATGTACTATGAGTGTACCAAGGACGCCATTTTAGAGTGAATTCACTTCTGTCATGTTTGTAATATAAAGACGAAATTACTTGCGCTATGTAGCGCTTTTGTTATTTAAAATATTACCTTCTGTGCGGCTGTTTATAAAATTCTAAAAGTAGGACAGTCGTCGGCTTCCTCCCCCACGTAACTAGTACTGGGTGTTCGTGGAAAACCCGGACACTCTTTATCCAAATGCTTGGTCCCTTAAGGAGGTGTCCGGCGCAGCGAACAAGGCAATCGGACTATGTGGCTTTATAACTTTCACTTAGCCATAGAAGTCTACAATTTTAAATTTTGGCGAAGCCCCTAGAATCCGGAAGGCCGAATCGGGGCGCTATACACGCCTAGATCAGAGTAAGCCGATTTATCGCCTAAAGCGGAAAATCTTTAAGGATTTTAAGACCTCTCGAACAGCGACCAGCTCTCGCCACATCATGCCAGTCAGTTTTCGGCTTTCTATACTGAGGTGCTGGTCCGGAAGAACCAGGACACAATCGCAGTAGTTCTCCCTGCGCTACCTTAGCCGATATAACGGAACGTAAGGCACCAAAACAAGGGAGCCGGGCTATCCCAACTGTAGACCCAAGACATGATTTGGAGCTGATGCATATAGTGCTATAAGTTCGGGGTGCCGCACTATTGAAAGTGTTCGGACTTTATTTGTCATATTGCGGGGCGCCATGAGAAGCCCCTGGCAAACTGACCGTACCAAGGTGTATGGATGCAATACCCCATAAACATTTATAAGAGAAGAAAATGCTCAAATAAGGATGATAAGCTGACGTTATATATAATCTCCCATTGATGAAAAATACGTCTAAGCATATGTTTACAATGGATGCATTAAGCAGGGAGAAAAATAGGACTATTTGACATGTCCTATCCAGGGGCAGGCTGTGTACAGATAGATAAAGCAGGTATAATGATCGTAAATAGATTCCACGTGGGTATTTCCTTCTGTGCACACCGTCTATTGCCTCCTTGGATGTCTCTCCCATATGAGTCCGGCAATTCGGCTCTTCTGAGAATGCTGCACTAACGCGGTGTCCTGAAATGTAAGAGGAAAAGAGTATGAAGGTATTTGGCGGTTACCCGCACTATTGACTGAGTCGTTGATGCGCCTCCGCCTATGGCCATGGTATCTTGAGTGCGTAATTACGTACACGTGGCACGAATGCTGCTTTGAAGGGGCTTGAGCGGAGGCCGGACTGCTAATCACGCTCTTGATGATCCTGTTGCGGGGTGCTCCGGACTCGCTTGATTGTGCTCGAAGTTGTCGCCGGATTGGTTTGCCGGAGTAGGCCGCATTGTACTTCTGCCGCGAGGGCTGCCATATGTTCTTCTGTTTGAAGGGAGCGGTCCATATTTCCATTAACAGTGATGACCCCGCGTGGTCCTGTCATCTTGAGCTTGAGGTATGCGTAATGTGGTACCGCATTGAATCTAGCAAATGCGGTTCGTCCAAGCAGTGCGTGGTAACCACTACGGAAAGGGACGATATTGAAGATTAACTCTTCGCTCTGGAAGTTATCCGGGGATCCGAAGACCACTTCCAACGTTATAGAGCCCGTACAGCGGGCCTCTACTCCGGGAATTACACCTTTAAAGGTAGTTTTGGTGGGCTTGATCCTTGAAGGGTCAATGCCCATCTTGCGCACTGTGTCCTGATAAAGCAGGTTCAGGCTACTGCCGCCGTCCATAAGGACATGCATGAGGTGGAATCCGTCGATGATTGGGTATAAGACCAATGCGGCTGAGCCGCCATGACGGATACTAGTAGGATGATCCCTACGATCAAAGGTGATCGGACAAGCTGACCATGGGTTGAATTTGGGGGCGACTAGCTCCATCGCATAGACGTCCCGTAGTGCTCTCTTCCGTTCCCGCTTGGGGATGTGAGTGGCGTAGATCATATTGACCTTTTTCACCTAGGGGGGGGGGATTTCTTTTGTCCCCCCATATTTGGACGCCGGGGCTCCTCGTCATCGTTGCTGTGCATCCCCTTGTCCTTGTTTTCGGCGTTTATCTTGCCGGCCTGTTTGAACACCCAACAGTCTCTATTGGTGTGGTTGGCTGGCTTGTCCGGGGTGCCATGAATTTGGCACGAGCCCTCCAGTATGCGGTCCAGGCTGGACAGTCCCTGATTATTTCTTTTGAACGGCTTTTTTCCACTGACTGGACTTAGATCCGCTGAATCCGGCGTTGATCGCCGTGTCTTCAGTGCTGTCGCCGTTGTTCCATCTCTTATGCCTGTTACGCCGTGGCTTGCCATTAGCATCGCGGCTGTCCGAAGTGTCGGAATGTGGCGTGGTGCCGCTGCGAGCCAGCCAGCTATCCTCACCCGCACAAAAGCGGGTCATTAGGGTTGTGAGAGCTGCCATAGACTTGGGTTTTTCCTGGCCGAGGTGTCGAGCGAGCCACTCGTCACAGATATTATGCTTGAAAGCCGCCAGGGCTTCGGCATCCGGACAGTCGACTATTTGGTTCTTTTTAGTAAGGAATCGAGTCCAAAATTTCCGGGTTGACTCTCCGGGCTGTTGAGTGATGTGGCTCAGGTCATCGGCGTCTGGCGGTCGCACATATGTGCCCTGGAAGTTATCGAGGAATGCGTCTTCCAGATTTTCCCAACTGCCAATGGAATTTGTTGGCAGGCTGTTTAACCAGTGTCGGGCTGGTCCTTTGAGCTTAAGGGGGCGATACTTGATGACGTGCAGATCATCTCCGCGGGCCATGTGAATGTGGAGAAGAAAATCTTCGATCCATACTGCGGGGTCTGTTGTGCCATCGTATGATTCGATGTTTACGGGTTTGAACCCTTCTAGGAATTCATGATCCATCACTTCGTCAGTGAAGCAGAGGGGTGTGCGGCGCCTCTGTGCCGGGCTATGTGGCTACGCAGCTCGAATTGGTCTGGGTTGCTGTGTTCGGCCCGGCCGGACTTGTTGATGATGTATCCGGCGCGACGGTCATCGTCGCGCGCTAGGGCGCGCCCCCGCGATCCGTAGATCGATCTTGGTTGTCCTGCTTTGTTTTCCAGGATATCTTGCAGGTCTTGCCTGTTGCCCTGGGCCGTAGTGTATCGGCGTGGGGGTGTGGGTTGGTATCCGGGATGATATCCCGTTTTATTCCGGCCACGGGGTGGCCGGTCAGCCGTTTGGCATTCAAGTCCATATTCCTCGGCTGCCAGGACTTCAGTCCATCTATCTGTGAGCAGATCTTGATCATCTTGGAGTTGCTGCTGCTTCTTCTTCAGGCTCCTCGCAGTGGCTATAAGCCTATGCTTGAAGCGCTCCTGCTCTATGGGATCCTCAGGCACGCCGAATTCGTCGTCGCCGAGGCTAATCTCATCTTCGGAGGGGGCATGTAGTTGTCCTCCTCCGGGTATGCGTTCGTCGCCTGTTCTTCTGGGCTGACCTACTCATCTTCTTGTTCGGCCTGCTTGAAGGCGGGCTGGTCAGGGTCACATTCTTCTTCGGCGCCATCCAGATTATTTTCATCTCCGGGGCCGGTATTGCTGTGGCAGGGCTTGGAGCGGCACCGACGACGCCCATGCTTTTGCTTTTCTTCCTGAGGTATTATGCTCCGTTGCCTCATCGCCATTGGTTTCCTTCGGAGTGTCCACCATATATATATCGTATGAAGAGGTGGCCGTCCACCGCCCTGTGAGCGGTGGCTCCTGTAATTCTCCTACATCGTCGTCCATACTGTCGATGTCTTCGGAGTCGAAGTCAAGCATGTCAGATAGATCATCGATCGTGGCAATGAAGTGGGTGGTGGGTGAGCAACGAATTCCGTCATCGTCTGCTTCCCACTCAAGCTAGACATAGTTCGGTCCAGAGTCTCCTGACAAAGAGAGAGACTTCAATAAGTTCAGCATGTCACCAAAGGGCGAGTGCTGAAAGACGTCCGCCGCGGTGAACTCCATCACTGAAGCCAAACCAGGTTCGGCGGGTTCAGGGATGCGCGGACTGGAACCTACAACCGGATATGAATCCGAGGGTCCGGAGTCACAGGCTCCCTCAGAAGTGAGGCCTGTGTTCGGCTCCATCGTCGATAAGGGTACGACTTGCGGGACGGGGTCCAGCCCTCCGTCCTTAGGCATCGCAACCTGGCCCGGATTTAGATCCGGGGCTTCTGCCGGGGTGATATCCCGAGCATCGTCTGACAGCAGGTCTAAGCCGCGCTCATCGTGATTGTTCGGTGATCCTGGTGCTGGCCGGAATCCGTCGAAGATCAAGTCTCCGCAAATATCCGTTGTGTAGTTCAAGTTTCCGAACCTGACCTGGTGGCCGGGGGCATAGCTATCGATCTGCTCCAGGTGGCCAAGCGAATTGGCCCGCAGCGCGAAGCCGCCGAACACGAAGATTTGTCCGGGGAGGAAAGTCTCGCCCTGGACAGCATCGTTGGTGATGATTGAAGGAGCCATCGAGCTTGACAGCAACGGCACAGAGGAACTCTCAATGAAAGCACCAATGTCAGTGTCAAAACCGGCGGATCTCGGGTAGGGGGTCCCGATCTATGCGTCAAGGCTGATGGTAACAGGAAGCAAGGGACACAGATGTTTACCCAGGTTTGGGCCCTCTCGATGGAGGTAAAACCCTACTTCCTACCTGATTAATATTGATGATATGGGTAGTACAAGAGTAGATCTACCACGAGATCGTAGAGGCTAACCCTAAGAGCTAGCCTATGATGGTATGATTGTAATTGTGATCGACCTTCTAAGGACCAACCTCTCCGGTTTATATAGACATCGGAGAGGGCTAGGGTTTACATGGAGTAGGTTACAAGAAAGGGAACACAATATCCGGATTGCCAAGCTTGCCTTCCACGCAAAGGAGAGTCCCATCCGGACATGTGCCGAAATCTTGAGTCTTGTATCTTCATGCTTCAATAGTCCGGACGTTGTACACAATCCGGTTGTCCGGATACCCCTAATCCAGGACTCGCTCACTCAACTAACCCAAAAGTATCCAAAGAGGAGGGTTAGTTTGGGTTAGAAGCATCTAACCCACCGAAGAGGTGCTTATTTGGGTTAGTTCTTCTCTGGAGCACTAAAAAAACACATTTTTCTCTTGCTCTCGCCGCAGAAAATCCCTCGCCACTTCCTCAAAGCTTCTCGTCCTCTTCATCCCTCCCTCTCGCAACGCCCGTGAAGGCGCCTCGCCGTATCCGCGCTCCATCTAACCCTGTCATCTAAATACCTCTTTGGCTAGAGTTAGTTCACGGTTAGTTCAGGGTTAGAATCTAACTCTAACCTCTAACTGAGTTAGAGTATCCAAACAAGGCCCTCGTTCGGCAAGTTGACGGGACAACAAAGGCCCTGTTTGGATCCATGGGTTAGAGTTAGTTTGGGTTAGTTTGTACTCAACTAACCCAAAAGTATCCAAACAGGAGGGTTAGTTTGGGTTAGAAGCATCTAACCCATCCAAAAAATCTAACCCACCCAAGAGGTGCTTATTTGGGTTAGTTCTTCTCTGGAGCACTAAAAAACACATTTTTCTCTCGCTCTTGCCGCAGCAAATCCCTCGCCATTTCCTCGAAGCTTCTCGTCCTCTTCATCCCTCCCTCTCGCAACGCCCGTGAAGGCGCCTCGCCGTATCCGCGCTCCATCTAACCCTGTCATCTAAACACATCTTTGGCTAGAGTTAGTTCACGGTTAGTTCAGGGTTAGAATCTAACTCTAACCTCTAACTGAGTTAGAATATCCAAACAAGGCCAAAGTAATGCTAGTCCATACTGCCTCCTCTCCGGTTAATATGGCTTAATTTCAAACGAGATAAATACCGTGTGTGTCACTGTATATTTGTAAAAATACGGTCAGTGGACTTCATAATACGCTCATTGCTCTCAATATATATATATATATATATATATATATATTCCGGTGTTTATACGGTCACTAGCTCACCCTGACTGAGTATGTGTGTGCATGCACGTGTAGGTTGAGCACTTAGCGTGACCGTGTGTGTTCCGTCGTGTGCTCGGACATGTATGCATTAGGCGTCGCGCGCGTTTTTGCGTCCATGTGTACCTGTGACTGTTGCATACACGTAGGGGGAGTACATGTAGGGGCCACTAAGGAGCAGTTAAATCACACAGTAAGTTAGTCGAGGGAGAAAACCCACAGTCGGTGCGTCCCAATCGGGGGTCACCGCTGTATGAGCCGATGCCCCGTCCCAACCGCCCTTCTAACTACAGCCCGACGTCCCAGGTAGTCCATCTTCCTTTTGGAGCCGGCTTGCTCCACTGCCGTAGCTCCATCTCATGTTGATCTTTCTCTACTTCTACCGGCTTCTACTTGTGATGAGTTTATGTCTCATGAACTAGTGCCAGTACTATTATTCTAATCACACTTCTTCAATATCTTTGCCATCAGGGATGCTCAGGTCGATTTTAGTGGAACTGCACAAAAGCATCGTATGATCCGAGGGTGCCTTCCGTCTTTCCTTTGACAGGTTCTACCTGGCTAGGGAATTAAATCATGTTTAGGGTTTAGGGTTTAAGTCGTAGTGACCCCATCAGTAGTTTTTCTTTCGTACACGCTCTCACAACTTTTTCTTTAGTTGTGAAGTAAATATTGGCTATGATCTGTGAATCATTGAGATGCATCAACATGCGTGTTAGTTTTCCTTTGTATTTTATGGAATGTTGTAACGGGGCAACCTTGGAATAGGAACGAAAATGGAGTTGAAAGTTTCCGTTTTTCCGGAGAAAAAATGGAAACGAAGAGAAACCAACGTTCCGTTTCGTTGGATGACGCCATCGAGCAAAACCAACATTTAAATCACGTCTGTCATGTTCATGTCTCACCCTCCTCCACGGCTCGACCCCACACGGTCGCTCGGCATGCCACTCACCGCAAATCGAGTATACGATAACTTTCCCACCTGCTTGTCGATGGATCGCGCCATGGAGTACTACTAGCACTACTGGAAGAGATTGACGAGTTGGGGGAGGACAGCTAGCTGTAGCACGGACTCCCAAGAACTTTTTACATGCATGTTGTAACTGGCTATTGCGACCTTTGAACATGGAGCAGCCGCGTGCACCCGGAAGCAGCGCGGCCGACGCTCTCTCGGCCGGCGTGCCGCTTCAATGCCGGCGCTAGTGAGAGATCGCGTCCGCTCTAGCCGGGCATGAATGTGGCACTGACCGTTTCAGGTGGGAAGCACGTGCGGGTGATGAAGAGGGTTCGGGTTGGTCAGGACCGGCCATGGCAGTGGTCCGGACATGCGCAAACAAGAGATGTTGTACGTTAATATTGTTGCGTATATAATTAACAACGTAAATAATGTGCCAGTTGGACAAATATGATTAGACATGGAGATGGAAATGGAATTTTACATAAACACGGATATGCATGTCTATGTCTATGTGTGTGTGCGCGACGACTCTCGCGACCTGGAAGCGGCGGCATGTTTTTGATCGAGTTTTCTTTCTTGGTACATTAGAAAATCAGTTTGTCTAATTCACATCTAGATGTTATTTAAGGATATCACATCTAAGCTCCCACAAGTATATAATGTAGCAACAAGAAACAAAAAAACTAGGACAAAAAAATAGACCACAAATAGAGTGGAGATCAACTTAGATGTGACATAATTATGTCACATCTAGATGTGTCCTAGACAGACCCTTAAAAAATTGTCCGCCAGTTTTCATTTCTTTTTTCCAGGAACGCGCGTATTCTATTTAAAACCACTGCTATGGAGAGATTTTTTTTACTCCATTATAGCCTCTTGTTTGATAGAGTTTCTCGCGTCTCGCTCTCTCACCCTCTCCATATCAAAACAAGATGACAGTGTCCACTCTATCTCTCTCCTCACCGGTGGTCACAGATCCGGCTGAATCCCGTCCGCTGCAGGAGGTGAGGAGGTGCAGCGTTGACGTTGTCTCCGTCGGCGACGGAGGAAGCCGATGCGCACTGTCCTCTCGGAGCCGGCGTTGGCGCGTACGAAGATCCTCCTCGCCCTTGTTCGCTGCCGTCGTGTGGGCAGATCTCGCCCGCCCACCTAAACGACATCTCGCCCACCTGAGGTCTAACTTCTTGTACTGGTCCAGCTACCCAGGTCGCTGCGTGCGGGTTTTCTTCTATGCGAATACTCCCCAGCTCCCCATGCATAGTACCTAGGGTTCGTCGGCTGGTCCAACATCACCTACTAGTACTATTATAGAGGAAATGCCACTCGAAAAGTTGTCCTGATTTATGCCTCGGTGGAGGTATACATACTATCACTGGTTAAATGAAGAAATGCTTTTTTCTCGGGTATCCTGGTTTAGTTCCCATCAAGATATAATTATGATGCTTCTGTTTGTTGGTGTACTTTTCATTAATTCTTATTGACAATTGAGATGTCGTTGCTAACCCTTCTTTATATTTTTGGAAACAGTGATGCGTGTCTCCATACCCAGGCATGTCTTCCTCAATTTTAGTGGAACTGCACAAAATTGGATGGCCATTGTTGTTCCGCCTCACTGTCCTCTGTCACGTGGTTCTTCCTTCCTCAAGCTTGATTACTGAGAAGAAATAGACCACAATGAGGATTTGTCGAACTTCATAGGTGCCTCACCCAAACTTGATGCCAAATGGATGATGCATCACCACGATGACCTATCGATGCTCATGGTTGCGCCTCATGGTTGCTTCGGCTGGTGAAGCTGATCGATTTTCAATGAAAACAAGATGTCTTCCATCAGTGCTCTTTGCTTGTTACACACAAAGATGGTATCCTTCGTCAGTTCACCTTGGTTGCGTTGGAGACACAGTTTTCTTTCACGTTGGTGCAATTTTATCACACAATTGGCTATGAACCAAATGTTTCCTCGAAGAAGGATCGACGTTGGTACTAAGAGCATAAGTTTTGTATTGATTTCTGAGCCTTCTCACAACTTTGTCTCCAGCTCCCCTGTAATTTTATTTGTCCATCTATTAACTTTGATTTAAAAAATGGTGTGGACTAAAAACCCGGATGGACGTAGTAGCCCTCCATTTTTATTTACTCCGCATATTAGATTTGACTGAAGTCAAACTTTGTAATACTCTCAAACCTTTCCGATAATTGAAATTAAAATTCTTTATTTGTACACACTCTCACACGTTTCCGATAATTTGGCGCATGTGTGGTTGTTGACTTAAGGGAAGGTAGTGTACCACACATGAAGGACAGGAAGTGCGACCAGGACGCGTGGGCGTGGATTGTTAGTTCATCGGAAGTAGTACTAGTTTTCTTCACTGTACATTAAATAGAGAGTTTTGTTTCGTACTTACACAATTTAAAATGATTATTACGGAGAGAATAAGAAAACCACTCCATTATATATTAGTCGTATACACACGAGAGTACTATATGGACGCAGCTTCATTGACTTAGTGCACCTGCCTTTGGGTTTATGACAGGTGGGCCCAAAATGTGGCTGGCTCACCTGTCATACAGCCAAAAGCAGATGCAGTGAAGGCACCGGAGCTCAGTCCGTACTACATTAGTATATTTATAAGCGGGAGCCTCAACGCTTGTTCGCTAGGGTTTGCACTCTCCACACGCTCGCCGTAATACATATATGTTACATGCTGGAGGCTCAGCGTTCATTTGCTAGGGTTTGCTATATTCACTGTCTCTCACCCTCTCTTCACCAGATCTAAACAAGACTGCGTCGGCCTCTTGTCTCTCTCTCCCCCCTCACAGCTGGTGAAGGAGGCGTCAGTATCCCGTCGCACCGGGAAGGGGAGGAGGTGCAGCGTTAACTCTATCGCCTTCGGCGAGGGAGGCAATCCACTGCCATCTGCGTTGTTCTCTTTCACCCAGCGCCTGTGCGGGAGGGACACCGACCCCTTCTTCCTTGCTACCGTACGTAGTGTGGGCAGATCCAGGCTCCCGCCGCACGCCTTGCCACATCCCGACGACCCTAAGGTATAAGTTTCTTTGAAACCGTCGTTGCTCTAGCTGCATGTGGATCTTTTTCGATCTGTAGTTGAATCTAGGTCATGGTTCAAAGAGGAAAGAAAGGTGCGGTGGGGTGGAGCATGAATCTAGGGCATGGTTCAATGAGGAAAGGAGGGAGGAAAAGTAGTATAGACTGGCTATCCAGCCGCTTTGTTGGTCGAAAAGGGAAAAAGGGGGGTAACCCAGTACACACATATGTAAGGAACCGATCTCTTTGTTGAAAAGGGAAAGAAACTGGGGGGGGGTCAGGTAGTTTGTGCAGGACTAGATTTGCTGCCCTCACATAGGAAAAAAGTTCAAAGAGAACAAATATGGGACCAACACAGATATGCTGCTTGGCTACATACTCTGCATCACCCATTTATACGTGTGGACGCACATGGTACTAGCATGTCCCATGCAGCTATTTTGCTATTGTTAATCTAAGAATGCCGCCGGAAAATTGAAGCAATGCCACTGTTAAAAGTAAATTACATTTTTTAACGAATGTTGTTTCAAGAGAATGTCTCTGTTAATATAAATCAATGCAACCGTTTTAGAAATGTACTATCCTACTTTGTTTTCCATCCAAGATAAGTTAGATGCTTCTTTCGGTCACCGTTTGTTTCATCCTCCTTTATCGGCAAGTAATTGTTTCCTTTTTTGCCTCTGTTAAAATAGGGGTATCGATTCAACTTGTTGCTATTGCAACATTTTGCTTCGCTACTCGAAACACGTATGTTTTAAGAGTGTTTTGTGCAGTTCAACTTGAATGTCACACCGGTGACTTTGCTTAATTTTGGTGGAACTGCACAAAAGGAGATCGAGATTTGTTTCCAGTCTTCGTGGCGAGTTGTTTCAAATCTTGGTCTCAACCACATGATGTGCAGTGTGCTTTGAGATGTTGTGCTACTTGTTTTGGTATTGTTTTAAATAAATGTTGAATTGAAGCTATTGTATTGCTGTCTTTTCCCATTAAGTAGTGAACAAAAATGGGACCAACCCAGACATGATGCTTGTTGCTTTGTTACAACAAATTCAGCATCACCCCCTTTATAAGCCAGTAATTGATGCCACTCTCAGAATTAACTACTGAATCTTATTTCAAAACTGCAACACTTGTTAGGGATTGGCGGGATTACCATTTTGTGGCCACATGTTTCATCCTCCTTTATTAGCCAGTAATTGATTCCTTTTTTGCCTCTGTTTAAACAGGGATACCTATTCAACTTGTTGCTATTGCAACATTTTTCTTCGCTACGCGAAACACTTTGCTTAATTTCAGTGCAACTGCATAAAACGAGATTGGATTTCCTATTCGTGTTGGCAGATTCGTATTTTATCCTGGTTTTCTCATGAAAGGTCAATACAGGCCTTCATCCACATGATTGTGCAGTGTGGTTTGAGATGTTGTGCTACTTGTATTGGTACTGTTTTAAATAAATGTTAAATTGAAGCTATTGTATTGCTGTCTTTTCCCATTAAGTAGTGAACAAAAATGGGACCAACCCAGACATGATGCTTGTTGCTTTGTTACAATAAACTCTGCATCACCCCCTTTATAAGTATATGGAAGCACATATTGTTGTTGCGCCCACTCTCCCCTGGAACTGTTTATGCTTATCGTTAATCTAATGCCGCTGGTAAAATTAAGCAATGCCACTCTCAGAATTAATTAACTACCGAATCTTAGTTCAAAACTGCAACACTTGTTAGGAATGGTACTATCCTGCTTTGTAGTTCTTTCTACATGTTTAACCAAGGTATTGTTAAGATAATGTCTCTTTAAAAATGAATCAGTTGCATTGTTTTAGGAATGGTACTTTTCTACTTTGTCGTTCTTTATACATGTTGAAACAAGGCATTGTTAAGATAATGTCTCAGTCAATATGAATGAATCACACTGATGGAGAATTGCTACTCTCCTGCTTTGTTTCCGATTAAGACAAGTCATCAACCGTTATTTCTCAGTAATTGTTTCCCTTATACCTATTGTTGCTTACAGGGATGTCAAAATTAAAGCTCGGTTTTATTCCGACTTCGATTTTAGTTGAACTGCACAAAAGGAGCCAATGTGTCCAAGGCAAACTGCTGCGTTACTGGGTCTAGTTGGTCGTTCCACTTTGCACAAAGCAGCAGTCACTGTTTGCGGTACATTACAGAAGGAATGACCGAAAAGCTTCACAGAGTATTATTAGACACCAGTGACATGACTAGTCTGCAGAGACCATTGGCAACTTAACAACACGTGGAGTGCCTGGGCAAAAAGTGCCCAAACAAGTACAAGAAGCTACGACAGGACACGATCATAGGCATTACATATTTTGAATGGGAAAATCTTGTCAAAATTTAATCATTGATGTTAGCAAGAAGACGTTAGTTTAATATATTGGAATTGGAAAACCTTGTCAAAATTTGCTCATTGATGTTAGCCAGAAGACATGCATTTGATATTTTTGAGTGGGACGCCCTTGCTGTGAGCAGCGTCGAGTGTTTCTTCCTATTCCTGTGTTCAGTTTAGAAGTAAATAGTTACTCCGCTGAGATATTCCTGTGTTAAGAGTTTGTTCTGAATATTGTCTATGTAATGCCAGGCCTTGTGTTTGATTGCAAAGTTGAGCCTGGAATGTTGTGGCATGTGGCATCACGAGCTGTTCACCGTCCCTCCTGAGAATAATGCTTCGTGTTGTTTTGCATGTCGATCTAATGCCAGTGATTTGCTTGTTAAGAAGATCATCCTCTTCTGTTGTTTCCGTGCGTAAGAAGTTCATCATCTGATGTTTCATTCATAGCCTATACGACATGTCGGGTAGGTTAGACGTGAAACCATATGATCTTCCGACCAACTCATGATATTAGGCCGTGATTTGATCGTCGTTTTCCAACCAAACCGCTTGTAAAACTGACGCTTGTAAATTAAAGCAGATGGTCTCGGGCGAAGGCGCTTGGTTGGTCGATTTCGACTAGTAAAATATCGGAAGTACTTCACACACGATAAAAATGCTGAACGACACTCGGACGATTGCTAATCCAGCCGTTAGCTGTTGTTTCAGCCTTGCCCATGGATGGCATGATACGCACGTCGTGCATGTATCGTCTGGTAATGTCGTCCATATAGCAGTGCTCATAAAATATACACTGGTCTCTCAAATTACACGCGTAACCTGCCGATTTTACTTACAGACCTCGGGCCCTTAGTTTCATTATGCCTGTATTTTACGCGTTGTTTCTGATGACGAGTAAATTACACTTGTATGTTAATACAGGTTTGAAATAAACCAGAGCTCCCAAGCGCGGCCTTACCGTTTCATGTCGTCTTAGTTTCTCGAAGGTGCTCATAGGTGTCCGATGATCATGGCTTCCTGAATGAGCAGCGGGCGCTGTATCAGACCTCCGTAGGGCCCGCGAGGCCCTTTCTATTGTCCTTCGAGCTATTGCGCTCGCCGTGGCGCCGAGCATTGTTAACATGGTCAATGAACATGAGGATTCAGGAGATGACTTTATTTTGACTTGATGACACTAGGGACCCACTAGGGCCATAGCCGAATGTATGCAAGTGCCTCATTATTATGTACAACTATATATATTTTTTTGCTTTCTCCTGGTTTCCTGACATCACAGTCCCACACCATTGTCAACCTATGTAGTCAATATAAACGAGAGAATTGCACAAGGTGTGGCCGATAGGTGGGACCAAGCAGCTCGAGCAGTATTTGTGTTTTTGAGGCGTGAGCACTGTAGATTTTTTCTTGACGATGATTTCATTGTTGTTTAGAGGAGAGCAAGATATTAACTGGGCGGGCTGTGGCCCGCTAGCTCAGGCCAGATATCCAACCCAGATACTAATTTTTTTCAAGATGAAAATGGCTAGCCTAGCTATACGTCTTTTTGAGGAATACCCAGGCAAGGTCAACTTGTTATTCTCTGCCCCGCTGCGCTGCAAATCTTTCCTAGAAGGGATGCATTAGGCTTAACAGGAAAATGGGCTTTAAAAAATAACAAATGGGATGTAATTATAAAAACTGGGCTGTAACTATAAAAAATGCACCAAACACGAAATTAGTTTATAAAATATTATTTATGGATTTTGAAAATCTTAAATTTTCATTGTTGCACGCGCAATGTTTTGTTGGATTTTTACGTAATACAAATTTATATTTAATCTGACTAGAAATTTCGGGATAAAAATATTTCGGATCCCATCAAAATGTGGGAAATTTTATTGAATTCTGTCTTCAACGGTTGGTTGAAATTATTAATCGTTGTCCTAGCTAGAAAATGGGTTGTACTTTTAACAAACTATAAATGGGCTGTTGTAAATTCCATTAGAATTCAAAAATGGGCTGTACATTCTTACAGAACGCAAATGGGCTATAAGTTCTCTGCCACACACTTGTGGGCCTACTAAGTGACGCGTCCCCTAAAACAAATAAGTTGACGCGTATGCAAGGCTTTGTAAACTTATTATAGTCAACACACGGTTATAGCAGAAGTGGCCGTTGGATGTCTATCCAACGGATGTCGTGCTTCTTCTTCAATCTCGGATATTCTTAGCTTCGGCCGCCCAAAAAATGGTTCCTCCCCCCTGACATCTGGGGTGCACTGTTTCGGAGGCTGACCTGTGGGCCTACTAAGTTGGAGCATAACAAGGGCTTTGTCAACTTAGTCAATATAAATGATTCTAGCTTCGGTGACCGTACGATGTCCATCCAACGGCCGTAGTGCTTCTTCAACCTCTGGTCTTCTTGGTCCAGCTGCCCAAAGCAGTGCCGGTCGTGCCGCCTGCTCCTGCCTCCCGTTGTCGGTTGTGCTTCCGCGGAGGCCTCACCGCCCCCATACTACTCCCACCGCTGGCCAGGCCGTCCCTCCACTCACCCACACCCCCTGTTATTCTACGGCGACGGCAGCCTCACACAGTAGCCGAACCAGTGAACCCTCGTACTCCTCTCCGCGCGGGCTTCCACTGATGCGTCTTCCTCGGCTCCGCATCATCCCCTTCCTAGGCGTCGCCGCCGTCCACCGCCCTGGTGCTCTCGGCGCGGCGTGGTCAATGACCGACTTCCATCGGAAGAGTACTATACGTGGAGAGGCGGACAGCTGGGTCCACGGTGGCCGCAAGGAAGTGCCTCCTTATTACGCGCAAAATAATTATTCCTCCACCTGATAGCAGGGACCCACCGGACGGGCCACCTTATTTCACGAAAAAAATGTTTCCCCCTTGACTGCTGGGACCCACCGGACGGGCCACCGTATTTCGCGAAAAAAACGTTCCCCTCGCTGTCAGCTCGGACCCACCGGAAGTGCCTCTTATTACGCACAAAAAAATGAATACTCCCCCTGCTAGCTGGGACCCACCTTGGCGGGAGGCTAACTTGTGGGCCTACTAAGTTGATGGGGATGGAGGGCTTTGTCAGCTTAGTCAATATGAACGATTCTAGCTCCAGTGACCGTACGATGTCCATCCAACGGCCGTAGTGCTTCTTCAACCTCTAGTCTTCTTGCTCCAGCCGCCCAAAGCAGCGCCGGTCGTGCCTCCTGCTCCTGCCTCCCGTGGCCGGCTGTGCTGCCGCAGAGGCCTCACCGTCCCTAATATTCCCACCGCTGGCCAGGCCCTGCGGCGACGACAGCCTCACACCGCAGCCGAACGAGTGAATACTCATAATGCTCTCCGCGTTGGCATCCACTGCCGCGTCTTCACCAGCTCCGCGTCGTCCCCTTCCTAGGCCTCGCCGTCGTCCACCGCCCTGGTGCTCTCGGCGTGGCGTGGTTAACGTGGTCAAGGAACGACTTCCATTGGACGTGGACTGTACGTGGAGAGGCTGACAGCTAGGTCCACGGCCGCAACAAGGAAGTGCCTCCTTATTACGCGGAAAATAATGATTCCTCCACCTGACAGCAGGGACCCACTGGACGGACCACCATATTTCGCAACAAAATGTTTCCCTCCTGACTACTGGGACCCACCAGCTACACCTTCGCACGCAAGGAAGTGCGTCTGGGCAAAAAAACGATTCGCCCCCTGACTGCTGGGACCCACCAGCTACATCTTCGCAAGCAAGGAAGTGCCTCACAGTAGGGACCACCTAGTCGAAGCGTACGTAGCGTTGTCATTCTGATCGCGAACGTATACGTACATACTGGTCGATGTAGAGGTGCACACGTGTTGTAGTAGAGGCACACACGTATCGTAGTAGAGGCGCGCACGTAGCATGTACACGTACGTACAGCGGCGATGGTGCAAGAAAGAAAAAACGGCCACGTACGTACATACGGGCAAGGTCTCGAACGCCTACTCGCGCATACGTACATGGCTGGGTCAGAACGGAGAAACTGCATCGTCGTCATGTTCATGGGGAGCCAACCGGCTGGGTCGGAACGGAATGCGTGGTCGTGTTCATCGGGAGGGCTTGGACGGAACAAGCGATGGAAACGAGGCTTGGCATACCGCACAACAGAGGAAACAGACCTCCTACATTTGGAACGGGGTCCTGTTGATCGGGAGGGGTGTGGCGTACCGCAAAACGGAGGAAACGGACCTCCTACGGTCGAAACGGGGGTCCTGTTGATCGGGAGGGGTGTGGCGTACCGCAAAACAGACAAAACGGACTTGTGTTGGAGCGCTATGGTCGAAACGAGGGTCCTGTTCATCAGGAGGGGTGTGGCGTACCACAAAACGGGACTCCACGGGATACTATTCATCTCCACCGTCGACCTCCTCCAGCCTCCACGGACTCCTGTTCATCCAGCCTCCACCGCGCACTACTCCACCAGCTACTGTTCAACCATCCCTCCACCGTCTACTGTTCATCCAGCCCTCCACCTTCTACTGTTCATCCAGCCCTCCACACCACGGGGTCCTGTTCAACCACCCCTCCGCGGGCACCCCTCCATCGTCTATTATTCATCCAGCCCTCCACACCACGGGGTCCTGTTCATCCAAAGGCAA
>NC_041383.1:441742951-441768485 GCF_002162155.2 Triticum dicoccoides | reverse complement strand
AACGCTCACTTTTCATCCAATCGAGCGGCTTCAGTTAGCAGCAGTAGCGAAGGAATCGCTCGATCGGGTTTAGTTAACAGTCATCGATCGATCGCTCGGGTTCAGTAACGCGTAGCCTGCAGTGCAATCGCTCAGGTTCAGTTAGAGCCCAACGCCTCGCTCGCGTTCAGTTAGAGCCAACGCCTCACGCACACACACGCGTACGTGTATGAGAGAAACGCGCATCGCTCGACCCCCGACCTCCCACCGTAACCGGCAACTCCCCGAAATTTTCCTCCCCCTCGCTTCTACCATGGTTTTTTCCGTCATGGACGGCCCAAAGAATGTCATGCAGCTGCGTCTCCGGCCCGCGCAGGATGAAAAGCCCATTTTCTATCATGATTTTTTGTCATAGAAGTAGGAGCCCACCACATCTATGATGATACCGGGTTTTGTCACAATTATCGTCATAGAAGTGTCATATGTATGACAGGAAAAAAATTCGTTCGGCCCAAAATGTCACGGATGTGTCTTTTTTTTGTAGTGAAAACAAGAGCAAAAGTGTTTAGAAAAGTAGGTACGATGGAGACGTATCATTGACCCATGGTTGTCAACCCCTATGCACATGGTAGGCCATACACACTTGTAGAGAAGGTTCTGTCAAAGGACATCAACTCACCGTACTTGATATAATTCACCTTGCACAATGAGCCTATCCAAAACAGGCTCCATACTAAATTATCCTCGTCTGTCTCTTCTACACGATGGAAGCATAGTGTTTCTCTCTATAGTTTTGCAAACGCAACATCTAAAGACTAGGCTCACACCTCAAAACATTCCCTCTGTCAAAGGGGACGCGATGGAAAGAGTCCATGCCACAACCCAACATCCGACTTGGAAGAACACAAGCAAAAGGAAGACCAACGCAGCCCACCCATTGCCTCAGACATACACTCACATCTGATGTGGCTCACGATGGAACGATGCACTCTCGGTGCTCCAACAAATACACACCACCATTTCACCAATGAAACCTCTAGCAGTCTAGCGGTCTATGCGACTTTGTCTACCTGGTAGGGTAGATGATGGGACACAACGCGCCTAGCCTATGCACAATCGCACTTCCCCATGCCAATGAGTCGACTAACGAAGCTACAAATGGGAACATTCTAGAATATCTCTCCTAGAAGAAAAATCACAAACTAGCTCGCCAAGCGTGCATTTGACTAACCCGGGCAAACAACCGAACATGCAGGAAGAAAGGAAACTGAGCAGAGAGAAATAGGCGGAAACTATTAGACTAGCTGATGATGGTTCGACACACCATATGACAACCTTAGGTAATTTCCAGAGCCCCACACAGACACGAGTTGGGTAGGGAGGAAGGAAACACACAGAAATCAGAAAGAGACGGGCAGTTATGATACGTCTCCAACGTATCTATAATTTTTTATTGTTCCGTGCTATTATATTATCTATTTTGATGTTTTATATGCATTAATATGCAATTTTATATTATTTTTGGGACTAACTTATTAACCTAGAGCCAGTGTCAGTTTCTGTTTTTTCTTATTTTTGATTTTACAGAAAAGGATTATCAAACGGAGTCCAAATGGAATAAAATTTTCACGATGATTTTTCTTAGACCAGAATACACATGTAGGACTTGGAGATGAAGTCAGAGGAGTCCCGAGGCAGCCACAAACCTTAGGGGCATGCCCTAGGGGGGCGCCCTGAGGGCTTGTGGACCCCTCCGAGCTCCTCCAACCCTAATCTTTGGCCTATAAATTCCCAAATATTCCCAAACAAATAAAGGCATCCACAAAAATACTTTTTCGTTGCCGCAACCTTCTGTTCCCGTGAGATTCCATCTTGGGGCCTTTTCCGGCACCCTGCCGGAGGGGGATTCGATCATGAAGGGCTTCTACATCAACTCTATTGCCCTTCCGATGAAGCGTGAGTAGTTTACCATGGACCTAAGGGTTCATGGCTAGTAGCTAGATGGCTTCTTCTCTCTCTCTTTGATCCTCAATACCATATTCTCCTTGATGTTCTTGGAGATCTATCTGATGTAATCTTCTTTTCCGGTGTGTTTGTCGAGATCCGATGAATTGTGGATTTATAATCAGCTTATATATGATATTATTTGAATCTTCTCTGAATTATTATAGGCATGATTTGATATCTTTGTATTTCTCTTCAAATTATTGGTTTGGTTTGGCCAACTAGATTGGTTCATCTTGCAATGGGAGAGGTGCTTAGTTTTGGGTTCAATCTTGAAGTGTCCTCACCCAGTGACAAAGTAGGGGTAGCGAGGCACGTATTTGTATTGTTGCCATCAAGGGTAAAAAGATGGGGTTTTCATCATATTGCTTAAGTTTATCCCTCTACATCATGTCAGCTTACTTAACATGTTACTCCGTTCTTATGAATTTAATACTGTAGATGCCTGTTGGATAGCGGTCGATGTGTGGAGTATTAGTAGTAGATGCAGGCAGGAGTCAGTCTACTTGACACGGACATGATGCCTATATTCATAATCGTTGCCTTGGATATCGTCATAACTTTGCGCTTTTCTATCAATTGCTCGATAGTAATTTGTTCACCCACAGTATTGTTTTCTTTCAAGAGAGAAGCCTCTACTGAAACCTATGGCCCCCGGGTCTATTTTCTATCATTTATTTTCAGATCTATAAACCAAAAAACCCAAACATACCTCGCTGCAATTTATTTGATTTTACTTTATTTTACGTTTACGTAATCTTTTTATATCTGTCTCTATCAGATCTCATCCTTGCAAGTGATCGTGAAGGGATTGACAACCCCTTTATTGCATTGGGTGCTAGTGTTTGATTGTTTGTGCAGGTGCATAGATTGGGGACTTGCTTGTACCTCCTACTAGATTGATACCTTGGTTCTTAAAACTAAGGGAAATACTTATCTCTACTTTGCTTCATCACCCTTTCCTATTCAAGGAAAAAAAAACAAGCTCAAGTAGTAGGAAGAATTTCTGGCGCTGTTGCCGGGGAGGTTCGACATCAAGCCTACCAAGTACCCATCAGAAACTCTCATCTCTTGCATTACATTATTTGCCATTTGCATCTCGTTTTCCTCTCCCCAACATCTAAAATGATTTCAGAAAAATACAAAAAGGTTTTCCTTCTTTTTCGCCCTTCTTCCCTTTGTCTTTCCGTTTGCTTGTTTGCCCATATGGCTCAACCCAAAAGCTTTGATCCTTATTACAGGAAGTTGGAAGAGGTTGAAAATAATGCTAAAAGCTTCATGCCTTTACAATTTGAGCATAATAGTTTCTTTAGGAATGAGATTAAAGAACAAAAACTATGATGGAGTATATTAATAAAGAGCTTGATGATGTTACTAAGGAATTTTATGGTCTTAAGTCTCAATTTACTCATCTTGAAAATTTAGTAGGCCAAATTTCTGATAAACAAACTACTTTGGTAAATAAGATGGCCGCTAAACCAGAGTCTTTGAATAATGATGAAGATCTTAAAGTGATTGGTGTGACTCATGTTGAATCTTTGTTTTCTAATACAAATCTTGATAAAGATAGGACTGAAGATGAGTCAACTTTAGCTGGAAGGCGTCCCAATGATTTGTAGTTTATAGATCTTAATGAAAAATTTGGTAAAAGTGGGATTGTAGAGGTCAAAACTTTAAGTGGCGATGAGGCCACTCTTTTGGATTTCAAGGACTTTAATTATGATAATTATTCTTTTATAGATTGTATTTCCTTGTTGCAATCCATGTTGAATTCTCCTCATGCTTATAATCAAAATAAAGCTTTTACTAAACATATTGTTAATGCTATGATGAAATCTTTTGAAGAAAAACTTGAGTTGGAAGTTTCTATCCCTAGAAAACTTTATGATGAGTGGGAACCTACTATTAAGATTACAATCAAAGATTATGAGTGCCACACTTCGTGTGATTTGAGTGGTGCCAGCGTTTCCACGGTTCCAAAAACTTTATGTGATGTCCTATGTTTTCATGAATTTGATGATTGTTCTTTAAATTTGCATCTAGTGGATTCCACTATTAAGAAACCTATGGGAAGGATTAATTATGTTCTTATTGTTCCAAATAATAATTATGTGCTCATAGATTTCATTGTGCTCGATATAGATTGCAATCCTGCATGCCCTATTATTCTTGGTATACCTTTCCTTAGAACGATTGGTGCAATTATTGATATGAAAGAAGGAAACATTAGATTTCAATTTTCAGTAAGGAATGGCATGGAACACTTTACAAGAAAGAAAACCAAGTTGCCATATGAATCTATTATGAGGGCTACTTATGGATTGAATAGCGAAGATGACAATACCTAGATCCATGTTTTATGCCTAGCTAGGGGCGTTAAACAATAGCGCTTGTTGGGAGGCAACCCAATTTTATTTTTGTGTTTTGTGTTTTTTCTATTGTTCTTGAATAATTACACATTATTACCTGTGGAGTAATTGTGTTTTGGTGTTTTTAGTTAATGTTTGAGCCAAGTAAATCCTTTGGGATACTTTGGTGTATTGTAGATTTGATCTTGCTGAAACATAGAAACTTTTGCGCCCATTTCCAGAATTGTTAAAAATTGCATAAGCGTGATAAAATCCTGATTTTTCTACACAAGATTGATATATGAATTGCCTCTGTTTTCCAAATTTTTCAGAAGTTTTGGAGTTATAGAAGTATAAGAAGTTTTTAGATTACTACAAATTGTTCTGTTTTTCACAGATTCTGTTTTCTATGTGTTGTTTGCTTATTTTGATGAATCTACGGGTAGTATATCGGGGGGTATGAACCATTATGAAGTTGGAATACAGTAGATATTACACCAATATAAATAAAGAATGAGTTCATAACATTACCTAGAAGTGGTGATTTATTTTCTTATACTAACGGATCTCATGAGTTTTCTGTTGAGTTTTGTGTTGTGAAGTTTTCAAGTTTTGGGTAAAGATTTGATGAACTATGGAATAAGGAGTGGAAAGAGCCTAAGCTTGGGGATTCCCAAGACACCCCACGGTAATATTCAAGGACAACCAAGCAGCTAAGCTTGGGGATGCCCTGGATGGCATCCCATCTTTCGTCTTCATCTATCGGTAAATTTACTTGAGGCTATATTTTTATTCACCACATGATATGTGTTTTGCTTGGAGCATCTTGTATGATATGAGTCTTTGATTTTAGTTTCCCACAATCATCCTTGCTATACACACCTTTTGACATGGACACGTATGAATCAAGATTTATTAGAATACTCTATGTGCTTCACTTATAGCTTTTGAGCTAGGCAATTTTGCTCTAGTGCTTCACTTATATCTTTTTATAGCACGGCGGTGGCTTTATTTTATAGAAATTATTGAACTCTCATGCTTCACTTATATTATTTTGAGAGTCTCTAAACAGCATGGTAATTTGCGTAGGTTATGAATTCAGTCCTAATATGATGGGCATCCAAGAGGGATATAATAAAAACTTTCATATAAAGAGCATTGAATACTATGAGAAG
Source organism: Triticum dicoccoides (assembly GCF_002162155.2). Lineage (NCBI taxonomy): Eukaryota > Viridiplantae > Streptophyta > Magnoliopsida > Poales > Poaceae > Triticum > Triticum dicoccoides. The sequence goes on along the minus strand of NC_041383.1, from coordinate 441,762,979 downwards.
TTTGATTCCTTATGGAAGTTTTGAGATATAAAGATGGTGATATTAGAGTCATGCTAGCGAGTAATTGTGGATTGGTAGAAATACTTGTGATAAAGTTTGTGATTCCTGTAGCATGCACGTATGGTGAACCATTATGTGATGAAGTCGGAGCATGATTTACTTATTGATTGTCTTCCTTATGAGTGGCAGTCAAGGACGAGCGGTGGTCTTTTCTACCAATCTATCCCCCTAGGAGCATGCATGTAGTACTTTGTTTCCATGACTAATAAATTTTTGCAATAAGTATATGAGTTCTTTATGACTAATGTTGAGTCCATGGATTATACGCATTCGCACCCTTCCACCATTTCTAGCCTCTCTAGTACTGCGCAACTTTCGCCAGTGCATTACACCCACCATATACCCTTCCTCAAAAAGCCACCATACCTACCTATTATGGCATTTCCATAGCCATTCTGAGATATATTGCCATGCAACTTCCACCATTCCGTTTATTATGACACGCTTCATCATTGTCATATTTCTTTGCATGATCATGTAGTTGACATAGTATTTGTGGCAAGGCCACCGTTCACATTTTTTTATAGATGTCACTCTTGATCATTGCACATCCCGGTACACCGCCAGAGGCATTCATATAGAGTCATATTTTGTCCTAATTATTGAGTTGTAATTCTTGAGTTGTAAGTAAATAAAAGTGTGATGATCATCATTATTAGAGCATTGTCCCATGTGAGGAAAGGATGATGGAAGCTACGATTCCCTCACAAGTTGGGATGAGTCTCCGGACTTCATAAAAAATTAAAGAGGCCAATGAAGCCCAAACAAAAATAACGACAAAAAAAGAGAGAAGATACAATGTTACTATCCTTTTTCCACACTTGTGCTTCAAAGTAGCACCATGATCTTCATTATAGAGAGTCTCCTATGTTGTCACTTTCATATACAAGTGGGAATTTTTCATTATAGAACTTGCCTTGTATATTCCAATGATGGGCTTCCTCATAGTGCCCTAGGTCTTCGTGAGCAAGCAAGTTGGATGCACACTCATTTAGTTTTTTTAGCTTTCATAAAATTATAGCTCTAGTGCATCCGTCGTAGGGCAATCCCTACTCACTCACATTGATATCTATTGATGGGCATCTCCATAGCCCATTAATACACCTAGTTGATGTGAGACTATCTCCTTCTTTTTGTCTTCTCCATAACCATCATATTCTATTCCATCTATAGTGCTATATCCATGGCTCACGCTCATGTATTGCGTGAAAGTTGAAAAAGTTTGAGAACATCAAAAGTATGAAACAATTGATTGGCTTGTCATCGGGGTTGTGCATGATTTAATACTTTGTGTGATGAAGATGGACCATAGCCAAACTATAGGATTTTGTAGGGACAACTTTCTTTTGCCATGTTATTTTGAGAAGACATGATTGCTTTATTAGTATGCTTGAAGTATTATTGTTTTTATGTCAATATTAAACTTTTGTTTTGAATCTTATGGATCTGAATATTCATGCGACAATAAAGAAAATTATATGGATTAATATGTTAGGTAGCATTCCACATCAAAAATTCTATTTTTGTCATTTACCTACTCTAGGACGGTAGGAATTAAGCTTGGGGATGCTTGATACGTCTCCAATGCATCTATAAGTTTTTATTGTTCCATGCTATTATATTATTTGTTTTCGATGTTTTATATGCATTAATATGCTATTTGATATTATTTTGGGACTAACTTATTAAACTAGAGCCTAGTGCCAGTTTCTGTTTTTTTTCTTGTTTTCGAGTTTTACAGAAAAGGATTATCAAACAGAGTCCAAACGGAATAAAACTTTTGTGATGATTTTTCTTGGACCAGAAGACACATGTAGGACTTGGAGATGAAGTTAGAGGAGTCCCGAGGCAGCCACAAGCCTCAGGGGCACGTCCTGAGAGCTTGTGGGACCCATGGAGCTCCTCCAACCCTAATCTTTGGCCTATAAATTCCCAAATATTCCCAAACCAACAGAGGCATCCACAGAAATACTTTTCCGCCGCCGCAACCTTCTGTTCCCGTGAGATCCCATCTTGGGGCCTTTTCCGGCACCCTGCCGGAGGGGGATTCAATCATGGAGGGCTTCTACAACAACTCTACTGCCCATCCGATGAAGCGTGAGTGGTTTACCACGGACCTAAGGGTCCATAGCTAGTAGCTAGATGGCTTATTCTCTCTCTTTGATCCTCAATACCATGTTCTCCTCGATGTTCTTGGAGATCTATCCAATGTAATATTCTTTTGCGGTGTGTTTGTCGAGATCCGATGAATTGTGGATTTATGATCAGCTTATCTATGAATATTATTTGAATCTTCTCTGAATTTTTATATGCATGATTTGATATCTTTGTATTTCTCTTCGAATTATCGGTTTGGTTTGGTCAACTAGATTGGTTCTTCTTGCAAAGGGAGAGGTACTTAGTTTTGGGTTCAATCTTGCAGTGTCCTCACCCAGTGACAAAGTAGGGGTAGCAAGGCACATATTTGTATTGTTGCCATCAAGGGTAAGAAGATGGGGTTTTCATCATATTGCTTGAGTTTATCCCTCTACATAATGTCATTTTACTTAAGGTGTTACTCCGTTCTTATGAATTTAATACTCTAGATGCATGCTGGATAGCAGTCGATGTGTGGAGTGATAGTAGTTGATGCAGAATCGTTTCGGTCTACTTGACACGGACGTGATGCCTACATTCATAATCATTGCCTTGCATATCGTTGTAACTTTGCACTTTTCTATCAATTGCTCGACAGTAGTTTGTTCACCCACCGTATTGTTTTCTTTCAAGAAAGAAGCCTCTAGTGAAACATATGGCCTCGGGTCTATTTTCTATCAGTTATTTTCAGATCTATAAACCAAAAAACCCAAATATACCTCTCTCCAATTAATTTATTTTTACTTTGTTTTATTTTTTAGTAATTTTTTATATCTATCTCTATCAAATCTCATCCTTGCAAGTGACCGTGAAGGGATTGACAACCCCTTTATCATATAAGGTGCATGTGTTTGATTGTTTGTGCAGGTGCATAGATCGGGGACTTGCTTGTACCTCCTACTGAATTGATACCTTGGTTCTCAAAACTAAGGGAAATACTTATCTCTACTTTGTTGCATCACCCTTCCCACTTCAAGGAAAAAACCAACACATGCTCAAGAAGTTGCAAGCTACGATGCCAACTAGTAACGGGACAGACACAACAGATGGCAACCTAATACCAAATGGGCAAGGAAGGATGGATGGACCACAACTGAGTTGACCATGTTTTGTAGCACCCAAATATAGGTATTTCAAAGCACGCCAATCAAGCAGAATCAGCAGTATCAAGGCCTAGCAACGTCCACATCATACTTCTCCGGTGAGAGAAAGAATCATGCATGGACTCACTCGACACACACACGACTGAAGCGAGCTCTCTGGATTTCCTGATGGACATGCTTTATGGGGTATTCATTTTATTTACCAGTCTAGTTACATGTGACTGTGATTTTTCTCTCATACGATATGTGTTGTTCCCTACCTTGTTCCAAAGTTAACCAAGCACTCGCACCCACATATCCACATGAAGAAAACCAAACGAATGGACCACACGATCGACGGGGCATGGAAGAGCGTGACGAGCAACCAAGTGCATCGTACACACTAGCTGACTAGGTCGCAACATCGCAAGCCTAGAGATGCCCCAGTGCGGCATCGTCCTTATTTGACGCCCGTGAGCGACTACCAGGAGCTCTTTGTAATGGGTGCTATTGGTGCCAAACAGGAAATCACACTGATACTTGAGTTTTTGCTAGTTCCTATTTAGCCCCTTAAGCGCCAGTTACTAGTGTTTTTGCAACCTAGCGCCCACCCTAACCTTGGGCTTGGCCCATTATTATTTTTCTCGCTCGAACCATACATCGAGTTTCTTGTACGCTAGTTCGACCGATCGATGCAGATATTTTTCTCACCTATTTGGGAACCTTCTAGAAGATTCCGTCGGTTTATTATCATGCGGTTTCCCCCGGGTTTCTTCCAAGACGAGTTCGGGACATTTTTTATTTTTTTCGGTTCCTTTTGAAATTAATTCAGTTTTTTGAAATCGTAACTTTTTTCTAAAATCTCTTAACATTTTTCAAATTCCTGAACAATTTTAATAGGAGTTTGATTTTTCAAATTCCTGGATATATTTTCAAATCCATAATGTTTTTCAAATTCATGATATTTTTATCAAATCTGCAAACATTTTTCAGCTGAATTATTTTTTTCTAAATCTATAAAAAATCAAATTTGCAGTTGTTTTTCAAATGTCATGAACTTTCCCAAATTCGCAAACAACTTTCAAATTCATGAACAAATTTCAAAACTTTTGATCTTTTTGAATTCATGAGTGGTTTTTCAAATCCTAAACTTCTTTCCAATTCTTTAACTCTTTCAAATTTATTAACTTTTTTGTAAAAAAATCAATATATTCTCAAAAACACGATCCTTTTCCAAAACTCACTATCTTTTTCAAATTTAAGACCTTTTTATTTTTAAATATGTTTTACATAGCCCATAGTCAACCTATTCTTTGAGAAATAGTCCACAATCAACTTTATTTTTAAGGATCTAATCCACACTCAACTTGACAACTTAGTTATGTGTCAGTCGGTTAACTAGGTGTAGCTGGGCCGACCAACAACGCGAGGGTGTGAGCGATAATTGGTGTCGCAGGCGCCGTGAGCGCAGACTAGGAGGTCTCAGATGGGACCTCCTATATGGGGGAGACGCAACATGGGACCCCTATTGCTCTCTTTCAGCGAGCGCACAGGGGCGCCTCGTGTGTGGGGGGAACCCACATGGGCCGGCCAGCGGCACAGACACAAAGTCTGTTTTTTTTTCTATTTTTTGTTCTCATTTTTTGCTTTACTTTTGTACTTTCATTTATATTCTAGTATAGTCCACTTATAGATACAAAAACACTCTTCAAAAACACATTTAGAAAAATGTTGAAAAAGTATTTCAAAAGTGTTGAATAAGTTTTAAAAAATGTTGAAAAGGTATTTGAAAAATGTTAAACAAGTATTTGAAATTTTTAAATAAGTATAAAAATATTGAATAAGTATTTTAACAAGTATTTGACAATGTTGAAGAAGTATTTGAAATATTGAACGAGTGTTTGAAAAATGTTGAAAAGTATTTCAAATGTTGAACAAGTATTTGAAAAATGTCAAACAAGTATTTGAAAAATGTTGAACAAGTATTTAAAAATTTTGAATAAGTATTAAAAATGTTGAATAAGTATTTGACAAATGTTGAACAAGTATTAAAAATTGTTGAACGAGTATTCAAAAAATGTTGAACAGGTATTTGAAAATGTCATATAAGTATTATAAATGTTCAATGAGTATTTAAAAATGTTGAATAAGTAATAAAAAATGTTGAACGGGTATTTGAAGAATTCTGAACACGTATTTTAAAAACATTGAATAAGTATTAAAATTTTGAACAATGTTTTAAAAATGTTGAATAAGTGTTCAAAAAATGTTGAATGTGTAGACAAAAAATATTGATCACTTATTAAAAATATGTAACATATACGGAAATTTAGAGTGAAAACAAAAACAAACATAAGCAATACAAAAACCCCAAAAATGGAGAAGAAAAAAGAAAACTAAACAAAATGAAGAGAGACAAAGAAAACCAAACAAATATGGAGAATAAAAAAAGAAAACCAAACAAAAGATGAAGAGAGAAAAATAAGACAAAACAAATATGGAGAATAAAAAGGAAAACCAAACCAAAAACGAAGGAAAAACAAAGAAATCCGTATCAAAAATCAAAAAGAAAAAAGAAAAAAAATCCGAAGAAAACGGCTGCTGTAGCCTCAAGTAGAATGTGCCCCTTGTTCTTATCACGAAGGGAACTTGGTGAAGTGGTTAGTGCGGTGTGCATTACCCCTAGACACGTGGGTTCGATCCCTCATTCTCGTGCATTTCTTTGCTCTTTTTATAACACTGCACGCGCGTGAATGGGTCGGCCAATTTGACAAGACGATTGAAGCTACTTGTATCGCCTAAGGCCATAAATAATCGCCGAACTCTCAAAAAAAGATAAATAGTCGCCGTGGACGCAACAAGCACCTGTCGCTCCCCTTGCACACTATTTGGGTCGGCCCATAAGCGGCGGCGTGGGCGCCCTATTTTCTTGTTTCGTTTTTCCAAAAAAAATCTTCCGTTTTTATTTTTTTATTTAACAACTTAAATAATTCAGGGTTTCGAACTAGTTCTAAAATTCAGAAAAATGCAAAGTTTGAAAAAGTTCATGGAGCCAAAAAAATATCCTTGAATTTGAATAATGTTGACGAATTTTAAAAATGTTCGTGATTTCAAAATATGTATGTGATTTCAAAAAATGTTCGTGATTTCAAAAAATGTTCATTAATTTCGGTTTTGATGAAAACAATCTATCAGATAGATAAATTGTTTTGAATTTAATGAAAAGTTTTGAGCTTGATGCACAAGTGCTCAGCTTTGGTCTATAAAAACTACCCACTGAAAAATTACTTCACAGTTCCTCCTCTCATCACCTAGAAAACTGGTCTTTCCTGTCAAGTCATTCCGCCATGACCGGTAGGAGGAGTTTCAGGTGGGCATATAACCAAGCAGCAAAGACCAAGGCCGCATAAGCACTAGAGAGGTCCCGCCGCAAAGCGGCAGCCGCAGCAGAGATGTCCCGGCGCATCGCGGAGCCCTCGAACGAGCTCTCACGGGCACGCGGGGGCTCTCAAAAGCGCACTCACCGCGTCGGCGATCGCGACGAGCTGGCATTGCTGAAGTCCTTGGCCGGCGACAAGGACATTCTCGCTGGCCTCATTAAGCAGCAGGAGCTGGTCGACGGCTTGATGAAGCTACTTGAGATCAGCGATGTCTCAGTTGACAAGGCGACCGGCCTCCTCGAGTAACTCATGGGTGATAATGCGAAGCTCCTCAAGGCGCTCAGCGAGAAGGAGGAGGAGGCCGCCGGCTGGAAGATGTTGCATGAGCAGAGCAGTGCCTGATACGTCTGCAATGTATCTATAATTTTTGATTGTTCCATGCTATTATATTACCTGTTTTGGATATTTATGGGCTTTACTTTACACATTTATATCATTTTTGGGACTAACCTACTAATCGGAGGCCCAGTCCGTATTGCTGTTTTTTTTTGCCTATTTCAGTATTTTGAGGAAAACGAATATCAAACGGAGTCCAAACGGAATGAAACCTTCGGGAGCGTGATTTTTGGAACAAACGTGATCCATAGGACTTGGAGTGCAAGTCAAGAAGCAGTCGAGGCGGCCACGAGGGTGGAGGGCGCGCCCACCCCTACTAGGCGCACCCCCTATCTCGTGGGCCCCTCGGGCGTCCAACGACCTACTTCTTCCTCCTATATATACCCACGTACCCCGAGAACATCAAAGGAGACGACGAAAAACTATTTCCACCACCGTCACCTTCTGTATCCGCGAGATCCCATCTTGGAGCCTTCGTCGGTGCTTCGCCGGAGGGGGAATCGACCATGGAGGGCTTCTACATCAACACCATAGCCCCTCCGATGAGTTGTGAGTAGTTTGCCACAGACCTTCGGGTACATAGTTATTAGCTAGATGGCTTCTTCTCTCTTTTTGGATCTCAATACCATGTTCTCCTCGATCTTCTTGGAGATCTATTCGATGTAACTCTTTTTGTGGTGTGTTTGTCGAGATCCGATGAATTGTGGGTTTATGATCAAGTTTACCTATGAGAAATATTTGAATCTCCTCTGAATTCTTTTATGTGTGATTAAGTTATCTTTGCAAGTCTCTTCGAATTATCAGTTTGGTTTGGCCTACTAGATTGATCTTTCTTGCAATGGGAGAAGTGCTTACCTTTGGGTTCAATTTTGCGGAGTCCTTTCCTAGTGACAGGAGGGGCGGCAAGGCACATATTGTATTGTTGCCATCGAGGATAAAAAGATGGGGTCTATATCATATTGCATGAGTTTATCCCTCTACATCATGTCATCTTTCGTAATGCGTTACTCTGTTCTTTATGAACTTAATACTCTAGATGCATGCTGGATAGCGGTCGAACTGTGGAGTAATAGTAGTAGATGCAGGCAGGAGTCGGTCTATTTGTTACGGATGTGATGCCTATATACATGATCATGCCTAGATAATCTCATAATTATTCGCTTTTCTATCAATTGCTCGACAGTAATTTGTTCACCCACCGTAATACTTATGCTATCTTGAGAGAAGCCACTAGTGAAACCTATGGCCCCCGGGTCTATCTTTTATCATATAAGCTTTCAATCTACTTTTATTTGCATCTTTACTTTTCCAATCTATATTATAAAATACCAAAAATATATTTATCTGATCATACTATCTCTATCAGATCTCACTTTCGCAAGTGTCCGTGAAGGGATTGACAACCCCTTTATTGCGTTGGTTGCGAGTTCTTTGTTTGTTTGTGTAGGTGCGTGGAACTTTTGAGGAGCCTCCTACTGGATTGATACCATGGTTCTCAAAAACTGAGGAAAATACTTACGCTACTATTGCTGCATCACCCTTTCCTCTTCAAGGAAAACTAACGCAAGCTCAATACGTAGCAAGAAGGATTTCTAGCGCCATTGCCGTGGAGGTCTTCGCTCAAGTCAAGACATACCAAGTACCCATCACAAACTCATCTCCCTCGCATTTACATTATTTGCCATTTGCCTCTCGTTTTCCTCTCCCCCACTTCACCCTTGCCGTTTTATTCGCCCTTTTTCTCGTTCGATCTTATGTTTGCTTGTCTCCATGTGCCTTATATGTGCTTGCATCTTTGCTTGCTAAAAATCTATTGATATGGATCCACTTAAAGTGTTTTACTTGGATCATCTTCGATCCTTATGCGCTCGTGCTGAAACCCCAACTAGCCTAGTTGATGGGAAATCTTTAGATGAGCATGCTCATTTTGTGTGTCACCGTTTGTCTGAAAAGGGAGACTCTTATGGGATCAAATAAACAGATTGTTGTGTTATGATTGGAATCTTTGTGAAATTTATGATTTTACTTGTTGCTCTAAGAACCCTAAAAAACACCTTCCCTACCTATGTGAGTTTAATGAAAATGAAATCTTATCTTCTTATGCAAAGGGTGTTTATAGTTACTATGATATCAAACAAATTGAAGAATTTGTTGCTTTTAAGGGTGCTTATGAAGTTGCTTCTTTGATTCAAAAGTATGATATTACTCTCTACAAATCTGAAAATTTTGACATACTTAAATATTGCTATGAAAACTATGCTCATAATGTCTATGTCAAAGAATTTATTGAGAGAACGACCGTTGCTTTGGAAGAAAATAATGATATGCGTGAATCTATAGATAATGACGATTCCGATGATTTGATTGAAATATCCCTTGATGAACATGATGCTTGCTATTCTTCTGGCCATGATGCCAATATTTATGAAGATGAATTTGCTATAGTTTCTTATGTTAAACATGAGATCGTTGCTATTGCACCCATACTTGATAGTTCCTTCAAAGAAAAGCATGATTGCAATGATGTTATTATAAATTCCCTTGATGCCAATTGTGCTAATAATATGCAAAACCCTAAGCTTGGGGATGCTAGTTTTGCTATGTCTATTACTTGTTGCAATGATCATGATTGGGGTGATGATGTTTCTTATGATCTTGAAAATTTATTTAAGCCCCATGACGAATATGAGCTTGATAATAGTGTTTGCAATATTATTGAAAGTGGGTTTGGAAGAGTGTCAACTTTAGATCCCACATTTTTGGAGAATTTTGAATCTTATGATATTTTTGATATAAGTGGGTTTGGAGAGGTCATGACTTTAGTTAATATTAATCCCACTATTTTGGAAGAGTGTCAACTTCACATGCATGTGGATCATGTTGAAAATATGTTATGTGATAGCTATTTTGTTGAATTTGCCTATGATCCTACATGTAATTATTATGAGAGAGGAAAATATAGTCATAGAAATTTTCATCTTACTAATTTACCTCTCGTCATTTTGAGATTGCTATCGTCTCTTTCTTCTTCCTTGCATATGCTAGTTTTTGCTTGCCTTGAAAATTTGTTTTCTTATAATATGCCTATGCATAGGAAGTATGTTAGACTTAGATGTGTTTGTCACGTATTTCATGATGCTCTCTTTGTGCTTCAACTCTTGTCTTTCATGTGAGCATCGTTAAAATTTTATGCCTAGCTAGGGGCATTAAACGATAGCGCTAGTTGGGAGGCAACCCAATTTTATTTGTGTTTTTTGTTTTTGTTTCTGTTTAGTAATAAATCTTGAATCTACCTTCTGTTTACATGCGTTTTTATGTTTTAATTAGTGTTTGTGCCAAGTAGAACCTATAGGATAACCTATGGTGATAGTTAATTTGATTCTGCTGAAAAACAGAACCTTTGCGCGCATGAGAATAATTTTGTTAAATCACAGAAACGTTATTTTGCGTTGATTCTTTCTCTGATCAATAGACAAATTTCCCATGACGTCCTATTTTGGTAGGATTTTTAAAGTTCCATAAGTATTCGGGGGTTACAGATTGCTACAGACTGTTCTGTTTTTGACAGATTCTGTTTTTCGTGTGTTGTTTGCTTATTTTGATGTATCTATGGCTAGTATTAAGTGGTATGAACCATAGAGAACTTGAAATACAGTAGGTTTAACACCAATATAAATAAATAATTAGTTCATTACAGTACCTTATGTGGTGGTTTTGCTTTCTTTCACTAACGAAGCTTATGAGATTTCCTGTTGAGTTTTGTGTTGTGAAGTTTTCAAGTTTTGGGTAAAGATTTGATGGACTATGGACTAAGGAGTGGCAAAAGACTAAGCTTGGGGATGCCCATGGCACCCCAAGATATTCAAGAATAGCCAAAAGCCTAAGCTTGGGGATGCCCCCGGATGGCATCCCCTCTTTCGTCTATGTTCATTGGTAACTTTACTTAGAGCTATATTTTTATTCGCCACATGATATGTGTTTTGCTTGGAGCGTCTTGTATGATATTAGTATTTTCTTTTTAGTTTACCACAATCATCTTTGCTTTACACACCTTTTGGGAGAAGCCACTTGATTGGAATTTATTTGAATACTCTATGTGCTTCAGTTATATCTTTTGAGCTAGATAGCTTTTGCTCTAGTGCTTCACTTATATCTTTTAGAGCACGGTGGTGGCTTAATTTTGAAGAAATTGTTGATATCTCATGATTCCCTTATATTATTTTGAGAGTCTCTTGGAACAGCATGGTATTTGCTATGGTTATAAAATTGGTCCTAGAATGGTAGGCATCCAAGTTGGGCATAATAAAAACTATCATAGGAAGTGAATTGGATGCTATGATCAATTTGATACTTGATAATTGTTTTGAGATATGGAGGTAGTGATATGAAAGTCATGCTTGTTGGGTGATTCTGAATTTAAAGAATGCTCGTGTTGAAGTTTGTGATTCCCGTAGCATGCACGTATGGTGAACTGCTTTGTGATGAAGTTGGAGCACAATTTTATTTATTGATTGTCTTCCTTATGAGTGGCGGTCGGGGACGAGCGATGGTGTTTTCCTACCAATCTATCCCTCTAGGAGCATGCGCGTAGTACTTTGTTTTTGATGACTTTAGATTTTTGCAATAAGTATATGAGTTCTTTTGACTAATGTTGAGTCCATGGATTATACGCACTCTCACCTTTCCACCATTGCTAGCCTCTTATGTACCGCGCAACTTTTGCCGGTACCATACACCTACCATATACCTTCCTCAAAACAGCCACCATACCTACCTATTATGGCATCTCCATAGCCATTCCGAGATATATTGCCATGCAACTTTCCATCATTCCATTTATATGACACACATCATTATCATCATATTGCTCTTTGCATGATCATGTAGTTGACATTGTATTTGTGGCAAGGCCACCTTCATAATTTTCATACATGTCACTCTTGATTCATTGCATATCCCGGTACACCGCCGGAGGCATTCATATAGAGTCATATCTTGTTTTAAGTCTTGAGTTGTAAGTAAATAAAAGTGTGATGATCTTCATTATTAGAGCATTGTCCCAGTGAGAAAAGGATGATGGAGACTATGAATCCCCCACAAGTCGGGATGAGACTTCGGACTTTACAAAAAAAAAAGAGGCCAAAGAGCCCACCAAAGAAAAAAAAGAGAAGAAAGGCCAAAAGAAAAAAAGGCCCAAAAAAAGAGAAAAAAACAAAAAAAAAGAAATGAGAGAAAAAGAGAGAAGGGACAATGCTACTATCTCTTTTTCCACACTTTTGCTTCAAAGTAGCACCATGATCTTCATGATAGAGAGTCTCTTGTGTTGTCACTTTCATATACTAGTGGGAATTTCCCATTATAGAACTTGGCTTGTATATTCCAATGACGGGCTTCCTCAAAATGCCCTAGGTCTTCGTGAGCAAGCGAGCTGGATGCACACCCACTTAGTTTCTTTTGTTGAGCTTTCATACATATATAGCTCTAGTGCATCCCTTGCATGGAAATCCCTACTCACTCACATTGATATCTATTAATGGGCATCTCCATAGCCCATTGATACACCTAGTTTCATCTCCCTTTTTGTCTTCTCCACAACCACCATTCTATTCCACATATAGTGTTATGTCCATGGCTCACTCTCATGTATTGCGTGAAAGTTGAAAAAGTTTGAGATTACTAAAGTATAAAACAATTGCTTGGCTTGTCATCGGGGTTGTGCATGATTAAATACTTTGTGTGATGAAGATAGAGCAACAGCCAGACTATATGATTTTGTAGGGATAACTTTCTTTAGCCATGTTATTTTCAGAAGACATGATTGCTTTGATTAGTATGCTTGAAGTATTATTATTTATTATGTTTATGAACTTTCATTTTGAATCATTTGGGTCTGAACATTCATGCCACAATAAAGAAAATTACATTGAGAAATATGCTAGGTAGCATTCCACATCAAAAAATCTGTTTTTATCATTTACCTACTCGAGGACGAGCAGGAATTAAGCTTGCGGATGCTTAATACGTCTCCAACGCATCTATAATTTTTTATTGTTCATTGCTATTATATTACCCGTTTTGGATGTTTATGGGCTTTACTTTACACATTTATATTATTTTTGGGATTAACCTACTAATCGGAGGCCCAACCCGTATTGTTGTTTTTTTGCCTATTTCAGTGTTCCGAGGAAAAGGAATATCAAATGGAGTCCAAACGGAATGAAATCTTTGGGAGCGTGATTTTTGGAACAAACGTGATCCAGAGGACTTGGAGTGCAAGTCAAGAAGCAGTTGAGGCGGCCACGAGGGTGGAGGGCGTACCAACCCCTATTGGGCGCGCCCCCTATCTCGTGGGCCCCCCGGGCATCCACCGATCTACTTCTTCCTCCTATGTATACCCACGTACCCAGAGAACATCAAAGGAGATGACGAAAAACTATTTCCACCCCCGTAACCTTCTGTATCCGCGAGATCCCATCTTGGAGCCTTCGTTGGCGCTCCGTCGGAGGGGGAATCGACCATGGAGGGCTTCTACATCAACACCATAGCCCCTCCGATGAGTTGTGAGTAGTTTACCACAGACCTTCAGGTCCATAGTTATTAGCTAGATAGCTTCTTCTCTCTTTTTGGATCTCAATACCATGTTCTCCTCGATCTTCTTGGAGATCTATTCGATGTAACTCTTTTTGCGATGTGTTTGTCGAGATCCGATGAATTGTGGGTTTATGATCAAGTTTATCTATGAGAAATATTTGAATCTCCTCTGAATTCTTTTATGTGTGATTAAGTTATCTTTGCAAGTCTCTTCGAATTATCAGTTTGGTTTGGCCTACTAGATTGATCTTTCTTGCAATGGGAGAAGTGCTTAGCTTTGGGTTCAATTTTGCGGTGTCCTTTCCCAGTGACAGGAGGGGTAGCAAGGCACGTATTGTATTGTTGCCATCGAGGATAAAAAGATGGGGTTTATATCATATTGCATGAGTGTATCCCTCTACATCATGTCATCTTTCTTAATGCGTTACTCTGTTCTTTATGAACTTAATACTCTAGATGCATGCTGGATAGCGGTCGATGTGTGGAGTAATAGTAGTAGATGCAGGCAGGAGTCGGTCTACTTGTAACGAACGTGATGCCTATATACATGATCATGCGTAGATAATCTCATAATTATTTGATTTTTCTATCAATTGCTCGACAGTAATTTGTTCACCCACCGTAATACTTATGCTATCTTGAGAGAAGCCACCGCCGGGTCTATCTTTTATCATATAAGCTTTCAATCTACTTTTATTTGCATCTTCACTTTTCCAATCTATATTATAAAATACCAAAAAAATATTTATCTTATCATACTATCTCTATCATATCTCACTTTCGCAAGTGGCCATGAAGGGATTGACAACCCCTTGATTGCGTTGGTTGCGAGTTCTTTGTTTGTTTGTGTAGGTGCGTGAGACTTTTGAGGAGCCTCCTACTGGATTGATACCTTGGTTCTCAAAAACTAAGGGAAATACTTACGCTACTATTGCTGCATCACCCTTTCCTCTTCAAGGAAAACCAACGCAAGCTCAAGACGTAGCAGTGCCTCGGGGATTACTCTAAAAGCAGTCGTCGAGGAACTGATGGGTGACTTGAGGAAGCTCCAGATCGAGCACGAGCAGGAGGTGGAGGAATCCGTGGCTACTTTCAAGCAAAGCCGTGAGGAATTGCGGAAGGAGCTGGAGGATGTCATCGCCCGACAATCCATACAGTAGCGATCTAGATCGTTGTCTATGGTTTCCTTCTTCTCTTGCCCCCGTGATTTACGGACTTTGCCGCATGTGGCATTCAAAATTATCCAGAATATGTAAGACAATTATTATCTGCGCCATTGTAAATTTGTCGTCGTACTATCCGTTGCCATTTTATTTGTCGTTGTATTATCCATTGCCCTATGTTGCAATTTAAATTAGGCTGGAATACGAGTTGAAAACACGAACAAAGCAAATGCTGCCATGGGATCACAACCAAACACCCTCCGTCCACCCCTAAAAAAATCTCCGGCCAGGCACTTTAATTAACCCATTAATGGCAAAGTTTTGAGCGAGGCAGGCGGCGGCTGGTGCATGGAGGTCAAAGAGCTCACTTCCCGGTGAGCATGGGCGGCCTTAGTGCTCGCACATGTCCCGTCGAGCCTGCGAGGTGGACAGGATGCACGCGTCCCATCAAGCCTGCGTGTCGGACTGCTCGCATGCGTCTCGTCGAGCCTGCACGATGGACTTCTCGCGCTCGTCCCGTCTAATCAAACAGCTGCACACATGCCACTGAGTATGGTTAAATATTGACACGGTTCATATAATTCAACCGTTTGTGACATTAACGTGTCAGCTTATTGTTTCAAAAAGGACTTCATTGGCTACTAATGTGTGTGTCTCTTCTCAAACCGGACGATTTTTTTACCACGACATATATGTGCCATGTCATGAAACCATGCCAAGTTTCATGTTTTTTGGATGAGTTTTTGATTTACTAGGATTTAAAAACTGAGATTCTCAATATTTCAGGACGACGACAAGTTTGTAATTCATTCCCATCCCTTAAATAAGACGTAAACATGCACCCAATGACACATGTACGATTTCCCACCCATTTTGCTTCACTAGAGCATGTGCTTGTAGTTCAAATTTGAATTATGGACTACATTTAATGCATACAAAACTTAATTAGTAATATATACAATGGCCAAACGAACCCTAAACAATTTCAAATTTCGGCACGACACTCCCGTTATTCTATGTTGCCTGTAGAGAACAAAGTTCAAGGCTTGAAGAAGCAACTATTATCGTTTCGCCCACTGAAACCATGAGGGTTCCGAGAAGCCTCGGTTTGTAAGAGGCTTGTAATATAGCTTCGCCCAAATTGGACAATTATATGTACCATGTAGTGATACCATGCCAAGTTTCATGATTTCCTGGTGAGTTTTGGATTTACAGAGATTTATAAACCGAGATTCGCAATGTTTGTGGCCAAGGCATGACGGCGAGACGGTTGAATTCATTCCCATTTAGTTCCATGTGACCTAAACATGCACCCCAAGGACACATGTACGTTTTTTCTAGCCATTTTGGTGCACTAGAGCATGTATTCGTAGTTCAGATTTGAATTATAGACATTAAATGCCTAGAAAACTCAATTAATGAATAAAAATGGTTAAATGAACCCTGAATAATTTAAAAGTTCAGCGCGAATCTCCCGTTGTTCCGTATTTGTTGCGTGTAGAAAAAAATACGAGGCTAGAAGAGGGAGCGATTATTGTTTGGCCCACAAGGGGACACGTTTCCTTATCGAAACCACGAGGGTTCTTGCGACAGGCTCCGGTTTGTAAGAGGTTTGTAGTAAAGCTTGGCCCAAATTGGCAATGTTTTTACAACGACATATATGTGCCATGACGTGACACCACGTCACCTTTAATGACTTTCTGGTGAGTTTTTGATTTATGGGGATTTAAAAACTGAGATTCCAAATGTTTGAGGACAAGCCAATATGCCGGTCAGGTTGTAATTCATTCCCATTCCTTGCATGGGACCTAAACATGCACCCAAGGACACATGCATGTATAATTTTTCTAGCCATTTTGGTGAACTGGAGCATGTATTTGTACTTCAGATTTGAATTATGGATATTAAATGCCTGGGAAACTCAATTAGTGTATAAAAATGCCAAATGAACCCTGAATAAGTTTAAATTTCAGCATGTATATCATGTCGTTCCATGTTGCCGATAGAAGAAAATATAAGGCGAAAAGAGGTAGCAACTACGTTTCGCCACAAGGGGAACACATTTCCCTATCGGAATCATCAGGCTTCCTTGAGAGAAGCTACGGTTTGTAAGAGGTTTGTAATAAAGCTTGACCCAAATTGGCATGTTTTTACCACGACATATATGTGTCATGACGTGACACCTTTCCACCTTTGATGACTTTCTGGTGAGTTTTGGATTTTATGGGGATTTAAAAATCGAGATTCCAAATGTTTGAGGACGAGTCAAGACGCCGGTACGGTTGTATAAATTGTTCCCATTCCTGGCATGGGACCTAATTAAAAATGCACCCAAGGACACATGCATGTACAATTTTTCTAGCCATTTTGGTGAACTTGAGCATGTATTTGTAGTTCATATTTGAATTATGGGCATTAAATGTTGTAACACTATGTAATGATGCTTGCTACGTCTTGAGCTTGCGTTGGTTTTCCTTGAAGAGGAAAGGGTGATGCAGCAAAGTAGCGTAAGTATTTCCCTCAGTTTTTGAGAACCAAGGTATCAATCTAGTAGGAGGCTCCTCAAAAGTCCCACGCACCTACACAAACAAACAAAGAACTCGCAACCAACGCAATAAAGGGGTTGTCAATCCCTTCACGACCAGTTGCGAAAGTGAGATCTGATAGAGATAGTATGATAAGATAAATATTTTTTGGTATTTTATAATATAGATGCAAAAAGTAAAGATGCAAATAAAAGTAGATTGAAAGCAAATATGATAAAAGATAGACCTGGGGGCCATAGGTTTCACTAGAGGCTTCTCTCAAGATAGCATAAGTATTACGGTGGGTGAACAAATTACTGTTGAGCAATTGATAGAAAAGCGAATAATTATGAGATTATCTAGGCATGATCATGTATATGTAGGCATCACTTCCGTAACAAGTAGACCGACTCTTGCCTGCATCTACTACTATTACTCCACACATCGACTGACTCCTGCCTGCATCTAGAATATTAAGTTCATAAAGAACAGAGTAACACATTAAGCAAGATGACATGATGTAAAGGGATAAACTCATGCAATATGATATAAACCCCATCTTTTTATCCTTGATGGCAACAATACAATACGTGCCTTGCAACCCTTTCTGTCACCGGGTAAGGACACCGCAAGATTGAACCCAAAGCTAAGCACTTCTCCCATGGCAAGAAAGATCAATCTAGTAGGCCAAACCAAACTGATAATTCGAAGGGACTTGCAAAGATAACTCAATCATACATAAAAGAATTCAGAGGAGATTCAAATATTTCTCATAGATAAACTTGATCATAAACCCACAATTCATCGGATCTCGACAAACACATCGCAAAAAGAGTTTACATCGAATAGATCTCCACAAGAGAGAGGGAGAACATTGTATTGAGATCCAAAAAGAGAGAAGAAGCCATCTAGCTAATAACTATGGACCTGAAGGTCTGTGGTAAACTACTCACAACTCATCGGAGGGGCTATGGTGTTGATGTAGAAGCCCTCCGTGGTCGATTCCCCCTCCGGCGGAGCGCCAACGAAGGCTCCAAGATGGGATCTTGCAGATACAGAAGGTTATGGTGGTGGAAATTGTGTTTTGTTGGCTCCCTGGATGTTTTCGGGGTACGTAGGCTTATATAGAAGGAAGAAGTACGTCGGTGGCCGCCCGAGGGGCCCACGAGACAGAGAGGCGCGCCCTATAGGGGTGGGGGCGCCCTACCCTCTCGTGGCCGCCTCGGCTGCTTCTTGACTTGCACTCCAAGTCCTCTGGATCACGTTCGTTCCAAAAATCACACTCCCGAAGGTTTCATTCCGTTTGGACTCCGTTTGATATTCCTTTTCTTCGAAATACTGAAATAGGCAAAAAAACAGCAATATGGGTTGGGCCTCCGGTTAGTAGGTTAGTCCCAAAAATGATATAAATGTGTAAAATAAAGCCCATAAACATCCAAAAGGGGTAATATAATAGCATGGAACAATCAAAAATTATAGATACGTTGGAGACGTATCAAGCATCCCCAAGCTTAATTCCTGCTCGTCCTCGAGTAGGTAAATGATAAAAACAGAATTTTTGATGTGGAATGCTACCTAGCATAATTCTAAATGTAATTTTCTTTATTGTGGCATGAATGTTCAGATCCAAATGATTCAAAATAAAAGTTCATATTGATAAAAGAAATAGTAACACTTCTGTAACATCCCAAAATTCTAAATTTTGGAATGTTATAAAATCATAAATAGTTTTGATTGATTGTTTGATTGATTGATTGATTGAGTGAAATTCGAAACTTTTTGAAAGTTAAATGAGAGGGAATAAAAGGACTTTCCCAAACTTTCATTTTCTTTTCTGATCTTCATGAATTCAAATTCTTTTCAAATACAAAACCCTTGAGCGAAGATGATATGACTTCTTCCATTTAATTAAATGAAAGGGTATTTGAAAATATTTGTATTTCATTTGGAAATATTTTGATTCTTAAACTTCATGCAACTCAATGATTTTCACGAGCGAAGATAAAATGACTTCTTCAAAACATATGAAATATGAGTTGGGAGTTTCAAAGAATTAAAATTCAAAGTTCTATTGAATTTATTTTCAATTTGGAGTTATTTGAGTTTTATTCAAATTATTTTTCTCCAAAAATAAAATATATGGAAAATAGGGTAACATGATTCCCTACATCAGAAAATTGGAGAGAAATAAATTTGAATTAATTTTGGTATTTTTAAAAATGATTTTATTGGATTTTATTAGAACAGTAGCACTGTTTGAATTATTGGAAATTTTGTAGATTTTATTTAAAGCTATAATAATGTTTACGCTGTAGGAAATCTTTTTTTGAAAATTTTGATATATTATATGCCTATAGTATATTTTTATTTCTTTTTTGGTTTATTTTTGTTTTTTGGAAATTTGTTTTAAAAAAAACTTCTTTCGCCGAACTGGGCCGGCCCAGCCGAAGCCAGGCCAAGTCCTAGCTCCGCGCCGCCTCGCCAGTCGTCCCCGACCGGGACTCCTCCCGGAGTCTGGCGCCGCCCCGCCACCTGCCGCCCCTTCCCCACGCCACCGCGCCTCCCCTCCTCCATAAAAGGCCACCCCAGGGCCCCTGGGTCCCGTTTTCGCCGCCGCCGCCGCCGCCATCGGTAGCCGCCACCGCCAATGCCAACTGCCGCCGCCGCAGCCACCACCCACCTCACCGTTGTCCCG
>NC_041383.1:441735422-441742642 GCF_002162155.2 Triticum dicoccoides | reverse complement strand
CGAGCCGCCTCCGCCGTCTCATTTCGCCGGAGTAACCGCCATCGCCGGTTCCTCGTCGAAAACCGCTGCCAACCGGTATAAAACCGATCCCGGTCTGATTCGGTTTTTATTTGAAGTTCGGTTTTTCTTAAACCCTAGACTAGATCTGTTTTTTTAGGTTTTAGTAAACAGCGAACGTCCATTGTTTAGATCTTATAAACGAACGTTCGTTATTTAGCCTTTCTGATTTCTGTTTATTTCAGCCAGGGACCCGTCTGAGAATATTTTATTTATAGATTAGTCCCTGTTCTTAAATCAATCACTACTTTTCACTCGATAGTCGGAATCCAACGAAACCAATGCCCACTTCTTCGTTATGATCCCCTCTATCCAGTAAAACAACTTAAACATGTTTTTGAAAGTTTAAAATTTGAATTTCAAACAGTTTAGTATTTGAACTTCGTTTGATCATAACTTGAGTTTCGTAACTCCAATTTAGTTGAATCTTTTTGCAAATCGAAGCTCTTGACCTAAACTTTCTGATAAGTCTAAATTCACATAATTTTGGTACTGTTAGAAAATTGCTTTATGTTGCAAGAGTTATTTGCTTGGTTTGATGTTTTCCGAATTGCTTTCTTCGTTCTTTCCGATGTTTTGAGTGATTGCTTATGTGTGGATACTATTGCTTGATAACGATAGATTGACCGGAGTGTGACGAGTAGAACTATCAAGAGTTATGAGTGCGAATCATCTTCATCAACATTGCAGGCAAGTAATACTTTGATCATACTTTTTCTACTACCCAGTTTTTATGCATTAGATCTATCCTCAAACACTTGCATGATTAGGATCTAATTAAATTGTGGGTTTTGGGAAGTAGATTGAGGTAGTACCTATTACCTGTTTTATTATCAAACCCTTGGGAGTTACTTCTACGTTTGCTTATTATGCCATGCTATGCTAGTAGACGTGGATTGGGTGAGTGTATCCATGACAGATGTGAGATTGTTATTTAATGGTTTATTTAAGGTGGCAACTTAAACACACATCTAGGTGGATTGAGGCACCTGGTTTCTATCAGGACTTGCCTATATTTCTTCGGACCGCCACCCAGGCTCAAAGGGATCATGAGATTATTCAAATTAGAAACTTCCGTGTGCAGCCACAAGCCATTATGGGCTCTGGCATAGTTGATTAAGTTGTGCGAACTCTTACGGGTAGACTAGCAGATGTAGGGGAAAGTAGGTGTACCGGTCTACCCACAAGTAAGGTGCTAGTGCTTCTGAAAGACTATGTCTCGGTCATCCGTTTCTCAAACATCATGTAGTGCGAGAAATCCAACGGAGGTGATCGAGTCTTGTGGGGAAAAGTGCGCAAACCTCTGCAGAGTGTATAAACTAATCATGATTAGCCGTGTCCCCGGTTATGGACAATCTTGAGTATCTAGTTCCTGGATTATCATGTTGATCTCATCATGTTACTTTAATTAATATTGTTGGGTTTTAATGATGATGCATAATTGGGATTGAGAATGCTGTAAACCATTCTCAATGTTTCACAACCACCATGATAGTTAAATAAAATTTATTCCTTTGCAGTAGGGAAAAATTGGCTTTTCGCAAAAACATTATAAACTTAGAGCTTTCCACCAGCCATATATGCATGTAGTGATAGCTATTATTCATCATTGCTCTATGGTGTGAATTGCCAGTACATTCAATGTACTGACCCTTTGTGGCTGCAACGTCTCATGTTGCAGGATCTTACGACGAGTAAGTGATACATTAGGGTTACAATTTCTATACTCAACTTTGCCGTTGGTGTTGATGGGAATCCACAACCTTGTTACTTCCGCTTTTTGGATTGAGGTAATAGTATTTACGTTACTTTATACATGTGATTTACCTCTGTTATAAATCCTCGAGTATTGTGTGTGTCAGCATACCGATCCAGGGATGACACTTAAGCACAAAGACCTGATCCATTCGGGTCGGGTCACTACAACTTCAAGCATACTAATCAAAGTAATCATGTCTTCTCAAAATAACATGGCAAAAGAAAGTTCATCCCTACAAAATCATATAGTTAGGCTATGCTTCATTTTTGTCACACAAAGATGTTCCCAACTTCTATACCCCCGATGACAAGCAAAGAAATTGTTTCATACTTCAATAATCTCAAACTTTTTCAACCTTCATGCAATACATGAGCGTGAGCCATGGATATAGCACTATGGGTGGAATAGAATATGATGGGGTTTGTGTGGAGAAGACAAAAAAGGAGAAAGTCTCACATTGACGAGGATAATCAATAGGCTATGGAGATGCCCATCAATTGATGTCAACATGAGGAGTAGGGATTGCCATGCAACAGATGCACTAGAGCTATAAATGAATGCTCAACAAAAGAAAACTAGTGGGTGTGCATCCAACTTGCTTGCTCACGATGACCTAGGGCATTTGAGGAAGCCCATTGTAGGAATATACAAGCCAAGTTCTATAATGAAAAATTCCCACTAGTATGAAAAAGACAACCTATGAGACTCACTACATGAAGAACATGGTGCTACTTTGAAGCACAATATATTAGACTCACTACATGAAGAACAAGGTGCTACTTTGAAGCACAAGTGTGGAAAAAGAGATAGTAACATTGCCCTTTTTATTTATTTTCTTTATTTTCTTTTTGTTTTCTTTTTGTTTTCTTTTTTTCTTTTTTCTTTTCTTTTTTTCTTTGGCCTTTCTTTTTTTTATTTTGGCCTTTCTTTTTTTTTTCTTTTTTGGGCAATGCTCTAATAATGATGATCATCACACTTTCATTGAAATACAACATATGAATTACAACTCAAAACTAGAACAAGATATGACTCTATATGAATGCCTCCGGCGGTGTACCGGGATGGTGCAATGAATCAAGAGTGACATGTATGAAAAATTAAGCATGGTGGCTTTGCCACAAATACGATGTTAACTACATGATCATGCAATGGAAATATGACAAAAGTAAAGTATATCATGATGATGATGAACGGAACGGTGGAAAGTTGCATGGTAATATATCTCGGAATGGCTATGGAAATGCCATAATAGGTAGGTATGGTGGCTGTTTTGAGGAAGATATAAGGAGGTTTATGTGTGATAGAGCGTATCGTATCACGGGGTTTGGATGCACCGGCGAAGTTTGCACCAACTCTCAATGTGAGAAAGGGCAATGCACGGTACCGAAGAGGCTAGCAATGGCGGAAAGGTAAAAGTGTGTATAATCCATGGACTCAACGTTAGTCAAAAGAACTCATATACTTATTGCAAAAATTTAGAAGTCATCAAAAATCAAGCACTACGCGCATGCTCCTAGGGGGGTAGATTGGTAGGAAAAGACCATCACTCTTCCACGACCGCCACTCATAAGGATGCACAAGCCAGGTACACTTCATGTTTCAAATTTGTTACACAACTTTAACCATACGTGCATGCTATGGGACTTGATAACTTCAACACAAGCATTATTTAAATTTATAATCACCCAACTAGCATGACTTTAATATCACTACCTCCCTATCTCAAAACAATTATCAAGTATCAAATCGATCATAGCATCCAATTCACTTCCTATGATAGTTTTTATTATACCCAACTTGGATGCCTACCATTGTAGGACCAATTTTATAACCGTAGCAAATACCATGCTGTTCTAGAAGACTCTCAAAATAATATAAGTGAAGCAAGAGAGATTAGCAATTTCTACAAAAATAAGTCATCACCGTGCTCTAAAATATATAAGTGAAGCACTAGAGCAAAAACTATCAAGCTCAAAAGATATAAGTGAAGCACATACAGTATTATAGCAAATTCTAATCAAGTAGGCTTCTCCCAAAAGGTCTGTACAGCAAGGATGATTATGGTAAACTAAAAATAAAAGACTAATATAATACACGATGCTCCAAGCAAAACACATATCATGTGGCGAGTAAAAATATAGTTCCAAGTAAAGTTACCAATGAACGAAGACGAAAGAGGGGATGCCTTCCCGGGGCATCCCCAAGCTTAGGCTTTTGGCTATTCTTGAATATCTTGGGGTGCCATGGGCATCCCTAAGCTTAGGATTTTGCTACTCCTTATTCCATAGTCCATCAAAGCTTTACCCAAAACTTGAAAACTTCACAACACAAAACTCAACAGGAAATCTTATAAGCTCCATTAGTAAAAGAAAACAAAACCACCACATAAGGTACTGTAATGAACTCATTCTTTATTTATTTTGGTGTTAAACCTACTGTATTCCAACTTCTCTATAGTTTATAAACTATTTTACTAGCCATAGATGCATCAAAATAAGCAAACAACACACGAAAAACAGAATCTGTCAAAAACAGAACAGTCTGTAGATATCTGTAACTAACGCAAACTTCTGGAATTCTAAAAATCCTACCAAAATCGGAAGTCCTGGAAATTTTTTATATTGATCAGCAGCAAAAAGAATCAACACAAAATCACGTTTCTGTGATTTAACAAAACTAAATTAGTGCGCGCAAAGTTTCTGTTTTTCAGCAGAATCAAATCAACTATCATCATAGGTTATCCTATAGGTTCTACTTGGTACAAACACTAATTAAAAGATAAAAACACATCTAAACACAAGGTAGAAGCAAAATTTATTACTAAACAGGAACAAAAACAAAACACACAAATAAAATTGGGTTGCCTCCCAACTAGCGCTATTGTTTAACGCCCCTAGCTAGGCAAAAAAGCAAAGATAGATCTAAGTAGTGCCATCTTTGGCACTCAATTCCTCAATAGAGCACTTATAATCTTTAGGGGTTTCTCCCTTTTTGGCAATGATTAAACCTTTGGGTAAAAATTCAAGAAATTCGTTTGTAGCAAAAGGTTCCTTAATGATAGAAAGACAATTGGGATGAACACTTATGGATTTGAGATCCGCGTCTCCCTTACTAGAAGATTTACCCTTATTTCTAGGAACCTAAATAAACTTGGCGGTTTTTGTAGGGGGTTTTGTAGTGTTTTTCATGGAAGAAAACGCCGAACCTAAGTTGGTAATTATATCCTCAAGTTTACCAATTCTAGCAGAATCTAGATCTATTTTTTCATTAACTATAGGTTCTTTCTCTTTAAGATTTTTCAAAGTAACTCCAACCCTAGATCCATATTGGGTGATATGATTATGAACCTTTTTATCCAAATTTTCAATCAACTCAACAGTGGCAATTTTATTTTCAATAATATCAAGCCGTTGCATAACGTGTTCTAAAGTTAAAACAATTCCATTAACCAAAAGAGGTGGTGGGCCAAACAAATCCAACATAGCATTACAAGCATCAAACGTATGGCTACTCAAGAAATCACCTCCGGCAACAGTATCAAGAACACATCTATTCCAAGGAGTGATGCCTACATAAAAACTGCGGAGAAGAACGAAAGTAGAAAGCTTCCTAGTAGATCTATTTTGAGCATTGCAAATTCTATGCCAAGCATCTTTTAAATTTTCTCCCTCCCTTTGCTTAAAATTGAGGATTTCATGTTCGGGAGTAATAATAAGGATAGGAGGACTAGCCATAATGACAAGGTAACCGATCTAACACACGAGCAAACTAAAAAAAGGCAAGTGAAAAGAGAGGAGGAGATTGGGAAAGAGAGGGTGAATAAAACGGCAAGGGTGAAGTGGGGGAGAGGAAAACGAGAGGCAAATGGCAAATAATGTAAATGCGAGGGAGATGAGTTTGTGATGGGTACTTGGTATGTCTTGACTTGAGCGAAGACCTCCCCGGCAACGGCGCCAGAAATCCTTCTTGCTACGTCTTGAGCTTGCGTTGGTTTTCCTTGAAGAGGAAAGGGTGATCCAGCAAAGTAGCGTAAGTATTTCCCTCAGTTTTTAAGAACCAAGGTATCAATCTAGTAGGAGGCTCCTCAAAAGTCCCACGCACCTACACAAACAAACAAAGAACTCGCAACCAACGAAATAAAGGGGCTGTCAATCCCTTCACGGCCACTTGCGAAAGTGAGATCTGATAGAGATAGTATGATAAGATAAATATATCTTTGGTATTTTATAATATAGATGCAAAAAGTAAAGATGCAAATAAAAGTAGATTGAAAGAAAATATGATAAAAGATAGACCCGGGGGCCATAGGTTTCACTAGAGGCTTCTCTCAAGATAGCATAAGTATTACGGTGGGTGAACAAATTATTGTCGAGCAATTGATAGAAAAGCGAATAATTATGAGATTATCTAGGCATGATCATGTATATAGGCATCACGTCCGCAACAAGTAGACCGACTCCTGCCTGCATCTACTACTATTACTCCACACATCGACCGACTCCTGCATCTAGAGTATTAAGTTCATAAAGAACAGAGTAACGCATTAAGCAAGATGACATGATATAGAGGGATAAACTCATGCAATGTGATATAAACCCCATCTTTTTGTCCTCGGTGGCAACAATACAATACGTGCCTTGCAACCCTTTCTGTCACTGGGCAAGGACACCGCAAGATTGAACCCAAAGCTAAGCACTTCTCCCATGGCAAGAAAGATCAATCTAGTAGGCCAAACCAAACTGATAATTCGAAGAGACTTGCAAAGATAACTCAATCATACATAAAAGAATTCAGAGGAGATTCAAATACTTCTCATAGATAAACTTGATCATAAACCCACAATTCATCGAATCTCGACAAACACACCGCAAAAAGAGTTTACATTGAATAGATCTCCACGAGAGAGGGGGACAACATTGTATTGAGATCCAAAAAGAGAGAAGAAGCCATCTAGCTAATAACTATGGACCCGAAGGTCTGTGGTAAACTACTCACAACTCATCGGAGGGGCTATGGTGTTGATGTAGAAGCCCTCCATGGTCGATTCCCCCTCCGGCGGAGCGCCGGCGAAGGCTCCAAGATGGGATCTCGCGGATATAGAAGGTTACGGCGGTGAAAATTGTGTTTCGTTGGCTCCCTGGATGTTTTCGGGGTACGTAGGCTTATATAGAAGTAAGAAGTACGTCGGCGGCCTGCCGAGTGGCCCACGAGATAGGGGGCGCGCCCTATAGGGGTGGGCACGCCCTACCCTCTCGTGGCCGCCTCGGCTGCATCTTGACTTGCACTCCAAGTCCTCTAGATCACGTTCGCTCCAAAAATCACGCTCCCGAAGGTTTCATTCCGTTTGGACTCCGTTTGATATTCCTTTTCTTCGAAATACTGAAATAGGCAAAAAAAAAAAAAC
>NC_041383.1:441634528-441734865 GCF_002162155.2 Triticum dicoccoides | reverse complement strand
AAAAAACAGCAATACGGGTTGGGCCTCCGGTTAGTAGGTTAGTCCCAAAAATGATATAAATGTGTAAAATAAAGCCCATAAACATCCAAAAGGGGTAATATAATAGCATGGAACAATAAAAAATTATAGATACGTTGGAGACGTATCAATGCTACAGTAACCATTGGGGTTAAGTTAATCTTTTTGCTAAACAAATGTTTGATCATCATTATCTAATACCTCTTTCAAATTCCAGTTGAATTCAATTTCAAATTATGAGTGAAATTCAAAATTTCTCAAACATGAAAACTAAAATGTCGATCATGTGCAAATAATCCATAACTAATATTGGTGGTGATCCAACATTTTTGTAAAATGTTTTAAGTGGCCTAAACTACTTAAACAATGGCCTAAGCGTTAACGTAAATGCCTTTTTAATTTATAAAAATTGCAAACTTTTAAAAGCCTCACAATCTTTTTGTTGTAGTGCACAATAATCCTTTGAAATTGTTTTGGCTAGTGGCATACTTTTGCAAGGTCAATTGTGGCTAAAAGAAAAAAGGCAAAAGCTGCTGAAAAAGAAACAAAAGAAGAGGAAAAGGGCCACAGCCAATGGACCCCCCGGGGCCTCGGCCCACCCCAGCAAGCCGGCCCACCTCCCCCCTGCGGTTGAACCCCTTCCCCACTGCTCCTCCGACCGAGGCGCGTCCCCGCCGGACCGGGCATGCCGCCCCGTGGCCACGACGCCGGTGAGGGGATAAGGGCAGCCCTGACGCCTCGAGCTCCCTCCCCACTCGCCCATTCCTCTCTCCCCATTGGTCTCTCCTCTCATCTCGCTCGCTCCGCCCCTCCTATCCTCCAGATACGTGGCCCGAGCGCCATCGCCGCCGTCCTCCGTCGTTGTCGTGGCCACCAGCGGCCCCTTGCCCGCCGACCATGTCGGCCAGCTCTGCCATGGTCCGCCACATCTTCTGGTGGACCTAGGTGGAGCTAGAGAGCCCTCTTGCTGCTCGATTCGTCCTCATCCACATCTTCGGCCCCGCGGCAAACTTCAGCGACCCCGAGCTCCTCTGCGCTCCTAACCTTTCAAGGGCCTCCGTGTGAGCCGCTAGGTGAGCCGCCTCCCTCCTCTACCCTCTAGACAGTCTAGCTCGCGTCGTGGCCGTCGCTCCACTAGCGCCCGCATGCATCGCCACCGACGAGCTCGCCACCGTGGCCATCGCCACTGTCACGCGCGGTTGAGCCACGCATCGAGCTCCTGGAGCTCGTGCGAGTCCAATGCCACCACTAGCATGCCTCCCCATGCTATGCAGCTCTGGTTCCTCCGATGCCCGAATCCGCCATCCGCTGGCGACGACCTAGCGCTCGCCCCCGACCACGCCAGCTACTCCGACCATTGCCATCCGACGCATTGTCGTCTTGTCGTTCGAACGCGCCCAACGTCGACCAAAATGGTGCCTTGTGCGCGAAATCTGACCACACCCGAGGCCGCACCACCGTGATACACGCTCGCCAGCGAGATTCCGGCGAGTCACCAGCCACCGCTGACGTGGCCTTACGTGTGGGACCCCATGTGTCACTGACGGGTGGGTCCCTTGACCTGTTGACCTAGTCAACGCTGACTGGGCTGGCCGTGTGTCACCGACATGTGAGTCCCGCCCAATTTAACTAATTTAGCTAAATAGAATTTTTGTTAATTAATTAGTTAAACTAATTTAAGTGACAATCACCCATTGACCAGTAGGCCCCATGCACTAATTAGATTAATTAGTATAATCTAACCCTGTTTAATTAGCTCAGTTAGTGACATGTGGGTCCCACTGGACCCACAGGTCAGGTTTGACCTGGTCAGCCAAGCAGTTGACTGCTGACGTCATTCCCTAGTCATGCTAACATCATAACTCATTTTTTGTTAAAATTAAATAAATTTAGAAAATGTTTAAATCTATATAAATCCATAGAAAATAAACCGTAGCTCAAATCGAAAAACTTTATACATGAAGCTACTCTAGCTAATTGCTCCCACTTTCAATATGTATCTAGATTGAGACTCAGAGTCATCTGGATCGGTGTAAAAGCTTGCATCAATGTTACTCTTTATGACGAACTATTTATCACCTCCATAACCGAGAAATATTTCCTTAGTCCTCTTAGGTAACTAAGGATAACTTTGACTGTTATCCAGTGATCCACTCCTGGATCACTATTGTACCCCCTTGCCAAACTCATGATAAGGTACACAATAGGTCGGGTACATAGCATATCATACTTTATAGAACTTATGGCTAAGGTATAGGGAATGACTTTCATTCTCTTTCTAATTTTTGTTGTGGTCGGGTTGAGTCTTACTCAACTTTACACCTTGCAACACACGCAAGAACTCTTTTTTTGGCTGTTCCATTTTGAACTACTTCAAAATCTTGTCAAGGTATGCAATCATTCAAAAATCTTATCAAGCATCTTGATCTATCTCTATCGATCTTTATGCCCAATATGTAAGCAGCTTCATTGGGGGTCTTTCTTTGAAAAAACTCCTTTCAAACTCTCCTTTATGCTTTCCAAAAAATTCTACATTATTTCTGATCAACAATATGTCATTCACATATACTTATCAGAAAGGTTGTAGTGGTCCCATTCACTTTCTTGTAAATACAGACTTCAGCGCAAGTCTGTATAAAACTATATGCTTTGATCAACTCATCAAAGGGTATATTCCAACTCCGAGATGCTTGCACCAGTCCATAGATGGATCACTAGAGCTTGCACATTTTGTTATCACCTTTAGGATTGACAAAACCTTCTGGTTGCATCATACGTACCTTTTTTTAGTAAATCCATTAAGGAATGCAGTTTTGATATCCATTTGCGAGATTTCATAAAATGCGGCAATTGCTAACATGATTCGGACAGACTTAAGCATCGCTACGGGTGAGAAAGTCTCATCGTAGTCAACTCAGTTGAACTTGTCGAAAACCTTTTGCGACAATTCGAGCTTTGTAGATAGTAACACTACCATCATCGTCCATCTTCCTCTTGAAGATCCATTTATTTTCTATGGCTCGTCGATCATCGAGCAAGTCAACCAAAGTCCACACTTTGTTCACATACATGGATCCTATCTCAGATTTCATGGCTTCAAGCCATTTATCAGAATCTGGGCTCATCATTGCTTCTTCATTGTTCGTAGGTTCATCATGGTCTAGTAACATGACTTCCAGAATAGGATTACCGTACCACTCTAGTGCGGAACTTGCTCTGGTTGACCTACGAGGTTCAGTAGTAACTTGATCTGAAGTTTCATGATCATTATCATTAGCTTCCTCTCTAGTTGGTGTAGGCATCACGGGAACAGTTTTCTGTGATGACCTACTTTCCAATTCGAGGGAAGGTACAATTACCTCATCAAGTTCTACTTTCCTCCCACTCACTTCTTTCGAGAGAAACTCCTTCTCTAGAAAGGTTCCATTCTTGGCAACAAAGATCTTACCTTCGGATCTGTGATAGAAGGTGTACCCAATTGTTTCCTTAGGGTATCCTATGAAGATGCACTTTTGTGATTTGGGTTCAAGCTTATCAGGCTGAAGCCTTTTGACATAAGCATTGCTACCCCAAACTTTAAGAAACGACAACTTAAGTTTATTGTCAAACCATAGTTCATACGTGTCGTCTCAACGGATTTTGACGGTGCCCTATTTAACATGAATGCAGTTGTCTCTAATGCATAACCCCAAAACAATAGTGGTAAATCGGTAAGAGACATCATAGATCGCATCATATCTAATAAAGTACAGTTACGATGTTCGGACACACCATTATGCTATGGTGTTCCAGGTAGCGTGAGTTGTGAAACTATTCCACATTGTTTTAAATGAAGGTCAAACTCGTAACTCAAATATTCGCCTCCATGATCAGATCGTAGAAACTTTATTTTCTTGTTACGATGATACTCCACTTCACTCTGAAACTCTTTGAACTTTTCAAATGTTTCAGACTTGTGTTTCATTAAGTAGATATACCCATATCTGCTTAAATCATTTGTGAAGGTCAGAAAATAACGATACCCGCCGCATGCCTCGACACTCATTGGACCGCATACATCGGTATGTATTATTTTCAATAAGTCATTGGCTCGCTCCATTGTTTCGGACAACGGAGTTTAATCATCTTGCCCATGGTTCGCAAGTATCAAATGATTCATAATCAAGTGATTCCAAAATCCCATCAGCATGGAGTTGTTCATGTGCTTTACACCAATATGACCTAAATGGCAGTGCCACAAATATGTTGCACTATCATTATAAACTTTGCACATTTTGACATCAATATTATGAATATGTGTATTACTACAATCGAGATTCAATAAACCATTAACATTGGGTGTATGACCATAGAAGGTTTTATTCATGTAAACAAAATAACAATTATTCTTGGCCTTAAGTGAATAATCGTGTTGCAATAAACACGGTCCTATCTTGTTCATGCTCAACGCAAACACCAAATAACATTTATTTAGGTTTAACACTAATCCCGAAAGTATAGGGAGTGTGCAATGATGATCATATCAATCTTGGAATCACTTCCAGCACACATCGTCACTACACCCTCAACTAGTCTCAGTTTATTCTGTAACTCCTGTTTCAAGTTACTAATCTTAGCAACCGAACATGTATCAAATTCCCAGGGGCTACTACGAGCACTAGTAAGGTACACATCAATAACATGTATATCAAATATACCTTTGTTCACTTTGCCATCCTTCTTATCCGCCAAATATTTGGGGTAGTTCTACTTCCAGTGACCATTCCCTTTTGAAGCAGAAGCATTCAAATTCCGGCTTAGGTCCAGCTTTGGGCTTCTTCACGGGAGTGACAACTTGCTTGCCAGTCTTCTTGAAGTTCCCTTTCTTTCCTTTTGCCATTTTTCTTGAAACTAGTTTTGTTATCCATCAACACTTGATGCTCTTTCTTGATTTCTACCTACGCCGATTTTAGCATCCTGAAGAGCTCGGGAATCTTTTTCGTTATCCTTTGCACATTAGAGTTCATCATGAAGTTCTAGTAGCTTGGTGATAGTGGCTAGAGAACTCTATCAATCACTATCTTATCTGGAAGATTAACTCCCACTTGATTCAAGCGATTATAGTGTCTAGACATTCTCAGCATATGCTCACTAGCTGAGCAATTCTCCTCCATCTTGTAGGAAAAGTACTTGTTAGAGGTCTCATACCTCTCGACATGGGCATGAGTCTGAAACACCAATTTCAGCTCTTGGAACATCTCATATACTCCGTGGCATTCAAAACGTCTTTGAAGCTCTGATTCTAAGCCATAAAGCATGATGCACTAAACTATCAAGTAGTCATCATATCGAGCTTGCCAAACGTTCATAACGTCTGCATCTACTCCTGCAGTAGGTTTGTCACCTAGCGGTGCATCAAGGACATAATTCTTCTATGCAATAATGAGGATAATCCTCAGATCACGGACCTAGTCTGCATCATTGCTACTATCATCTTTCAACTTGGTTTTTCTATAGGAACATATCAGAAAACATAGGAGAGCTACAATGCGAGCTCTTAATCTACAACACAGATATGCAAATAATATCAAGACTAAATTCATGATAAATTAAAGTTCAATTAATCAAATTACTTAAGAACTCCCACTTAAACTGACATCCCTCAAGTCATCTAAGTGTAACGTGATCCAAATCAACTAAACCATGTCCGATCATCACGTGAGATGGAGTAGTCATCAATGGTGAACATCTCTATGTTGATCATATCTACTATATGATTCACGTTCGACCTTTCGGTCTCCAGTGTTCTGAGGCCATGTATGTACATGCTAGGCTCGTCAAGTTTAACCCGAGTATTCCGCATGCGCAAAACTGGCTTGCAGCCGTTGTATGTGAACGTAGAGCTTATCACACCCGATCATCACGTGGTGTCTCAGCACGAAGAACTTTCGCAACAGTGCATATTCAGGGAGAACACTTATACCTTCAAATTTAGTTAAGGGATCATCTTGTAGTGCTACTGCCTTACTAAGCAAAATAAGATGCAGAAAGATAAACATCGCATGCAATCAAAATATGTGACATGATATGGCCATCATCATCTTGTGCTTTTGATCTCCATCTCCAAAGCAACATCATGATCTCCATCGTCACCGGCTCAACACCTTGATCTCCATCGTAGCATCGTGGTCGTCTGGCCAACTATTGCTTCTACAACTATCGCTATCGCTTAGTGATAAAGTAAAGCAATTACATGGAGTTTGCATTTCATACAATAAAGCGACAACCATAAGGCTCCTGTGAGTTGTCGATAACTTTTACAAAACATGATCATCTCATACAACAACGTATATCACATCATGTCTTGACCATATCACATCACAACATGCCCTGCAAAAACAAGTTAGACGTCCTCTACTTTGTTGATGCAAGTTTTATGTGGCTGCTACGGGCTTCTACCAAAAACCATTCTTACCTACGGCACAAAACCACAATGGTGATTTATCAAATTTGTTGTTTTAACCTTCAACAAGGACCGGCCGTAGTAAAATTCGATTCAACTAAAGTTGGAGAAACAGACACCCGCCAACCACCTTTATGCAAAACTACTTGCATGTATGTCGGTGGAACCGGTCTCATGAACGTTGTCATGTAAGGTTGGTTCGGGCCGCTTCATCCAACAATACCGCAGAATCAAAATACTACATTGGTGGTAAGTAGTATGACGATTGATACGACTCCAGCGTATCTACTTTTCCAAACACTTTTGCCCTTGTTTTGGACTCTAACTTGAATGATTTGAATGAAACTAACCCGGAATGACGCTGTTTTCAGCAGAACTGCCATGATGTTGTTTTATGTGTAGAAAACAAAAGTTCTTGGAATGTCCTGAAAATCCACGGAGGCACTTTTTGGAAAATATAAAAATATTGGCAAAAGAATCAAGACCAGGGAGCCCACACCCTATCCATGAGGGTGGGGGCGCGCCCACCCCCCTGGGCGCGCCCCTGTCTCATGGGCCCCCTGAGGCTCCTCCGACCTCAACTCCACCTCCATATATTCCGTCTCACGGAGAAAAAAATCTGAGAGAAAGTTTCATCGTGTTTTACAATACGGAGCCGCCGCCAAGCCCTAATCTCTCTCGGGAGGGCTGATCTGGAGTCCGTTCGTGGCTCTGGAGAGGGGGATTCGTCGTTGTCGTCATCATCAACCATCCTCCATCACCAATTTCATGATGCTCACCGCCGTGCATGAGTAATTCCACCGTAGGCTTGCTGGACGGTGATGGGTTGGATGAGATTTACCATGTAATCAAGTTAGTTTTGTTAGGGTTTGATCCCTAGTATCCACTATGTTCTGAGATTGATGTTGCTATGACTTTGCTATGCTTAATGCTTGTCACTAGTGACCGAGTGCCATGATTTCAGATCTGAACCTATTATGTTTTCATGAATATATGTGTGTTCTTGATCCTATCTTGCAAGTCTATAGTCTCCTATTATGTGTTATGATCCGACAACCCCGAAGTGACAATAATCAGGATACTTCTCGGTGATGACCGTAGTTTGAGGAGTTCATGTATTCACTATGTGCTAATGCTTTGTTCCGGTTCTCTATTAAAAGGAGGCCTTAATATCCTTAGTTTCCGCTAGGACCCCGCTGCCACGGGAGCAAGTTCTTTTCCATAAGCACGTATGACTATTTACGGAATACATGCCTACATTACATTGATGAATTGGAGCTAGTTCTGTGTCACCCTATGTTATAGCTATTACATGAGGAATCACGTCCGACATAATTATCCATCACTGATCCAATGCCTACGAGCTTTTCACATCTTGTGTTTCGCTTATTTACTTTTCTGTTGCTATTGTTACTATCACTACAAAACCCAAAAACATTACTTTTGCTACTGTGACATTTATTATCATACCACTTTGCTACTAAATACTTTGCTGCAGATACTAATTTATCCATGTGTGGTTGAATTGACAACTCAACTGCTAATACTCAATAATATTCTTTGGCTCCCCTTGTGTCGAATCAATAAATTTGGGTTGAATACTTTACCCTCGAAAGCTGTTGCGATCCCCTACACTTGTGGGTTATCAAGACTAATTTCTGGCGCCGTCGCTGGGGAGCATAACTCTATTCTCTGAGTCACTTGGGATTTATATCTGTTGATCACTATGAGGAACTTGAAAGACGAAAGAACCAAGATTTTTCCCTCAACTACGAGGGGAGGTAAGGAACTGCCTTCTAGCTCTGCATTAGATTCTCCTTCTATTATTAGTAAACTTGCGAAACCTAAACCTGCTACTGCTATGAATTCTGATATGTCACATGTTATTGATGATGCCACTTTTGCTTTGCATGAAACTACTTCTGTGTGTGATACTACTTTGCCATTAGGTGAATTTCTTGATGAACAACTTGCTAGGGCTAGAGAGAATGAAATTATTGAAGATGCTATTATTGATAATAGTGATGATGAAAGTTCTCCCAATGATTATGAATTGCCTGTTGTTCCTGAGGGTTATGTTATGAATGAAGAAGTAGCTAGAGCTATCTTTGCTTGTAATGATAGATATGATCTTAAAAAGTTATTAGCTAAATGGAAGCAGCAGTCTCTTAATGCTAGAATGAAACCTGACCCTGCTTTTGCTACTTCACCTATTTGTGTTACTGATAAGGATTATGAATTCTCTGTTGATCCTGAGATTATTACTTTGGTTGCATCTGATCCTTTTTATGGCCTTGAATCTGAAACTGTTGTGGCACATCTTACCAAGTTGAATGATATAGCCACCTTGTTTACTCACGATGATAAATCTCGCTATTATTATATCCTTAAGATATTTTTGTTCTCATTAAAGGGTGATGCTACGACTTGGTATAATTCTCTTGCTCCTGGTTGTGTGCATAGTCCCCAGGATATGATTTATTACTTCTCTGCTAAATATTTCCCTGCTCATAAGAAACAAGCTGCCTTGCGGGAAATATATAATTTTGTGCAAATCGAAGAAGAGAGTCTCCCACAAGCTTGGGGGAGGCTTCTCTGATTACTTAATGCTTTGCCTGATCATCCTCTTAAGAAAAATGAAATACTTGATATCTTTTATAATGGACTAACCGATGCTTCCAAGGACTACTTGGATAGTTGTGCTGGTTGTGTTTTCAGGGAAAGAACAGTCGACGAAGCTGAATTACTATTGAATAATATGTTGACTAATGAAAATAATTGGACTCTTCCTGAGCCAATTCCTGAGGAAATTCCTGAACCAATTGAGCCAACTCCTGAACCTGTTCGTGAACCCACTCCAAAGAAGAGAGGTGTTCTATTTCTCAGTCCTGAAGATATGCAATAGGCAAAGAAATCAATGAAATAAAAAGGTATTAAAGCTGAAGATGTTAAGAATTTACCACCTATTGAAGAAATACATGGTCTTAATATACCGCCTGTTGAAGAACCACATTGTCTCGATAACCCGACACAGGTACTAAAGGTAAATTCTCTCTATAGATGTGATAAAGTTGAAATCCCCTCTACTAAATTTCATAGGCCATGCTTAGATGAATTTGATGACTTTATGGCTAGAAAAGAAAGTTTTAATGCTTATGTTGGTAGAGAGTTAAAGAACAATGCTTTCGAGATAGGACGCGTGAGCGATAATATGGCTAGAGTTAAAGGTGAACTCAAACTCATTAGCAAATAGTATTCTACGGTTGCTACTCAAGCTGAGCAAGTACTTAAAGCTCAAAATGATTTGCTTGATGAATTAAATAATAAAAATGACTTTGCTGTTAGAGTGGCTACTAGAACTGGTAGAATGACTCAAGAACCTTTGTATCCTGAAGGCCACCCTAAGAGAATCGAGCAAGATTCTCAGAGAACTAATTTAGAGGCACCTAGTTCTTCTAAAAAGAAGAAAAAGAAAAACGATAGGACTTTGCATGCTTCTAGTGAACCTACTGTAGACACACCTGAGAATCCCAATGATATTTCTATTTCTGATGCTGAAACACAATCACATGATGAACATGAACCTAGTGATAATGTTAATGATAATGTTCATGTTGATGCTCAACCTAGCAAAAACAATGAAGTAGAGATTGAACCTGCTGTTGATCTTGATAACCCACAATCAAAGAATCAACATTATGTAAGAGAGATTTTGTTGCTAGGAAGCACGGTAGAGCAAGAGAACCATGGGTTCAGAAACCCATGCCCTCTCCTCCTAAACCATCCAAGACAAAGGATGATGAGGATTTTGAGTGCTTTGCTGAAATGATTAGACCTATTTTCTTACGTATGCGCTTAACTGATATGCTTAAAGTAAATCCTTATGCTAAGTATATGAAGGATATCATTACAAATAAAAGAAAGATACCGGAAGCTGAAATTTCCACCATGCTTGCTAATTATACTTTTAAGGGTGGAATACCAAAGAAACTTGGAGATTCGGGGGTACCAACTATACCATGCTCCATTAAAAGAAATTATGTTAGAACTGCTTTATGTGATCTGGAGCCGGTGTTAGTGTTATGCCTCTGTCTTTATATCGTAGACTTGAATTGAATAAGTTGACACCTACTGAAATATCTTTGCAAATGGCTAATAAATCAACTGCTATACCTGTCGGTATTTGTGAGGATGTGCCTGTTGTGGTTGCAAATGTCACTATCTTAACGGACTTTGTTATTCTTGATATTCCCGAGGACGATAGTATGTCGATTATCCTTGGTAGAACCTTTTTGAATACTGCAGGGGCTGTTATTGATTGCAACAAAGGCAATGTCACTTTTCATGTTAATGGTAATGAGCATACGGTACACTTTCCGAGGAAACAATCTCAAGTTCATAGCATCAATTCTATTGGAAAAGTTCCAACTATCATTATTGGAGGTTTTGAATTTCCTCTTCCTACTGTCAAGAAAAAGTATGATATTCTTATTGTTGGGGATTTTCATATCCCCGTTGAGGTAACTTAGTGTTATTCGAAATTTCTTCGGTTCCGTGTTATTCGGAATGAGTTTGTTAACAAGACTTGATCAACCTTGTTAGTGGATTCATTTTGATGATCATGAGATGGATGAAACTAGAAGGCACAACCTTCTGTACCCTCTTTTTACTTTCTGTTATTTAGAATAAATAAAGCAAAAATAGTATTATACGTCTGTTTTCTGAATTATCCGTGCATTAAAAAATATCCCAAAAATAAAAGTGCTCCAAATGCCCTGCAAATTTAGTATGATTTTTTATGGAATATTTGAGGATTTTAGGCACTAAAATCACTGCATGAGGGGCAAGCACCAGGCCATGAGAGTGGAGGGCGCGCCCACCTACCCTGGGCGCGCCCCCCTGTCTCGTGGGCCCCTGGTGGGGCCCCTCCACTTATGCCAGCACCCCCACACTCCATCTTCTTCCCAAAAGAATCCCCATCCAGCTCAAGCACGAGTTCTTGCTCGTTTTGCTGCGATTTTCAATCTCCTTGCTCAAAGCTCCATTCACAAAACTGCTTTGGGAGATTGTTGCTTGGTATGTGACTCCTCCATTGGTCCAATTAGTTTTTGTTATAGTGCTTTATTCATTGCAATTTTTTGTTGCATAGGTGACCATGTTCTTGAGCTTGCATGTCTAATTTATGAGGTCCCAAGTAATTCTAATGCTTGATATAGGCTCTAGGCACTTATAGGAATAGTTGCTACCAATCTTGTTTAGTTTTATTCACTTCTATTTTGAAATTACTAAAATTTCAGAAATTTTCAGAAAATGTTAAGGAGACTTTTGAGGGGCTCTTCTAGCCAAGGCTCTCAGGAAAAACAAGCTAAATAGAAGGAAAAAGGCAAGTATAATCTTCCTCGCGTAGCGGAAGTACGGCCGTGTGAATGGGAATGTGATAATTTCTTGAAAGAAGCTGAAATTCATGAAGATTTTTATTCTTTGATCGAGAATGCAGACCTCACCAATTTCCTTCACGACCGGATCGATCAGTATCTCTTACTTACCAATACTTTCGTGCAAATTTTTTATTATTATCCTAAGAAGTCACCGCCTTCAGTATCATTTCATTTGTATGATGAATTCAGATAAATGTCTTTACGTAATTTTTGCGTGGTATGTAGGATACCCTTCGAGGGAGAATTAGAGGAACCCCATCACAAACATGTGGATGGCTTTGTTAACACTATCACTGTAGAGGATCCAAAGAAGGGTTCCGATGTGAAAATCTCTAGCATGCACTTTCTTGTTTTATGCTACTTTGTCATATTTGCTAGTAGATGCTTGATTGGTCATGGAAATAGTAGAAACTTTAGTGTTCCTGATATTATCATTCTTCAACATGCCTTGTTTGGAGATAATAGTTTTAGTATGGGTGCCGTCATTGCTAAACGGCTAAGCCTAAATCGTACAAAAGGCCCCATATTTGGAGGTATCTATGCTTCACGTCTTGCTAGACATTTTAAGATACCCATTAGGCACCATGAGAAAGAGGAGACAAAATTGCCTCCTTACATTTTAGATTACAAGAGCATGGTAGCACACGCGTTTATTGTTGACAACAAAGAGCAGATGCTCTTGTATAACCTTAGATTTAATAAGAAACACAATGACACTATTATTTTGCCTGCGCCTCTGTTGTTTGATTTGATTGCAGATAATTTTCTTGTTACACCAGAAGCGGTGTATGCTCATCGAGGCCAAAGCATCCACTCCAGAACCTGAACCTGAGCCGGAACCTGAACTGGACCCTTATCGTGCATCATCTTACTAGTGGGATCCGGAGATGGCCAGCCAGTGGTATCCTGATTACACCTCTCAGTACGACCCCAGCTACAACTACTCATATCAGCTAGGCGGTCCTTGGTACTAGACCAACTTAGGACAAAAGCCTAATCTTGGGGGAGTACGTATTTCTCACCGACTTTACATTCATGTTCACACACTATTCTAGTCATCGGTGCTCATACTCTTTCATTGTATTATCCATGCTAGTTTCATTTCCTTTTTCTCGCTTCCTTCTTGTGTGTTTGATAAACCTTAAGAAAAAACCAAAAAAATTAGTTAGTTTAATTTCCATGCTTGTAGTAGAAATTAAAATGAAAACCCAAAAAGATTTCTAGTTCTTCTTCTTACTTGTTGGGAGCTTTCCCGTGTAAATAGTTTTATTTTCTTTTCTTTCCTTTGGGGGTCGAGAAGACCATATTGAAAATGTTTAGTGTCTCTCATATGCATGATTGTTTATTTAATTTAGAGCCCATATTACCATGTCTTCTCTCTTGAGTTGAATGCTTGCAGATTCCAGCTTAGTCCAATGCACATGCACTATTATTATTATACACATCATTCGGTCGTGCAAGTGAAAGGCAATAATGACGATATATGATGGACTTGTTGAGATGAGAAAAGCTGGTATGAACTCGACCTCTCTTGTTTTTGTAAATATGATGAGCTCATCGTTTCTGATTCAGCTTATTATGAAGTAAACATATTTGCAATGACATTTAGAGATTATAGTTGCTTGTGCCATGCTTGATTAGCTATGAGTTATAATGGTTTACCTTGCGTGCCAACATGCTATTAGAATGATTATGATGTGTTATGATGGGATGGTATCCTCCTTTGAATGAATTGAGTGACTCGACTTGGCACATGTTCACGCATGTAGTTGAAACGAATCAACATAGCCTTCATGATATTTATGTTCATGGTTGATTATATCCTACTCATGCTTGTACTCGGTGTAAATTAATTTTAATGCATGTTTATGACTGTTGTCGCTCTCTCAGTTGGTCGCTTCCCAGTCTTTTACTAGCCTTCACCTGTACTAAGCGGGAATACTGCTTGTGCATCCAAACTCCTTAAAACCCCAAAGTTGTTCCATATGAGTCCACCATACCTACCTATATGCGGTATTTACCTGCCATTCCAAGTAAATTTGTATGTGCCAAACTCTAAACCTTCAAATGAAATTATGTTTTGTATGCTCGAGCAGCTCATGTTTCAACTAGGGCTGCCTATATCTTCCATGCTAGGTGGGTTATTCTCAAGAGGAGTGGACTCCGCTCCTCATTCACGAGAAAGGGCCGGTAACCGGGATGCCCAGTCCCATGATGCAAAAAGATCAAAGCAAACCAAAATAATTAAACAAAACTCCCCAGGGTTGTTGTTAGTTGGAGGCACTCGTTGCTTCGAGTAAGCCATGGATTGATGCTTGTTGGTGGTTGGGGGAGTATAAACTTTTACCATTCTGTTTGGGAACTGCCTATAATGCATGTAGTATGGAAGATACAGCCATCTCATAGTTGCTGCATTGACGGCGAAAGTATGCCGCTCAAAATGTTATTCAATATCTATTTTAAAATCGAGCTCTGGCACCTCTACGAATCACTGCTTCCCTCAGCGAAGGGCCTATCTATTTACTTTTATGTTGAGTCATCACCCTTCTTATTAAAAAGCACACGCTGGAGAGCACACTATCATTTGCATTCATTACTATTGGTTTATATTGGGTATGACTTGACTGGATCTCTTTTACCATGAATTATAATGTTTAGTCAGTCCTTGATCTTTAAAGGTGCTCTGCATTTATGTTTTGCGGTCCCAGAAAGGGCTAGCGAGATACCATTTTGTTATATCATGTTATGATTGTTTTGAGAAAGTGTTGTCATCCGAGTTTTATTATTATGGCTCGCTAGCTGATTATGTTATTGATATGAGTAATTGTGAGACCTGGGTGTTATTATGAGTATGGTTAGTTCATAATATTTGTTGAAACCTGAATGTTGGCTTTGCATGTTTAGTAAAAGTTTTTCTTTATCACTTTCAGTTCATCAACTGAATTGCTTGAGGACAAGCAAAGGTTTAAGCTTGGGGGAGTTCATACGTCTCCAACGTATCTACTTTTCCAAACACTCTTGCCCTTGTTTTGGACTCTAACTTGCATGATTTGAATGAAACTAACCCGGACTAACGTTGTTTTCAGCAGAACTGCCATGATGTTGTTTTATGTGCAGAAAACAAAAGTTCTCGGAATGTCCTGAAAATCCACAGAGGCACTTTTTGGAAAATATAAAAAATAGTGGCGAAAGAATCAAGACCAGGGGACCCAGCCCCCTGGGCGCGCCCCCTGTCTCGTGGGCCCCCTAAGGCTCCGCCGACCTCAACTCCAACTCCATATATTCCGTCTCGCGGAGAAAAAAATCAGAGAGAAAGTTTCATCGCGTTTTATGATATGGAGCCGCCGCCAAGCCCTAATCTCTCTTGGGAGGGATGATCTGGAGTCCGTTCGGGGCTCCGGAGAGGGGGATTCGTCGCCATCGTCATCATCAACCATCCTCCATTACCAATTTCATGATGCTCACTGCCGTGCGTGAGTAATTCAATCGTAGGCTTGCTGGACGATGATGGGTTGGATGAGATTTACCATGTAATCAAAGTAGTTTTGTTAGGGTTTGATCCCTAGTATCCACTATGTTCTGAGATTGATGTTGTTATGACTTTGCTATGCTTAATGCTTGTCACTAGGGCCCGAGTGCCATGATTTCAGATATGAACCTATTATGTTTTCATGAATATATGTGTGTTCTTGATCCTATCTTGCAAGTCTATAGTCACCTATTATGTGTTACTAGAAGAACACCCGTGCGTTGCAACGGGGCCACATTAACTTTAGGAGTTCAATATCAATTATGTTAATATTACATTTAATATTCTCATACATATCAAGTGACATTGACGACCTTTTTACCATCAAATTCTCACACACACTCTCTCCCTCCCTCCTCCTCACTCTCTCTCCCCCTCTCCCTCTCTCTCTCTCTCTAACACACACACACATATCCATCTTATTGGGTACGGGACCATAATCCATCTATTTCACACGCACACGCGCTAGTGCATAACAATATGGATTCTAAAACAGGTTCAAGGTAGTAACAAGGATTCTTCTCATGCATTAATAAACAAATGTTCTGCACTGAAGACAAGATAACCAATTCCCAAAGTGCATCAGAGCATCACAGAACATTACTGGCAAGATAAATGCACGACGATACACCCGACTCATTTAATTAATATAATTAAATTATCAATAAATTAGTCACCAAACTGCTCGGATGAACCGGAAAAGAGCCAACATATATCATCCTAGAAAAACGCAACATCAACCATTTACCTTGGTACTTTAGGGACCAACAGGAGGATGCATGTAGAAGCGCTTCTTGCCTGCGAATCCACAGTCAGAGAGAGAAATTGGAACCCATTCCCATCACCAACTGATAAAGAAAGCATGTAAGAAAATTGATATCGGGCCAACTTGGATCTTCGGTGATTGTCTGCCGGTATGGAGAATTTAGGAGGGTGGGTGCAGGGAGTGGCCTTGTGGATGATGGATGGAGGCGTGGAGGGATGTGGTCACCGGAAGGTCGAAAGCGGAGAGGGTCGGGCACGTTAGGTGGAGCCGGTGGTGCGCGACAACCGGAGGCGGCCCAATCGTGGGCGGCGAACCGACGATAGCCTCGGCCCATCTCTCGACGCAGCGAAGATAGAGAGGGCGGCACTTCCGGTGCTCGAGGCCACCGCTCGGCACCATCTACATCGAGGGGAAAGAGAGGCGAGAAAGCGATAGGGTGATGCGGGGCTAGGGATTGCGGAGGAGGGTGGGGGTGTGCGATTTGAACGGATGGTTCTGCCCACCGTTTTCTTGTACGTGGCGGTGGAGACGACGGCGTCCAGCCATGCAGGCGAGGCATGGGTCGAGCCGGGCACACGGCGAGGAGCAGTAGCAGAGGCGGGGGCGATTTTTTGCTACTGAGATGCAGGGTGTGGGATTGATCGTTCATGTTCTCTTTTCCTTTTTAACGGGAGATGGATGCGATTTTTTCACGAGGGGAGAGATGCGACCACGTAAAGATTCCATAATAAATTAATTAGGTCCATAACGGGATTTCTTTACAATGCATTAAGATTTATGTGTTAGTTTTCTTAATAAAGAAATGCACTGATGTAGGGATCGATTGATTCGGGTAAGGAAAGATAGATTCATGATCTTTTGTATGTTAGAAAATTAGTGGTTTGCAAGGAAAGAGTGGAGAGAAAAAGAACCAATGCGACCACATATAGATTCCATAATAAATTAATTAGGTCCATAACGGGATTTGTTTGCAATGCGTTAAGATTTACGTGTTAGTTTTCTTAATAAAGAAATGCACTGATGTAGGGCGCGATTGGTTCGGGTAAGGAAAGATAGATTCGTGATCTTTTGTATGTTAGGAAATTATCGATTTGCAAGGAAAGAGTGGAGAGAAAAAGAACTAGTACGAGGGGGTGGTGGGAGGTGGGACAAATAAAAACCGGACGAAATTGGGAGGTGGGAGGAGGCGAGTAAAAACCGACGAAAAAAACCAACGAAATTGGGAGGTGGGAGGGAGGATGAAAAAAACCAGGGGAGGTGGGAGGAGGACAAAAATAAACCGTACGAGGCTACCAACTGCTCCATTAGGAGTAGAGATTGTTTGTGAAAATAACATGCGACGACGACTTAGCGAGCGGATCCCCTTAAAAAAGACATAGCGAGCAGATTCCCTTAAAACTGGTAGAATGGATACGATTGATGACGTTGATAAATAGTGGT
Organism: Triticum dicoccoides; assembly: GCF_002162155.2. Classification (NCBI taxonomy): domain Eukaryota; kingdom Viridiplantae; phylum Streptophyta; class Magnoliopsida; order Poales; family Poaceae; genus Triticum; species Triticum dicoccoides. The sequence goes on along the minus strand of NC_041383.1, from coordinate 441,717,232 downwards.
GAATGTTGGCATAATTTACTATCATCATGCATGGAAACGAATCATCAAGAAGAAGAATACTTCCTATTACTACACTCATAGGAAGCTTCCTAATCTCTGCTACCAAACAGTTTCTGCCCAAACAAGGAAGGAAAGTTATGGACGTGATTCGAAAGGAAACAAACGTTATGAAGATTAATTAATTTAGATTTGATCTTTAGAGATTGATTGTGATTGATTCTATTACATAAAGACATTACTAAATAATTTGCGTCAGTATGGAAAGTTCTGATCCGTTCAGTTTTTTTCGTTGTGTGAGAGGGTGAAGTGAAAATAAACCAATGAAGTGGGGGAGGCGACGAAAAAAATCTATGACGGTTAACCTACGAAAAAAAACCGGACGAAAGTGGTGGGACGAAAATTGACCGGCGAAGACTACCAATTGCTCCATTAGGAGTAGAGATTGGTTGGTTCGACTTTTTTTGCGTGGAGGGAACTACCTGGGAGGTGGGAGGGAGTACGAAAATAAACCGTCTCGGCTGAGCGGGAGGTGGGAGCAAGTACCAAAGAAGTACCAAAAAAGACCGGGCGAGGTGGGACGAAAATAAAACCCGGAACGCGACCTACCAACTGAGACATTAGGAGTAGAGATCTCGGCTGAGCGGGAGGTGGGAGCAAGTACCAAAGAAGTACCAAAAAAGACCGGGTGAGGTGGGACGAAAATAAAACCCGGAACGCGACCTACCAACTGAGACATTAGGAGTAGAGATGATCCGACAACCCCGAAGTGACAATAATCGGGATACTTCTCGGTGATGACCGTAGTTTGAGGAGTTCATGTATTCACTATGTGCTAATACTTTGTTCCGGTTCTCTATTAAAAGGAGGCCTTAATATCCTTTAGTTTCCGCTAGGACCCCACTGCCACGGGAGGGTAGGACAACAGATGGCATGCAAGTTATTTTCCATAAACACCTATGACTATTTACGGAATACATGCCTACATTACATTGATGAATTGGAGCTAGTTCTGTGTCACCCTATGTTATATCTATTACATGAGGAATCGCATCCGACATAATTATCCATCACTGATCCAACGCCTACGAGCTTTTCACATCTTGTGTTTCACTTATTTACTTTTCCTTTGCTATTGTTACTTTTACTAAAAACCCAAAAACATTACTTTTGCTACCGTTACCTTTATTAACATACCACTTTGCTATTAAATACTTTGCTGCAGATACTAAGTTATCCAGGTGTGGTTGAATTGACAACTCAACTGCTAATACTCAATAATATTCTTTGGCTCCCCTTGTGTTGAATCAATAAATTTGGGTTGAATACTTTACCCTCGAAAGCTGTTGCGATCCCCTACACTTGTGGGTTATCAACGATCACCGCCCACAACTCTTTGTGTTCTACTCATGCATATCATCTACGCATAGACCTGGCTCGAATGCTGTTGGGGAACGTAGCATACAATTTCAAAAAAAATCCTACGATCACGCAAGATCTATCTATGAGATGCATAGCAACGAGAGGGGGAGAGTGTGGCTGAGGGAGTCCTGGATTAGGGGGTGTCCGGATAGCCAAACTATCACCTTTGGCCGGACTCCTGGACTATGAAGATACAAGATTGAAGACTTCGTCCCGTGTCCGGGAGGGACTTTCCTTGGCGTGGAAGGCAAGCTTGGCGATGCGGATATGTAGATCTCCTACCATTGTAACCAACTCTGTGTGACCCTAACCCTCTTCGGTGCCTATATAAACCGGAGGGTTTTAGTCCGTAGGACGAACAACAATCATACCATAGGCTAGCTTTTAGGGTTTAGCCTCTTTGATCTCGTGGTAGATCTACTCTTGTACTACCCATATCATCAATATTAATCAAGCAGGAGTAGGGTTTTACCTCCATCGAGAGGGCCTGAACCTGGGTAAAAACATCTGTCCCTTGTCTCCTGTTACCATCCGCCTAGACGCACAGTTCGGGACCCCCTACCCGAGATCTGTCGGTTTTGAGACCGACATTGGTGCTTTCATTGAGAGTTCCTCTGTGTCGTCATCTTTAGGCCCGATGGCTCCTCCGATCATCAACAACGATGCGGTCCAGGGTGAGACTTTCCTCCCTGGACAGATCTTCGTATTCGGCGGCTTTGCACTGCGGGCCAATTCGCTTGGCCATCTGGAGCAGATCGAAAGCTACGCCCCTGGCCATCAGGTCAGATTTGGAAGTTTGGACTACACGGCTAACGTCCGCGGAGACTTGATCTTCGACGGGTTCGAGCCCCAGCCAAGCGCGCCACACTGTCACGATGGGCATGATCTAGCTCTGCCGCCGGACAGTGCCCTGGAGGCCGCACCAGTGTCCGCTCCGACCCTTAGCTCGGAGCCGACTGCACCGATCGAGGACGGGTGGTTGGACACCGCCTCGGGGGCTGCTATCTCTACGGCGATTGAGCCGAATACTACCCCTGTCCTTTGCAAGGCTCGTAACTCCAAGGTACCGGACTCCTCTCCGGACTACTGACCTTCCGTGCCCCCGCCAATCGAATCTGATTGGGCGCTAGTAATGGAGTTCACCGCCGCGGACATCTTTCAGCACTCGCCCTTTGGCAACATCCTGAATTCACTAAAGTCTCTCTCTTTATTAGGAGAGCCCCCGCCGGATTATGGTCAGCAAGGTTGGGATGCGGACGACGAAGAAATTCAAAGCCCACCCACCACCCACTTCGTAGCCACTGTCGAAAGTTTAAACAACGTGCTCGACTTCGACTCCAAAGACATCAGTGGTATGGACGACGATGCAGGAGATAAGCATGAACCAGCACCTATAAGGCACTGGACAACCACCTCATCTCACGATGTATACATGGTAGACACACCTAAAGGAAGCGACGACGAGGAACAACGGGACGCCACGAGGGATCATTCCCCCGAAAAGCAGTCAAAACGGCGATGTAAGTGCCGCTCAAAATCCTGCCTCGATAAAGAGAGCAGCCATGCAGACCCAGCCATAGAGCAGGGCGAACCGGTGGACGACGAACATGCCATCACGCAACCATCCTAACAGGACAACCTAGATAAACAATCCATCCCCGGCGAAGATAACAGTCCGGACGATCTAACGCCGGACAAGCTGCTGGAGCAGAAGAACCTTCACAAAAGGCTCGTCGCCACCGTGCGTAGCCTGAAAAAGCAGAAGCGGAAGCTCAAAACAGCGGAGGAGGCGCTCCAAATAAGATGTAGCAAAGTACTCAACACCACAGACAAATACGGCGATAGTCACCGAATGAAGAGCTACCCGAAGCGAAAACTACTGCCCGAATTTGATGAGGAGGCCGTAGAGCCCCCGCAATCAAAAAATAGGGAGACCACCCGGTCAGATAGACGACCTCATGGCAAACATAGAACGACAAACGGCGCCGCACACAAGCCGGCACGCGATCCGCATACGGATTCACATCAAAGAGATGGCCCAGTTAGATCTATCTACGAGCCAAGAAAGAAAGCTCTAGTAAGCAATGCAACACATCAAGTATCCGAATGCTACGGTACACCTAAATATACAGGTGCCGCACACCCCCTATGTTTCACCGATGAGGCTCTGTATTATGAATTCCCAGCAGGATTCAAACCCGTAAATATAGAGGCATACGATGGAACAACAGACCCGGGAGTCTGGATTGAGGATTACATCCTCCACATACACATGGCTAGAGGAGATGATCTCCACACCATAAAATACTTACCCCTCAAGCTCAAAGGGCCAGCCCGACATTGGCTCAAAAGCCTCCCCGAAAACACCATTGGAAGTTGGGAAGAGCTCGAGGATGCTTTTCGGGCAAATTTTCAAGGGACCTATGTCCGACCTCCGGACGTAGACGATTTAAGTCACATAACTCAACAACCCGGATAGTCGGCCCGAAAATTCTGGAGCAGATTCCTTACTAAAAAGAACCAAATAGTCGACTGTCCGGATGCCGAAGCCTTAGCATCTTTCAAACACAACGTCCGAGATGAATGGCTCGCCAGACACCTCGGCCAAGAAAAGCCAAGAACAATGGCCGCACTAACAAGCCTCATGACCCGCTTTTGCGCAGGAGAGATAGCTGGCTGGCAAGATGCAGTACCAACGACCCAAGTACATCCAAAGTCAGGGATGGAAACAGGAAACCGCGACGCAGCAAGGACCAGCGCCGGACCAAGGGAAACAGCCCGAAGAGCACGGCAGTCAACGCCGGATACAAAAGCTCTCGGCAGAATCATAAAAAACTGCCCCTTAAGGATAACAGGGACGAGATATCTAACTTAAACAAAATCTTGGACAAGATATGCCAAATCCACAGTACTCCCGGGAAGCCGGCAAACCATACCCACAGAGATTGTTGGGTCTTCAAGCAGTCCGGCAGACTCAACGCCGAACACAAGTGGCTCGACACACCAAGCGAGGACGATGACGAACCCCACAAGCAGAGCACCGGAATACAAAAGAATTTCCCGCAAGAAGTCAAAGAAGTAAACTCACTTCACGTGACAAAAGGGAAAAATAGAGTGATGCCCATAGAGGTACGCGCCACACTGCCTATCCCAGAGGAGTCCCGCAACTGGTTGTTAAAACCAATCACCTTCGACCATCAGGATTACTCTAGAAGTATCCGGAATGCAGGATGGACTGCCTTGATATTAGATCCGATTTACACAAGTCCTCATGGACGGCGGCAGTGATCTACACCTGCTATACCAGGACACAATCCGCAAAATGGGGATAGACCCAACCAAAATTCACCATAGCAACACTTCCTTTCAAGGGGTAATGTCAGGCCCATATGCCCATTGTACGGGCTCTCTACTGCTAGAAGTTGTGTTCGGCTCACCCGACAACTTCCGCCGTGAAAAGTTAACATTCCACCTCGCCCCATTTACAAGTAGCTATCAAGCACTACTGGGACGCGAAGCTTTGGCCCGCTTTAACGCTATACCGCATTATGCATCCCTTACACTTAAAATGCCCGGTCCACGAGGCGTCATCTCCTTAAAGGGAAATATCGAGTGTTCCTCGAGCGCAAAAGATTGTGTGACTGCCTTGACAGCCACACACTAAAACAGCTTCACTAAGCAAAGCACCTAAGTAGGTCGTTCAGACCCCGGACACGGTTAGACGAGTCCGGCGTAAACATACAAGGGGCTCCGCGCATGTACAACAAGAGACAATAAAGCTCAATTTTATTCATTCTTTGAATTGTACTTTGTTTTTTTATAACGTACATTTTCGCACGATCTTTTTCAACTAAGTTCCTCTCTTTTCCAGATGAACACCGTGCTACACCCGTCCAGGATACGGCACAACGGAGACACGAGCGCAAACGTGCAGTAGGGACCCGTGACAAGGATTCTTTTCAGATTAAGACCCTGCGTAAACCTTTTTTACTGTCTCTTGTTGATACACATCCCCTGGTTTCTTGCTATAACCAAGGAGGAGGCTGACGTTTTGGCATGGGCGACGTCAGAATTTTGCGCGTACCTGGACACCAGGAGCTTATTACCACGGGCATTGTTCGGCCCATTTTCATAAAGACCGAATACCTTAGGGAGTGTTCGGCGTCTCGAGTCAGGCCTTATATGCATCAGCTCCGAATCATGTCTTTGGTCAAATGTTGGGTTTGCCCGGCTCCTGTGTTTTGCTACCTTACGTTCCGCTCCATCGGCTAAGGCGGCACCAGGAGAACTACTGCGATTGTGCCCCGGTTCGGCCAGGCGAGGACCTCAGTAGAGAAAGCCAAAAACTGACTGTCATGATATAGCATGAGACTGGTAAACCACTCGATGACCCGCCGGAATCTATAGGATTCCTCCGCATTGACGAAGGACCGTTTCCCGGTCAGGCACATACGCGCCCCAAGTTCGGGTGAGCGCGGTGTCCCTAGGGGCTATGTCGTAGCCCCACTGTCAAACTCCTATGGCTAAGTGAAAGTGATAAAGCATTATAGTCCGGTTGCCTAGTTTGCTGCGCTACCACCTCCTTTTATAGGACCAAGATGTTGGATCAAGTGTGAAAATGCGCCTTTTCGCAAACACCCCCGCATTATATGCGTGGGGGCTGAAGCCGAAGACTGCCATCTTTCAGGTTATACATACATATAAACTAGCGGCCGCACAGGAGGTATTGTAATTCTTGAAAGGCACAAGTATAAAAAACTCTTATATTGTTTCACAATAATACATGTTATTCGAACATAATATCCTTCGAGCACTGCATCTCTATTAAACGAGCGCCCTGCAGAACTTCCTGAAAATAGTGCTCGACAGGTACTCGGCTTCCGTCCGAATCTTGGGATGCAATATCGGTGGCCTTCATCTCCGCCCAGTATGTCTTGACACGGGCAAGAGCCATCCGTGCACCCTCTATGCATGCCGACCTCCTCACTGCGCTGATATGTGGCACCGCACCAAGGAACTGCTGCACCAAGCCAAAATAACTCTTCGGCACGGGCCTTCTCGGCCACAAAAGACTCACGACATCCTTCATGGCAAGTCTGGATAAGCTATTCAGCTCCGCCCATTCGGCCAAGCGATCGGTTAATGGAAGAGGGCGCTCGTGATTATGGAACTGCGACCAAAAAACCTTTTCCATTTCGTGATCCTTTTGATCTCGGAAGTGTTCGGCCACGTCCGCGGAACTTGCCGCCAAGTCCAGATAAGCATCCTCCGAACTCCACAGCCGGTCCAATTGAGCACATTTAGGATCCACGAATTTCCTCCGCAACAGAAAGGGCTTTCCAGCCGCGATATCTCCGGCCTGACGCAACTCCTCCTTCATAGCTCTCATCGCAGAGCGAGCATCCTTGGCCTTGGTAGTGGCCTTCTTCAGGTCCTCTTGCACCGCTCAATCTTCTTTTTCAAGAAGATTACAGTGGTCGGCAGCATTCTTCAACTTCACGGCCATCTCAGCCACTTCCTTCTTGCTTCGGCAGTGAGCAGCATGTTCGGCTTTTAGCTCTTCGGCCGCCTTTAAGGCAGCCGCATCACTCTTTTTGGCATGTTCCTTGGCCCGGGTGAGCTCCGCCCGTAGGTTCTCCATGGTAGCGGCACCATCTGCATCAAGCATACATGTTGTAAGGCACAGGCATCAAGCTCCCTTACCAGGTGTCCGCAGAGAAATTGCATACCTTGCGACTCGCCAAGTCGCTTATTGACAAGCGCGATGTCGGCATCCGCCATGTCAAGTTGCCGCTTTAGTTCGGCAAATTCCTCAGTCCGGCTAGCCATCGGTCCCTTCGCCACCTACATAGGGAGGGCGACACATTATACCTGGGATTATGATCCTCGGCGCGCTTTCCTTTTCGACAGCACACCGAGCCTCAAGGGCTACTATGTACACAGGGCGCATGTTATATGTGGAACTGTCACAGGGTACATCATTTTGCGTACCTCAAAGCCTGTTAGTAAACTCCTGACGGCTTCGTGCAATCCGCTCTCAGCGGATGAGATCCTTTCAATCACCGTACCCATTAACGCACGATGATCTTTTGAGATAGACGCTCGCCCGAGCAGATCCTTCAGCTCCTCCGACCATACACCAGGTGGTGCCGGAATCGTCCGGTGGCCTTTTTCGAAGGCCAAACGTGGAGGGCTTTGAGGGGGCATGCGACAGCCTTCTGGCCCCGCCGGACTCGGAGAAACCCTCTGCGACGACACCTCAGGGTCGCCCGCCTTGCAAGACGGTACGGCAGGGGGAGGCGTTTCGCTCTCTATCATCTCCGGACGAAGATCCCCCGAAGATGAGCTCTGCCGAGAAGGGCTGAGATCCAAACTACAAGGTAAAATTGCGGTCATCTCCTAGGGCAGGGATATCCTTTGTTTTAAAATAAACTCCCCTTTTTACTTACGGCTCGGTAGAGGGCTGATCCCCTTGGGGGCATAATGCGACTGAGGCATCTCTCGGCGCGGGACCCTCTGGCGAAGATTTCTTCCCCCGCTTTGAGACCATGGTCTCTGGGTCTTCAAAGGTGGTCCTCTTCTTCCCTTGGATGGAGGGATTCTCAATCCCCCCTCTCCTGATAGCCTCCTTCACGGAGGTGGTAGCTTCCTTGTTCCCCTTTTCACTTTCTTCCGAAGGCGCAACCTCCAGCATCCTGGTTAACACGGGATCCGGCATGGTCTCAGGGAGGGGGGCCGGACACCTGATTAACTTTGCCTTCGCTATCCACTTCTGTTCAAGGAACAGCTCTTTTAAAGGGCAAAGTTCGTAATAAATACGGGATAGTGTGTTCGGATACAGGGCTACTTACTTGAGTATCCGAGCGATTGCAGCTCAGACCTCCGTCCTCGGTCAAGTCCGGACACATCGCTTGTGATCCGAAGAGAAGCTTGTACATCTCCACGGGCGTCGCGCCCATAAAATGTTGGAGAGCTCGTGGTCCCTCCGGGTTAAATTCCCACAGGCGGAGGGGGCGACGTTTGCAGGGCAGAATGCGACAAATCAGCATGACATGTGCTACTACGACCAGAATGATCTCCCTCTCTAGGAGGTCTCGAATACGGCCCTGCAACAGGGGCATGTCCTTGGAAGGACCCTAGTCAAGTCCTTTATTAATCCATGACGCAAGCCGCGGTGGAGGACCCGAGCGAAAAGCGGGTGGCGCCACCCATTTGGTGCCCCTGGGAACTGTGATATAAAACCACTCTCGTTGCCATAGGCCGAGCTCCTCTTGAAAAAAGCCCTCGGGCCACGGAGCATCAGCATTCTTGCTTATAACATCCCCTCCGCACTCTGCCTGCTGCCCCTTAATCATCTTCGGCTCCACCTTGAAGGTCTTGAGCCACAATCCGAAGTGAGGGGTAACACGAAGGAAGGCTTCACATACGACAATGAACGATGAGATGTGGAGGATGGACTCCAGATCCAATTCATGAAATTCCAACCCATAATAAAACATGAGCCCCCTTACGAAGGGGTCCGTCGGGAAGCCTAGCCCCCGAAGAAAGTGAGACGCGAACACTACGCTTTTGTCGGGCTTGGGAGTGGGAATAACCTACCCTTGGGCAGGTAGTCTATGCGAAATTTCGCCAGTTAGATACCTGGCATCTCTTAACTTTAGCACGTCTTCCTCCGTAACGGAGGAAGGCATCCACTGGCCCTGCAGGTTGGAGCCGGACATCATCGAAGGTCCGAAGCGCCTGAATCTGGAGCTTTGGGTGTTGGAACTTGAGGTGAGGGGCGGAATCAGCTGAGATTGAAAGAAAGGGGCGGGGCCTTGGTCTCTTTATAAAGAGGTTGAATACCAAGAGCCTTCCCCGTGACCGTTCGGGACTCGCCCTCGATAGAGGGGGCGCGCCAATGGGCACGATGGGGTTACCCACGCCCGTATTGATGAGAATCCCGGAATCAGGGGGACACAATCTTTGCTTCGACAAGACGTGCTATGGAAACCACCTCGCTAAACGCGCTGAGGTGGAACAGCAAAAACGAATAAAGACTTGGCAGTGGTGCGATGCCACGGAATACGTCAGCAGATTGAATCTGTGTAAATATTATTCTCTCTACGATGGTATGTGGAACTTATTTTGCAGAGCCGGACACTATGCTTGTGTTCAAAATCTTCTGTGAAGTAGTCGGAGGAGGAACCCGCCTTGCAATGCTGAAGACAATATGCGCGCCGGACTCGTCGTCATTGAAGCCTGGTTCAGGGGCTACTGAGGGAGTCCTGGATTAGGGGGTGTCCGGATAGCCGAACTATCACCTTTGGCCGGACTCCTGGACTATGAAGATACAAGATTGAAGACTTCGTCCCGTGTCCGGGAGGGACTTTCCTTGGCGTTGAAGGCAAGCTTGGCGATACGGATATGTAGATCTCCTACCATTGTAACCGACTCTATGTAACCCTAACCCTCTTCGGTGCCTATATAAACCAGAGGGTTTTAGTTCGTAGGACGAACAACAATCATACCATAGGATAGCTTTTAGGGTTTAGCCTCTCTGATCTCGTGGTAGATCTACTCTTGTACTACCCATATCATCAATATTAATCAAGCAGGAGTAGGGTTTTACCTCCATCGAGAGGGCCCGAACCTGGGTAAAAACATTGTGTCCCTTGTCTCATGTTACCATCCGCCTAGACGCACAGTTAGGGACCCCCTACCCAAGATCCGTCGGTTTTGACACCGACAGTGGCCACGTACCCTCAGATCCCGAAAGCGGAAGCGTTAGTTAACGCGGTTGATGTAGTCGAACATCTTCACGATCCAACCGATCCAAGTACCGAACATACAGCACCTCCGTGTTCAGCACACGTTCAGCTCGATCATGTCCCTCAAACTCTTGATCTTGTAGAGGGTCGAGGGAGAGTTCTGTCAGCATCACGGTGTGGTGATGGTGTTGGTGATGTGATCCATGCAGGGCTTCGCCTATGCACTATGCTATGACCGGAGAAGTAAACTGTGGAGGGGGGCACCGCACATAGCTAAGAGAACAATTGATGTGTCTTTGGGGTGCACCCTGCCCATGTATATAAAGGAGGGGAGGAGGGGCGGCCGGCCTAGAGGGGGCGCGCCAAGGGTGGGGAGTCCTACTAGGACTCCTAGTCCTAGTAGGATTCCCCCTTCCACTCCGGAGAAGGGGGAAGGGGAAAGAGGTGGAGGAGAAGAAGGAAATGGGGGCCGCGCAACCCACCCTAGTGCAATTCGGTTTGGGCTTGGGGGGCGTGCGCCTCCAATTGGCCGCCGGCCTCCTCTCTCCACTAGGGCCCATGAAGGCCCAATAGTCCCCCGGGGGTTCCGGTAACCTCCCGATACTATGAAACTTATCTGATACTTCCCAAAACCATTCCAGTGTCCGAATGTAACCTTCCAATATATCAATCTTTACCTATCAGCCATTTTGAGACTCCTCGTCATGTCCGTGATCTCATCCGGGACTCCGAACAAACTTCGGTCACCATAACACATAACTCATAATACAAATTGTCATCGAACGTTAAGCGTGCGGACCCTACGGGTTCGAGAACTATGTAGACATGATCGAGACACATCTCCGATCAATAACCAATAGCGGAACCTGGATGCTCATATTGGCTCCTACATATTCTATGAAGAACTTTACCGGTCAAACCGCACAACAACATACGTTGTTCCCTTTGTCATTGGTATGTTACTTGTCCGAGATTCGATCGTCGGTATCATCATACCTAGTTCAATCTCGTTACCGGCAAGTCTCTTTACTCGTTCCGTAATGCATCATCCTGTACCTAACTCATTAGTCACATTGCTTGCAAGGCTTATAGTGATGAGCATTACCAAGAGGGCCCAGAGATACCTCTCCGATACACGGAGTGACAAATCCTATTCTCGATCTATCCCAACCCAACAAACACCTGCGGAGACACCTGTAGAGCATCTTTATAATTAGCTAGGTATGTTGTGGTGTTTGATAGCATGCAAGCTGTTACCCCGGTATTCAGGAGTTGCATAATCTCATAGTCAGAGGAACATGTATAAGTCATGAAGAAAGCAATAGCAATAAAACTTCACGAGCATTATGCTAAGCTAATGGATGGGTCTTGTCCATCACATCATTCTCTAATGATGTGATCCCATTCATCAAATGACAACACATGTCTTTGATCAGGAAACATAACCATCTTTGATTAACGAGCTAGTCAAGTAGAGGCATAATAGGGACACTATGTTTTGTCTATGTATTCACACATGTACTAAGTTTTTGGTTAATACAATTTTAGCATCAATAATAAACATTTATCATGATATAAGGAAATACAAATAACAACTTTATTATTGCCTCTAGGGCATATTTCCTTTCAGTCTCCCACTTGCACTAGAGTCAATAATCTAGATTACATAGTAATGATTCTAACACCCATGGAGTCTTGGTGCGGATCATGTTTTGCTCGTGGAAGAGGCTTAGTCAAAGGGTCTACAACATTCAGATCCGTATGTATCTTGCAAATCTCTATGGCTCCCTCCTTGACTTGATCGCAGATGGAATTGAAGTGTTTCTTGATGTGTTTGGTTCTCTTGTGAAATCTGGATTCCTTTGCCAAGACAATTGCTCCAGTATTTTCACAAAATATTTTCATTGGACCCGATGCACTAGGTATTACACCTAGATCGGATATGAACTCCTTCATCCAGACTCCTTCATTTGCTTCTTTCGAAGCAGCTATATATTCTGCTTCACACGTAGATCCCACCACGACGCTCTGCTTGGAACTGCACCAACTGACAGCTCTGCCATTCAATATAAATACATATCCAGTTTGCGACTTAGAGTCATCCGGATCAGTGTCAGAGCTTGCATCAATGTAACCATTTATGACAAGCTCTTTGTCACCTCCATAAATGAGAAACATATCCTTATTCCTTTTCATATATTTTAGGATGTTCTTGACCGCTGTCCAGTGATCCACTCCTGGATTACTTTGGTACCTCCCTGCTAAACTTATAGCAAAGCACACATCAGGTCTGGTACACAACATTGCATACATGATAGAACCTATGGCTGAGGCATAGGGAATGACTTTCATTTTCTCTCTATCTTCTGCAGTGGTTGGGCATTGAGTCTGACTCAACTTCACACCTTGTAACACAGGCAAGAACCCTTTCTTTGACTGATCCATTTTGAACTTCTTCAAAACTTAATCAAGGTATGTGCTTTGTGAAAGTCCAATTGAGCGTCCTGATCTATCTCTATAGATCTTGATGCCCAATATATAAGCAGCTTCCCCGAGGTCATTCATTGAAAAATTCTTATTCAAGTATCCTTTTATGCTACCTGGAAATTCTGTATCATTTCCAATCAACAATATGTCATCCACATATAATATTAGAAATGCTACAGAGCTCCCACTCACTTTCTTGTAAATACAGGCTTCTCCAAAAGTCTGTATAAAACCATATGCTTTGATCACATTATCGAAGCGTATATTCCAACTCCGAGAGGCTTGCACCAGTCCATAAATGGATCGCTGGAGCTTGCACACTTTGTTAGCACCTTTCGGATCGACAAAACCTTCTGGTTGCATCATATACAACTCTTCTTTAAGAAATCCATTAAGGAATGCAGTTTTGAAATCCATTTGCCAAATTTTATAATCATAAAATGTGGCAATTTCTAACATGATTCGGACAGACTTAAGCATCGCTACTGGTGAGAAGGTCTCATCGTAGTCAACCCCTTGAACTTGTTGAAAATCTTTCGCAACAAGTCGAGCTTTGTAGACAGTAACATTACCGTCAGCTTCAGTCTTCTTCTTGAAGATCCATTTATTTTCTATGGCTTGCTAATCATCGGGCAAGTCCATCAAAGTCCACACTTTGTTCTCATACATGGATCCCTTCTCAGATTTCATGGCCTCAAGCCATTTTGCGGAACCTGGGCTCATCATCGCTTCCTCTTAGTTTGTAGGTTCATCATGGTCTTTTAACATGACTTCCAGAATAGGATTTCCGTACCACTCCGGTGCGGACCATACTCTGGTTAACCTATGAGGTTCGGTAGTAACTTGATCTCAAGTTTCATGATCATCATCATTAGCTTCCTCACTAATTGGTGTAGGAATCACTGGAACTGATTTCTGTGATAAACTACTATCCAATTCGGGAGAAGGTACAATTACCTCATCAAGTTCTACTTTCCTCCCACTCACTTCTTTCGAGAGAAACTCCTTCTCTAGAAAGGATCCATTCTTAGCAATGAATATCTTGCCTTCGGATCTGTGATAGAAGGTGTCCCCAACAGTTTCTTTTGGGTATCCTATGAAGACGCATTTCTCCGATTTGGGTTCGAGCTTATCATGTTGAAGCTTTTTCACATAAGCATCGCATCCCCAAACTTTAAGAAACAACAGCTTAGGTTTGTTGCCAAACCACAATTCATATAGTGTCGTCTCAATGGATTTAGATGGTGCCCTATTTAACGTGAATGCAGTCGTCTCTAAAGCATAACCCCAAAATGATAGTGGTAGATTAGTAAGAGATATCATAGAAATCGCACCATATCTAATAAAGTATGGTTATGACGTTTGGACACACCATTACACAGTGGTGCTCCAGGTGGCGTGAGTTGCGAAACTATTCCACATTGTTTTAAATGAAGACCAAACTCGTAACTCAAATATTCGCCTCCACGATCATACCGTAGAAACTTTATTTTCTTGTTACGATGATTCTCCACTTCGTTCTGAAATTCTTTGAACTTTTCAAATGTTTCAGACTTATATTTCATTAAGTAGATATACTCATGTCTGTTCAAATCATCTGTGAAGGTCAGAAAATAATGATACCCACTGCAAGCCTCAACACTCATTGGACCGCATACATCGGTATGTATTATTTCTGATAAGTCACTGGCTCACTCCATTGTTCCGAAGAACGGAGTCTTAGTCATCTTTCCCATGAGGCATGGTTCGCAAGCACCAAGTGATTCATAATCAAGTGATTCCAAAATCCCATCAGAATGGAGTTTCTGCATGCGCTTTACACCAATATGAACTAAACGACAGTGACACAAATAAGTTGCACTTTCATTACTAACTTTTCATCTTTTGGCTTCAATATTATGAACATATGTATCACTACGATCGAGATTCAACAAAAATAGACCACTCATCAAGGGTTGCATGACCATAAAAGATATTACTCATATAAATAAAACAACCATTATTCTCTGATTTAAATGAATGATGTCTCGCATCAAACAAGATCCAGATATAATGTTCATGCTCAACACTAGCACCAAATAACAATTATTCAGGTCTAAAACTAATCCCGAAGGTAGATATAGAGGTAGAGTGCCGATGGCGATCACACGACCTTGGAACCATTTCTGACGCGCATCGTCACCTCGTCCTTAGCCAATCTTCGTTTAATCCGTAGCCCCTATTTCGAGTTGCAAATATGAGCAACAGAACCAGTATCAAATACCATAGCGCTACTACGAGCATTTGTAAGGTACACATCAATAACATGTATATCAAATATACCTTTCACTTTGCCATCCTTCTTATCCGCCAAATACTTGGGGCAGTTCCGCTTCAAGTGACCAGTCCCTTTGTAGTAGAAGCACTTAGTTTCAGGCATAGGTCCAGACTTGGGCTTCTTCCCGGGAGTAGCAACTTCCTTGCTATTCTTCTTGAAGTTCCCCTTCTTCCCTTTCCCCTTTTTCTTGAAACTAGTGGTCTTGTTAACCATCAACACTTGATGCTCCTTCTTGATTTCTACCTCCGCAACCTTTAGCATTGCGAAGAGCTCGGGAATTGTCTTCTCCGTCCCTTGCATATTATAGTTCATCATGAAGCCTTTATAGCTTGGTGGCAGTGACTGAAGAACTCTGTCAATGACACTATCATCAGGAAGATTAACTCCCATCTGAGTCCAGTGGTTATGGTACCCAGACATTCTGAGTATTTGTTCACTGACAGAACTATTCTCCTCCATCTTGCAGCTATAGAACTTGTTGGAGATTTCATATCTCTCAACTCGGGCATTTGCTTGAAATACTAACTACAACTCTTGGAACATCTCATATGCTCTATGACGTTCAAAACATCTTTGAAGTCCCAATTCTAAGCCGTAAAGCATGGCACACAGAACCATCGAGTAGTCATCAACACGCGACTGCCAGGCATTCACAATGTCTGCAGTTTCTGGGGAAGGTGGTACACCTAGCGGTGCTTCAAGGACGTAATTCTTATGTGCAGCACTGAGGATAATCCTCAAGTTACGGACCTAGTCCGTGTAATTGCTACCATCATCTTTCAACTGAGCTTTCTGTAGGAACGCATTAAAATTCAAGGGAACGGTAGCACGGGCCGTTGATCTACAACAACATAGATATGCAAAAGACTATCAGGACTAACTTCATGATAAATTAAAGTTCAATAATCATATTACTAAAGAACTCCCACTTAGATAGACATCCCTCTAGTCATCTAAATGATCACGTGATCCATATCAACTAAACCATGTCCGATCATCACGTGAGATGGAGTAGTTTTCAATGGTGAACATCTCTATGTTGATCATATCTACTATATGATTCACGTTCGACCTTTCGGTCTCAGTGTTCCGAGGCCATATCTGCATATGCTAGGCTCGTCAAGTTTAACCCGAGTGTTCTGCATGTGCAAAAACTGGCTTGCACCCGTCGTATGTGAACGTAGATCTTATCACACCCGATCATCACGTGGTGTCCCGGCACGATGAACTATAGCAATGGTGCATACTCAGGGAGAACACTTATAACTTGAAATTTAGTGAGGGGTCATCTTATAATGCTACCGCCGTATTAAGCAAAATAAGATGCACAAAAGATAAACATCACATGCAATCAAAATATGTGACATGATATGGCCATCATCATCTTGTGCCTTTGATCTCCATCTCCAAAGCTCCGTCATGATCTCCATTGTCACCGGCTTGACACCTTGATCTCCATCGTAACATCGTTGTCGTCTCGCCAACTATTGCTTCTATGACTATCGCTACCGCCTAGTGATAAAGTAAAGCAATTACATGGCGGTTGCATTTCTTACAATAAAGCAACAACCATATGGCTCCTGCCAGTTGCCGATAACTTTGTTACAAAACATGATCATCTCATACAACAATTTATATCACATCATGTCTTGACCATATCACATCACAACAAGCCCGGCAAAAACAAGTTAGACGTCCTC
This sequence comes from Triticum dicoccoides, assembly GCF_002162155.2. NCBI lineage: Eukaryota > Viridiplantae > Streptophyta > Magnoliopsida > Poales > Poaceae > Triticum > Triticum dicoccoides. The sequence goes on along the minus strand of NC_041383.1, from coordinate 441,700,559 downwards.
TACTTTGTTGTTGCAAGTTTTACGTGGCTGCTATAGGCTTCTAGCAAGAACCATTCTTACCTACGCATCAAAACCACAATGATTTTTCATCGAGTGTGTTGTTTTAACCTTCAACAAGGACCGGCCGTAGTCAAACTCGATTCAACTAAAGTTGGAGAAACAGACACCCGCCAGCCACTTGTGTGCAAAACACTTCGGTAGAACCAGTCTCATGAATGCGGTCTTGTAATGTCGGTCCGGGCCGCTTCATCCAACAATAACACCGAATCAAAGTAAGACTTTGGTGGTAAGCAGTATGACTATTATCGCCCACAACTCTTTGTGTTCTACTCATGCATATCATCTACGATAGACCTTGCTCGGATGCCACTATTGGGGAACATACATACAATTTCAAAAAAAATTCCTACGATCATGCGAGATCTATCTAGGATATGCATAGCAACAAGAGGGGGAGAGTGTGTCCACGTACCGTCATAGACCGAAAGCGGAAGCGTTAGTTAACGCGGTTGATGTAGTCAAACGTCTTCACGATCTAACCAATCCAAGTACCAAACATACGGCACATGCGTGTTCAGCACACGTTCAGCTTGTTGATGTCCCTCGAACTCTTGATTAGTAGAGGGTCGAGGGAGAGTTCCGTCAGCACAACGGTGTGGTGACGGTGTTGGTGATGTGATCCACACAGGGCTTCGCCTAAGCACTACGACGCTATGACCGGAGGAGTAAACTATGGAGGGGGCACCACAAACGGCTAAGAGAACAATTGATGGGTCTTTGGGGTGCCCCCTGCCCACGTATATAAAAGAGGGGAGGAGGGGCGGCGTCCTAGAGGGGGGCGCCAAGGGTGGGGGGTCCTACTAGGACTCCTAGTCCTTGTAGGATTCCCCCTTCCTTTCCGGAGAAGGGGGGAAGGGGAAAGAGGTGGAGGAGAAGAAGGAAAGGGGGGCCACGCCCCCACCCCTAGTCCAATTCGGTTTGGGATTGGGGTGCGCGCGCCTCCACCTGGCTGCCGGCCTCCTCTCTCCACTAGGGTGCATGAAGGCCCAATAGTACCCCGGGGGTTCCGGTAACCTCACGGTACTCCAAAACATATCCGCTACTTCCCGAAACCATTCTGGTGTTCGAATGTAACCCTCCAATATGTAAATCTTTACCTCGACCATTTTGAGACTCCTCGTCATGTCCGTGATCTCATTCGGAACACCGAACAAACTTCAGTCACCAAAACACATAACTCATAATACAAATCGTCATTGAACGTTAAGCATGCGGACCCTATGGGTTCGAGAACTATGTAGACATGATCGAGACACATCTCTGATCAATAACCAACAGCGAAATATGGATGCTCATATTGGCTCCTAGATATTCTACGAAGATCTTTATTAGTCAAACCGCACAACAACATACGTTGTTCCCTTTGTCATCGGTATGTTACTTGCCCGAGATTCAATCGTCGATATCATCATACCTAGTTAAATCTCGTTACTAGCAAGTCTCTTTACTCGTTCCATAATGCATCATCCCATAACTAACTCATTAGTCACATTGCTTGCAAGGCTTATAGTGATGAGCATTACCGAGAGGGCCCAGAGATACCTCTCTGATACACAAAGTGACAAATCCTATTCTCAATCTATGCCAACCCAACAAACACCTTCGAAGACACCTATAGAGCATCTTTATAATCACCCAGTTACGTTGTGATGTTTGATAGCACACAATGTGTTCCTCCGGTATTCGGGAGTTGCATATCTCATAGTCAGAGGAACATGTATAAGTCATGAAGAAAGCAATAGCAATAAAACTTAACAATCATTATGCTAAGCTAATGTATGGGTCTTGTCCATCACATCATTCTCTAATGATGTGATCATGTTTATCAAATGACAACACATGTCTATGATCAGGAAACATAACCATCTTTGATTAATGAGCTAGTCAAGTAGAGGCATACTAGGGACACTATGTTTTGTCTATGTATTCACACATGCACTAAGTTTCCGGTTAATACAATTCTAGCATGAATAATAAACATTTATCATCATATAAGGAAATATAAATAACAAATTTATTATTGCCTCTAGGGCATATTTCCTTTCAGATGCCACTGTTGGGAAACGTAGCATGCAATTTCAAAATAAATCCTATGCTCACGCAAGATCTATCTAGGATATGCATAGCAACGAGAGGGGGAGATTGTGTCCATGTACACACGTAGACCGAAAGCGGAAGTGTTTGTTAACGCGGTTGATGTAGTCGAACTTCTTCCCATTCCGACCGATCAAGTACCGAATGTACGACACCTCCAAGTTCTACACACGTTCAGCTCGATGACGTCCCTCGAACTCTTGATCAAGCAAAGTGTCAAGGGAGAGTTGCGTCAGCACGACAGCGTGGTGGTGGTGATGGTGAAGTGATCCACGCAGGGCTTCGCCTAAGCACTACGTGAATATGACCGGAGGCGTAAACTGTGGAGGGGGGCGCCGCACACGGCTAGCACTACAAGAAATATGTCAACTTGCGACAATCACTTTTGGTCGCTGAATGGTCACTGTTTTTCATTTGCGACCAAAAACAGATGGTCAAAAGCTGGCGGTCGTAAACTGAAATTAATGACCTTCTTTGTGATATGTAAAAGGTCATTGGTTCTATGACCAAATTTTTGGTCACTAGCAGCCTCCCCAAGCCACGTAGTACCAGCGTGGCAGTCTAACGTGGATAAGAATTAGTCCGGTCCATTTCGGTGTTTTACATGGGCCGAGCCCATTAATTCAGCCTTTTTAATATTTATTTTTCCTGTTAATTTTTGCTATCTACATGGGCTTGGGCCATTGATTCGGCCTTTTTTTGCTTTCTGAGATGCAGCCTTTTCACATTCTATATAATTTCGGTTTGTAGGTTATCTTTATTTTTTTTTGTTACATTCAATTTTCAAATTATTGTAGTCAACTGGGTGCACATTGTCAGATTCTTCTAGGTACTAGGTCCCAAACATCAGGTTTTAATTTGTCACAACTTGTAACTCAAAGATATACCAATCAGAGAACACATTTAAAATATATTCAAATAAGAGCCAAATCACCGATGTACCAATCAAGTTTATTACATTCCACCAATCACAATATAACCATACAATATTACACCAATCACAATGTAGCACTCTACAGATAAAACGCTCAACAAGTACAGGCACGTCTCCAACACCTTAGCGCCTTCAACCTGCAAAACATCACATCCAACCACACATTAACGATCAAATCAATTTACCCCTTGACGGCAATAAAAAACTGTGCTCATGTATGAACAGAAATAAAATAAACAATCTTTAAGGCCACACGGAGCACACCTACATGCACCAAGCATAAGGCATATGTTCAAGAAAGTAATTTGAGATGGAAACAAGTACATCTAACAATCTAACATGTGTAGTAGCACCATCAAAAGAGCAAGACATGGAGGAATTTACAAAAACAGCACCCTGGGAGTCCAATTACATGTACATGAGGTACTGCTGCTAGTGTATATAGAACCAATCAAGCTGCTGGTGTAGGAGCAGAGCATGAGTCCAACAAAGCATGCTATAGGAGCAGAAAAGAGGGAGCTAGGGGTAGGAGATGGAGCCAGCTCACTGATGAACTTGGGAGTCTAGCTTGGGTCCTTGATAATCTGCTGCTGCTCCGGTAGCTCTCGTGTGCGGGTATAAGATCAGATCCAACCAACTGGAAGCGGCCATTTGTCGAGCGATCTTTCATTTCATGGTTTGCAACAAGAGGTAAATGCTAGAGATTAGCAACTGCTGCCAAACCCAATGTGATAAAGAGGTAAGCACTATAGACTGGATTTATAAAAACAGTATAAGCAAAAGGCAGAGCCTGTGCAAGTTTATCAGTACTGTAGTTCGGTGGAGTAGCTGCAAAGAAATAACACTAAGCATAAGATACACTAAGAATTTTCAGTGGAGCAGCTGCCCAACCGAGTGCTTGTTTCAACACCGAGTTAAATTTAGTCAAGCATGTAAGTAGATTCAGACCAACGGCATACCAAGCAAAAAAGACAGATTTCAAACAGGCTAGCTAGCTATAATTTGTTGTAATCCTGATGGTACAAACAAGCTAGCTAGATTAAACACCAACAGTTAACACAGCCTAGATGTAGTAACTAACAAGGCCACTATAAATTATTAACATGCATGATCTGCAGTACTTGGAGGCCGAGCCAATGCACATCATAGTAACTACAAAATGGAGTCTACTACAAGAGCAGAATTTAACAAGTGTGCTACTCCAAATCATCATCACTTGTAAATAGGAATGATCTTTTCCATGACACAAGCACGAAAAGTACAAACAAAATCACCCATGCACATGAAACAGAGCAAGGTACTACTATGGCAGCACAAGAGAGGGGGCTAGAAGGTAGGAGACGAACTCACATGAGAGGACGTTGTAGCCGATGCCGCACACGGCCATGGTCTTCGTCCCGCAGTAGAGGAGGTGTAGCTGAGTTGGACCATGTGCGGAGCATCGTCGTGGCGGTGGATGCCCTGGTTGTCGTCATCGTCCATAGAGGATGCCTACTGCTCCAAATCAAACAAAGAAGTAAGAGCTAGTGTTGTTGATCTAGTACAAAAATTAAGCAACTGGTATAGGAGACACACACACACACGTGCTAATGCTAGTATCTACAAACATCAATCAAGTTGGTTGTATGTGTGCTTGAGCTAGCTTAGTACGTAAAGTCCATCGTTGGGCTCCAAAACAATCAGAGCATGCTAGTGTCAACAGAATCAATCACAAGGTTATACCGGGTCATTTTTTTAAATATTTCAAAGCTAAAAGAGAACTAAAAACACTCCCTTGTTCTAGTCGCCTTATTAGTCAGGTATCCACTCTCGGCACTTAGTTTTTTGGGTGAGGAACATAAATTGTACCACTGTATAGTTCAAATCAACAGAGGATAATCAAGAACAATTTTTTTTGAAAAGGAGGATAACCCCAGCAGCCATGGATAATCAAGAACAATTGCAAGTTCATTTTTTCCAATCAATCTCTCGATGTGGCAATTGGTCAACTGCAGGATGCCAGTCACACATATACAGTAACAAGTTTGCAAGTAGTAGTGCATGGTTTGCTCAGGAAACACGGGGTAATCAACTTCCCAATTAAAGTGACATGTTCATGTCATTTCAGATGCAAATCATCATAGGGAAAGGGATGAAAACTACTCGACTAACTGAATAGTCACCCTCTGTTCAAGCAGTTACACGAGGGCGCCATTATCTAAAAGTGTTGACTAAGGCCATGACATCCAACGAATAAAAGCTCATATATGTTCAGCCAAAAGAGGCATTTTCTATAGAATCAGTCAATCACATAATCAATGACAGCAACCGACGACTGCACAATCAAGTTTCACTTCCATGGGCTCGTGATGAGGTCATACCTCGCAGGAGATGTATTGGGAGGGTGCTCGGAGATGGCGTCGGGGTGGTGGTGGAGCTGCGTCCTCCATGGCATCCTCACGTGCACGACGTCATCCCCTCCATGGCGTGCCTGCTGTCGGTTCCATGGCCGGGTTTCCTTCCAGCGCCATGGCCTTGGCGTGCGTGAGGAAGAGGCGGTGGGAGAGGAAGCAAACCAAATCGCAGCAGCAAGGCAAAAGGGAAGATGACAAGTCCATCCATGGAAGAATGAGGGATCCGGTGTTGCACCTCATTCCGGCGGCTCGGTCTGGATCCGGCGCTGCCTCACCTCTCGCTCGATCTGAGCAGCGGCGCGCGGCCAGACCACCAGGGGAAGCGGAGGAGGAATCTTTTCCTGCTCCTGCTCAGGTCGTTGCAGGTAAGAGCATCGGCACTTTGGGGGGAGCCGGCGGCGGGGTAGGGGTTGGGACAGCGGAGAGGGAGATCTAGGTCGGGGAGAGGGAAGCGGCACCGCATGGGTCGGGGAGAGGGAGATCTGGGTCGGGGAGAGGGAGGGGAGTGTGCTGCACGATGCTAGGGTTTGGGTTGGCTAGCGTGCGTTTGGGAAACGTTGGATCTGTATGGTGTGGATGGCTCAGATCGGCTTAGGGGGGTGATCCGTGGGAAGAGAGGTTGTGCCTTCTGATTGGTCTGAAAAATGTGTCATTTAAAATAGTTTCTAAGTGGTAAAAATGGGGGGATTTGTCAAGCAGCTACCAATAATATTTTCCAAAAATGGCACCACTAAAAAATTTCACTCAAGTTATACAACATTTTATGGATGATAACCAACTTGTATGCATTTCCGATCTTTCTAGCATTTTTAGCCATTTAAACAAAAAATAATAGTTTACCGCAGTTTTTTTGTGAAGGGCCTGCCAAATAATTGTTGCAAAATTGGACCAAATCAATTTTCTAAAATACTAGCTTTTTTTTTGTACAATTGACCAAATGATTGGGTGTCAAAAGTTTTCATCCACCTCTCATGAAAAAGACAAATTTTCGCCGATTCAGCTGGAAGTGGGTCAAATTTGAACTGCAGCTACCTTATAGTTTGCTATTTATTTTTTCCAAAAATCATTTCTAGGTACATAAGTATCTATTTAATCATAGAAATACCAAAAGTTTTCCAAGATTCAACCACTAGCTAGGAACGGTCATGCCCGCCGTTTTGACCGCATTTTGAAATGGTCATGAAAAAATCAAAAAAAATTGGCAAACCTTCACGTTGTGTCTTTATATGTGACCAAGTTACTAGGAAAAATAATAAACTTGTAATATGTCGATTACTTTTAAAAAGTGTTCTCAGAAATGAGCTATCATGTGCGAAGATTCATGGCTTTCAAGCCAAATGATCAATCTTATGGCCACATTCATGACATAGTTTGTTTAAATGATCTAATATTGTGTACAAGGGTGCATATTGGAATGGCAAACAATGTTGACTAAGGAAGTTTTCTTCTTCTTAGCACGGAAATTTCATTTCCCATTTTTCGAGTGACCAAAATGAGTTTTTTTGTGAAGGGCCTACCAAATAATTGTTGCAAAATTGGACCAAATCAATTTTCTAATATACCAGACCATATTTGATGCACAATTGACCGAATGGTTGGGTGTCAAAAGATTTGATCCACCTCTTGTAAAAAAGACAAATTTTCGTCAATTTAGCTGGAAGCAGGTCAAATTTGAACTGCAGCTGCCTTATAGTTTGCTCTTTATTTTTTCCAAAAATCATTTCTAGATACATAAGTATCTATTTAATCATAGAAACATGAAAAGTTTTCCAAGATTCAACCACTAGCTAGGAACGGTCATGCCCACCGTTTTGACCACATTGTGAAACATGCATAAAAAAATCAAAAAAATCAAAAAATTGGAAAACCATCGCATTGTGTCATTGTATGTGACCAAGTTAATAGGAAAAACAATAAACTTGTAATACAGAAATTCTTTTTAAAAAGTGTTCTCATAATGAGCTATCATGTGTGAAGATTCATGGCTTTCAAGCGAGATGATCAATCTTATGGCCACATTCATGATATAGTTTGTTCAAATGATATCATATCATGCACAAGGGTGTATCTTGGAATGACAAACAATGTTTCCTAAGGAAGTTTTCATTTTCTTTGGACGAAAAAATCAATATCCATTTTTTGAGTGCCCAAAATGAGGTTTTTTTGTGAAGAACCTACCAAATAATTATTGCAAAATTGGATCAAATATTTTTTCTAAAATACTAGGCCATATTTAATGCACAATGTATAAAATGGTTGGGTATCAAAAGTTTTGATCCACCTCTGCTGAAAAAGACAAATTTCCGCCGATTCAGATGGAAGCGGGTCATATTTGAACTGCAGCTGCCTCATAGTTTGCTATTTATATTTCCCAAAAATCATTTTTAGGTACAAAAGTATCTATTTAATCAGAGAAACACCAAAAGTTTTCCAAGATTCAACCACTAGCTAGGAACGGTCATGCCCGCGGTTTTGACTGCATTTTGAAACGGGCATGAAAAATTCAAAAAAAATCAAAAAATTGGAAAACCTTCGCATTGTGTCATTATATGTAGCCAAGTTTCCAGAAAAAATAATAAACTTGTAATATGACAAGTATTTTAAAAAAGTGATCTCAGAGACGAGCTATCATGTGTGGAGATCAATGGCTATCAAGCCAAATGACCAACCTTATGGCCACATTCATCTCATAGTTTGTTCAAATGATCTCATATTTTGCACAAGGGTGCATATTGCAATGGCAAACAATGTTGCCTAAGGAAGTTTTCATTTTCTTTGGACGAAAAAATCATTATCCATTTTTCGAGCGCCCAAAGTGAGTTTTTTTAAGAACCTACCATATAATTGTTGCCAAATTGGACCAAATCAAATTTCTAAAATACTAGGATATATTTAATGTACAATTGTCCAAATGGTTGGGTGTAAAAAGTTTTTGATCCACCTCTCATGAAAAGGACAAATTCCGGCATATTCATTTTCTATTTTTCGAGTTCCCAAAATGAGTTTTTTTGTGAAGAACCTAACAAATATGTAGTAAAAAAACTTCTCCATTTTTCAAGATATTATACCACGTTTTATGAACAAATTTGTGTACCCTAGAAACATTTTTTATAGATATTAAACAGTTTTTAGTTACATCATTAACATTTTTAATAAATATTTTGATATCTAATATTTTGAACACATATCTACATTTTTTGAGACACATTGTACATATTGTTTATATATGTTTAACTTTTTTCAAATACATGATTAGCATATTTTCATATATTTGCAACAAAAAACATCTTTTCATACATACGTTTTGATGTCTATATTTTTTTACACATTGTACATTTTTGTATACATATAAAACATTATCGATATTGGTTTAAAAAATTAAATACATGATTAACATTTTTAGAAAAAATTAAATACATGATTAACATTGTTGATATTTTTATTTTCCCATTTTCGTTGGGCCAAATATATGTTTCTTTTAGTAATATGAGGGCATCCCACATTTCTTCCTGGATGGGCCAAGGCCTACATGGCACATAGATTTTTTTTTAAAGGGATGTGGCCTCGTTCCATTGAGACACAAGCCCACCTTGAGCGATACCTTAAGTACCAATGCATCCATGTTCACAACCTCATGACCATTTATATTGGTCGTAATCAGGTAGAAATAAGGTCGTGAACCACTCTTGTCTGCTTTATGACCATTTGGTGTAAGGCAATTTCAGGGTTTGAGCCCTTCCAAGCGAAATGGTCATGGATTTACGACCAATTCAGCTGGGGTCACTGAGAGAAGGTCACAAGTTGACATATTTCTTGTAGTGTAGGAATCAATATTGTGTGTTCAAGGCGCCTCCCCCTTCATATATAGGTGGGAGGGAGAGGGGGCAGCCAAGGGGCGCCCAAGTAAGAGGAATCCTACTTGGGGCCCTAATCTTATTCGCCCCCCCCCTTACCATAATTCCCGAAGAGGGAAGGAAGGAGCTCGAGGAGGGGGGAGAGAAGGAAGGGGGAGGCCAAATCCCTCCCCTTCCTTTCTCTCTTCTCCTCTTTCCTCCCCCCCTCTCTATTTCGCCTACATGGGGCGCACCAGCCCCTTAGGGGCTGGTCTGTCCCACTCTTGGCCCATTAGGCCCATGTAATTGCCGGGGGGATGCCCGAAACCCCTTCTAGTGACCCGATATGTACCCGGTACCCACGGAACACTTTCGGTGTCCGAATACTATCGTCCTATATATCAATCTTTACCTCTCGACCATTTCGAGACTCCTCGTCATGTCCATGACCTCATCCGGGACTCCGAACAACATTCGGCACCAAATCACATAACTCATATAATACAAATTGTCATCGAACGTTAATCGTGCGGATCCTACGGGTTTGAGAACTATGTAGACATGACCGAGACACCTCTCCGGTCAATAACTAATAGAGGAACCTGGATGCTCATATTGGCTCCCACATATTCTACAAAGATCTTTATCGGTCGAACCGTAATGACAACATACGTTATTCCCTTTGTCATCTGTATGTTACTTGCCCGAGATTTGATCATCGGTATCTTCATACCTAGTTCAATCTCGTTACCGTAAAGTCTCTTTACTCGTTCCGTAATGCATCTTCCCGCAACTAACTCATTAGTCACATTGTTTGTAGGGCTTCTTATGATGTGCATTACCGAGAGGGCCCAAAGATACCTCTCCGATACTCGAAGTGACAAATCCTAATCTCGATCTATGCCAACCCAACAAAAACCTTCGGAGATACCTGTAGAGAATATTTATAATCACCCAGTTACGTTGTGATGTTTGATAGCACATAAGGCATTCCTCCGGTATCCGGGAGTTGCATAATCTCATAGTCGGAGGAATATGTATTTGACATGAAGAAAGCAGTAGCAATAAAACTGAACGATCATTATGCTAAGCTAATGAATGGGTCTTGTCCATCACATCATTCTCCTAATGATGTGATCCCGTTCATCAAATGACAACACATGTCTATGGTTAGGAAACTTAACCATCTTTGATTAACGAGCTAGTCAAGTAGAGGCATACTAGGGATATGATGTTTTGTCTATGTATCCACACATGTATCAAGTTTCCGGTTAATACAGTTCTAGCATGAATAATAGAAATTTATCATGATATAAGGAAATATGAAATAACAACTTTATTATTCCCTCTAGGGCATATTTCCTTCATCCTTCACACTCAATGTTGATATAAAGGACCAGGTATATGTGTCCATTGGGTTTTCAATAAGATGCCTAGCAGAGTGACAAATCATTAATGCTTAATTAAATAAAACATTCTTGCAGATTCAAATCATTAATTCTTGTTGTGTGTTACACAACTTTGCGAGGGATAGGCAGAATATGACGGACAACTTACTACTACTAGAAGTGGATAATGAACAAGCTTCTCAGCCAATTCAATTCAATTCCATGGCGATGCATATTAACATCCAAACAAAGCATAAGGGCATCTCCAACACTAATCCGCAAACCTTCTGCAACCGTCTGGACCGTGAAAGCCATCCAACGCGGTCCTGTATCAGTCCACGGTGTGGTCCGGACGCGATTTGTCCCGCAAACCGGTGGCTAATGTGGGGGCTTTGCGGGAGTACGAACATGCTAAACTTCGTTCTCCGCTCCCCTGGTCCACCCTAAAGGAAGGCAGAGCCCGCTCTACCATCTCACATTGTTTCCATGCCAAAATCCCCCACTCTCTTCTTCCACTCCCCGCCGCTCTCCACCCAATTCTGATGTTTTCTCCCACCCTCTCCTTCCTTCCGCCACCGACGCATGGAATCGTCGGAGATGGAGCTAGCGGAGATGCTGGAGGATCCGAGCAACACGCTCGCCCGGAAGATCATCTTAGAGACGCGGCAAAATCGTCATGTCAAAGCGAAGGCCGCAAAGAAGGAGAAACTCAAGAAGTGGTTGGCCACCTGTGGGCTTGGTGGTGGCAATGGTCGTGGATGTCGTGGCGGACAAGGCGGTTGGTGCGTCCATTGCGAACACCACCAGACGGGCACGCCAACAGTACAGACGGCGTTGTGGCCGGAGCCCTACAAGCCTTCGTACTACTACACCGCCATGCTGAAGGAAATATGCCCTAGAGGCAATAATAAAGTTGTTATTTTATATTTCATTATTCATGATAAAGGTTTATTATACATGCTAGAATTGTATTGATCGGAAACCTTAGCATGTGTGAATACAAAAACAAACATAGTGTCCCTAGTAAGCCTCTACTAGACTAGCTCGTTGATCAAAGATGGTTAAGGTTTCCTAACTATGGACATGAGTTGTCATTTGATAACGGTATCACATCATTAGGAGAATGATGTGATGGACAAGACCCATCCGTTAGCTTAGCATAATGATCGTTCAGTTTTATTGCTATTGCTTTCTTCATGTCAAATACATATTCCTTCGACTATGAAACTATGTAACTCCCGGATACCGTAGGAATGCCTTGTGCGCTATCAAACATCACAACATAATTGGGTGATTATAAAGATGCTCTACAGGTGTCTCCGAAGGTGTCTGTTGAGTTGGCATAGATCAAGATTAGGATTTGTCACTCCGAGTATCGGAGAGGTATCTCTGGGCCCTCTCGGTAATACACATCATAAGCCTGCAAGAAAACGACTAAGGAGTTAGTCACGAGATGATGTATTATGGAATGAGTAAAGAGACTTTCCGATAACGAGATTGACTAGGTATGAAGATACCGACGATCGAATCTCGGGCAAGTAACATACCAATGGACAAAGGGAATTACGTATGTTGTCATAACGGTTCGACCAATAAAGATCTTCGTAGAATATGTCGGAGCCAATATGAGCATCCAGGTTCCGCTATTGGTTATTAACCAGAGAGGTCTCTCGGTCATGTCTACATAGTTCTCGAACCCGTAGGGTCCACACGCTTAACGTTCGATGACGATATAGTATTATATGAGTTATGTGATTTGGTGACCGAATGTTGTTCGGAGTCCCGGATGAGATCACGGACATGACAAGGAGTCTTGAAATGGTCGAGAGGTAAATATTGATATATATAGACGATGGTATGCAGACACCAGAAGTGTTTCGGAGGGTACCAGGTACATATCGGGTCACCGGAAGGGGTTCCAAGCACCCCCGACAAAAGATATGGGCCTTATGGGACAAGAGGGGAAATACACCAGCCACAAGGGGCTGGTGCGGCCCCCATATGGGCCTAACCAGTAGGAGAAGGAAAGGGGGGAAGAGAAAGGAAAGGGGGGATTCAGCCTCCCCCTTACCTTTCTCCGCCTTCCTCTTTCCTTCCCCCTCCGACATATATGGCAGGGGGCGGCTTGGGAGGAGCCCAAGTAGGATTCGGTCCTACTTGGGGTGCCTCCTGGCCTCTCCCCTTCCCCTCCCACCTATATATATATGTGTGTGTGGAGGGGCGCCCCTAGCACACACTAGACAATTACCTAGCCATGTGCGGTGCCCCCCTCCATCGTTTACTCCCCCGGTCATATTTTCGTAGTGCTTAGGCGAAGCCCTGCGGATATCACTTCACCATCACCTTCACCATGACATCATGCTGACGGAACTCATCTACTACCTCGATGTCTTGCTGGATCAAAAAGGCGAGGGACGTCACCGAGCTGAACGTGTGCAGAACTCAGAGGTGTCGTACGTTCGATACTCGATCGGTGGATCGCGAAGAAAGTTCGACTACATCAAGCGCGTTGTGAAATGCTTTCGCTTACAGTCTACGCGGGTATGTAGACACACTCTCCCCCTCGTTGCTATGCATCTCCATGGAAAGATCATTGCGTGTGCATAGAAATTTTTTTGTTTTCCGTGCAACGATTCCCAACACAAGCAGCTCGGAACCCCCATCAGTATGGTGCCTTACATCGTCGACTTTAATGCGGCACCACTCTTATTTGAGTATTCTTTGTCGCAGATCATCCGGGCATGGACGACGGCCGGGGAGCAGATGGATGCCCGCACGTTGTTCGCTGCAATGCCCAGAGTGGGGGAGCCGGCGTACGATAGACAGGGAGATGCTCGACATCATCCAAGATGGAGGTGAGGCAAGAGGAGGGGGCTATGAGCAAGGGCAGGTGGAAGACTCAGATCGCACACAGTCCGTCAACTACAAGCAGCAGCAGTCCTACACCCAGATGGCCACGCAACAGTCCTACACCTAGACCGGGGATGGCACACAACAACAATGGTATTGGGCCGCCAGAGAGCAGTATCCGGAGGGGGGAGGACGACGACGACGACAACTATGGCGACGACGACGACGATCCGGATGATATAGCCGGTGATCTAAAGAAGAAGGGTAGAGGAGAAAGCTTCAACATGTTGTAGGACGATTTGTTGTGTGTTGCATGGTTGGCCACTGGCATTGATCTGATGCATGGTACGGAGCAAAAGGGCATAACCTTTTGGAAGAACATTCACACGTGGTTCCATGAACACAAGCATTTCACGCCTACTCCGGCGCGGTCATCCGCAACCGTGAGTGGAAGTCCCTCAACCATCGATGGTGCACCATCCAAGAGGTCGTGTCCAAATATTGCGGGCACTTAAAGCATCTCATTTCACGGTGGCCTAGCAGTGCACCAATCACCGAGCAAGTAAGTTGATCACTAGCCGGATATGCTTCAGTTTTGTTGATCACTAGCCGGACATGTATTGTTTTGTTGCTCACTAGACAAATATGCATTGTCGACATTGTTTCACTTTGTAGTCTACTCGTGCTTGTGTGGTGTATAAGAAGGTGGAGAAGAAGTCCTTCACCGTCATGCATTGTTGGTTGAAGTTGAATGGGCTGCCGAAGTGGAACCTTTTCATTGCCAAGACCGCCGCCCAAGTCAGAGAGAAAGAAACCAGTGACCCTAGTGACGGCACCTCCTTGATCGGGGGGCAGCTGGCTGGGATTGCCAGTCTGGCAGGGCAGAAATACACAGACTGCCAAACTGGTGCTCTTTTGGATTCATGCATGTAAAAACTAAGCATATTTGCCTCTTTTTGGTTGTGGTCGGGGATGCGATCTGACGCGGGTGTGATCCGGCGTGTTGTGTGAATCAGAGTACATTTGAATTTGAATTTACTGGCGGACATATACAGGATATAGTTGGATGGCAGCCTCCCGCATCCGTGTCCGCAGACTGATCCCGGCCGCGTCTGTGTCCGCAGACAAATCCCCTTGTCCGTGGATGGATACGGGAGAAAATCTGCAGGTTGCCGTTGGAGATGCCCTAAGGGCAACTCCAACCGGGCGACCCATTTCGTCTGCCCACGTCCGTTTGGATCGTTGCGGACAAAAACGATGGCCCAATGCGCCGACCTATTCCTGAAACCCGTCCGCTTCGCGTCCATGCGGACCCATTTCTGACCCAGATTTGGGCGTAAAATGCGTCGGCGCAGACGCGTTGCGCGTGCCCTTTTTGTCCGCCACGGCCCCACATGTTGGCCGACCAAGAACCCTAAACGGCCATAATTAACGTGGCCAACTATGGAGGGCCCGCCTCGCAGCCTATGAAAGGGCCGCATGCCTGTCCTTTTTAATGGACGCGTGCAACGAGGCAGGCCTCATCCAGTCTTCGTCCACATCTGGCCACCTTTGCTCCCTCGCCAGGACCAGAAAACCCTAGCCAGCCAGCCCGAAACCCTAGCAAAGCCATGGGCATCTTCAGCGGGAAGGGAGGGAGAAAGGGGAGGTTCCGTGCCGGAGCGAGCTCTTCCCGTGGGCTCCCTCCTCCACCGCCGCCAGCTAGACACGGCACGCCACCGCGGGAGTGAGAGCAGCTGTACATTCGAGTCCATCAGGCACGATGGCACTGGGAGTACAGCTAGCCCCTGCCTTATCCATATGTGAACTTGCCGCACGGCTGGCATCTGGACCCGCAGTGCATCCCCATCTTGGCGGCCCCGCAGTCCACGCGGACGCATGCGAAGGAGGTTTCCCGATGGCACGAGCTCCTTACATCGGAGTAGCGCGCCTTGCGTGCCTACGCGCCAGACTCTCCCAACTAGGAGCGCTGGTTTGCCTAGAGCACGAGGAGGAGCGCCGCCTTGGCCTTCACATCGACTACGATGTTCCACCGCCGCCCCTGCGGGTAAAGCTGGAGGAAGATCAAGTGGAGGCAGAGTACCAGGCCACCCTCAAGGAGGCCCTGCAACATGCGCTGGAGGTGAGCCGGCTCAAGGAGGACGCCCATCGGGATCGGCTGGAGCAAGCCCTTGCTTTGTCTGCGGTGGGGGATTCCGTCCATGCGCCCCTGTTCGTGTTGCCACCGCCGACAGTGCCGCCCGTCATCGAGCCTAAGGCCGAGCCGGAGCGCGAGCCAACGCCCATGCGAAAGCGGTCACCGCCGCCCCCCACTTGGCCCAAGGAGTCATATTCATGGACCGGCCAGCTCCGCGAGTGGTTGAGCGCGCCTCCCTGCTACTTCGCCTCCATCCCGGAAGAGGAGGCGACCAACCTTGAGCGCTAGAAGGTGCATTGTATCGCAAAGGAGGGGGCTGACACCGAGCGGTAGATGCGCCGGGAGCAGCAGCTACGCCGTGAGGAGACACTACCGCACGAGGAGAAGGAGGAGGAGCGCGCCTGCCTCGCTGCAATGCCGCTGCCGCGGCAGACGCCAGAGGAGGCTGTCCTGGCGGCCTATCAAACCGCGTTCGGTTGGGCTGGGTTGCCTCCCGTCTTCATCGACCTCACCGGCGGCGACGACGACGACGGCAAGGGTAAGTGCAAGGGCAAGGCGGTCTCCTAGGGTAGCGTGCGGGCGTTTATTAGAGTTTTTTTAGGTTAGTTATGTTTAAGTGGACTTTGGTCGGTGTTTGACCGGTCATTTATGTATAATTATGCTTAATTAAGTCGGTTTCGGCTAGGTCAGCGAAAATGGGTATGCCTCTTGTTGGGCGCATCTGCTGACCCAAATCAAAAAGGTGACGCGCATGTGCGCCTGGCCGAATGATGCGGGACGCCTCAAAAACTATCTTTCACGGTTCCAAAGAACTCACAAGGAGCAGCAACAAACTCACTCAAAACTTGTTTCAACAAACTTTGTTACTCTCAAGTGGCAAGAACAAGAGGAAACACTCTCAGATAAATTGCAGCGGATAACAAGCTTGGTTTACAAGGATGCAACCCAAACCATGAAGCTTGTGAACCTATGAAGAATCACAAGAGGGAACCACAAGGATCCTATATGAATTGAGGACAGGCCCTCCAATCCACACACACGAGCTAACACTCAACGATACTAGTGCTCACAACACAACACAACCTCACCGGCTGTCTACAAGCATAAACTCAGAAATCTCATCCCCCCTCACATGGAACAGCTAGGGAGTATTTATACTAGAAGCACCCACTAGTTAGGTGTGAAAACAACTCAAAAAGAAGGGTAAATTCGTGAGCCCCAAGCTGTAGCAGGAGCAAACTTGTTTAGCCTCGCGCTGTAATAAATTCCTGGACAGCTTGCATGGAAACTTGCACAACTTTTGACTCAAGACCTCAAATGATGCACCTTTTTTTTGAATGAAAGCTAACTTCTAAGACCATCTTTTCCAGCCTCTA
The DNA here is from genome assembly GCF_002162155.2 of Triticum dicoccoides. NCBI lineage: Eukaryota > Viridiplantae > Streptophyta > Magnoliopsida > Poales > Poaceae > Triticum > Triticum dicoccoides. The sequence continues at coordinate 441,683,494 of NC_041383.1, read as the reverse complement.
TAAGGTGCTAGAGACTTCCAGAATTAATTAGGTTTAGGTGGGAAGTTGTAGCTGGAAATCTGATGTGTCATTTCTCCCAAAATAGGCACCGGAAGCTTCCCAACTAAGATAATGGTTTTGCCCTTGTCTTCCTTTGGATGCTCTAATGGTTCAACATTTGTGCTAGCATTAACCTCACTCTTGGATGCCTTGGTCATGATCTGGTCCACATCATCCTCCCTTCCTTCAAACAAAACCGTCCTCAGTTTTGAGGTATTCTTTTTGGGCTTCTTCACTTGTGGAAATTGCTCAACCTTGAGTACTTGATCCACCATAGGTTCCAAGACATGGTTCACTCCTTGATGCATGAAAGAATACTTGTTAGACCTCCCATGATGAGTAGCATCATGATCAAACTGCCACGGTCTTCCCAAAAGAAGATGACAAGCTCGCATTGGCACCACATCACATACCACTTTGTCCACATAACTTCCCACTGAAAATTGCACCCTCGCACGATGCGTAATCTTCAGCTTACCAACACCATTCAGCCACTTCACATAATATGGCTGGGGCTGCCTCCATGTTGACATCCCAAGAGCATGCACAAGATCACTACTAAAGATGTTGTTGTAGTGCCTCCATCGATGACCACCTTGCAGTTTTTATCCTTAATCTTGCAAATGGATTGGAACACATTTTATCGCTGGCCATTTTCAATAATAGGAGCATCATCATGAGCCACTTTGTGAACTATGAGATTAACACCATCTCCTCCATCTGAACTCAGAGGTGCTCCGGTCTCAAAAGTACAATAAGTTGCATCTTTCTTCTCAGATTCAGATTTGTCACTTGAGTCATCGGTGACATATCCATCATTTGTGAGTAAAACCTTCTTCAGATTAGGACAATCCTTCTTTAAGTGACCTCTACCCTTGCATGTATGGCACTGAATATTACTAATGCAAGTGGCAGGAGTATTGGAAGATTCAACCTTTGATGCATTAGCTTCCTTTGTAGTCATCTTGTTGTGTGAGCGAAAATCTGCAGCGACACTTTCGTCTACTTATCGCTGAGCTGAACCTCTCCAAGTGCTTGATGTATAGGTTTGGCTGCGATTTTGGCGACGCTTCAGCTGCTGCTCTACACGAATAGCTTGATGCACAAATTCTTGCAAATCTTGATATGTAACCATCTCTATCCTTTCTTGCACATCTTCATTCAGTCCATGAAAGAATCTTGACATTGTGGCCTCATCTGGCTCATTCACCGCTGTCCTAATCATCAAAATCTCCATCTCCTTATAGTACTCATCAACACTAGAATTACCTTGGCATAACCGTTGGAGTCGATTGTACAAGGTTCTTGTGAAATGTTCAGGAACAAACCGTCTCCGCAACAGATTTTTCATTTGTGCCCATGTCTCCGGACGACCTCCAGCACGACACAATTGGTTCCACCAAATCAAAGCATATCCAGTAAACTCAATGGATGCATATCGTACCTTCTTCTCCTCCGTATAGCGGTGGCTGTCAAAAAATCTGATCCACACGCATCTCCCACTCCAAATAATCATCGGTCTCGGTTTTTCCATTGAACGATGGTATGGTAAGTTTGAATTTACCAATCCCATCATCTTCATGGTCACGATGAGCACGCCCATGACCTCTTCCTCCCATGGCAAAGCCTTCTTGGCCTTCTCCGCGATGATCATGATGAACACGTCGTGGTCGAGGCTCGTAGTAGTTTCGAGCATCATCAGAGTGGTCGCTCCAATGCTCTCCATGGTGGTCCTGCTGTATGAGGAGTTGTCGTTGTCGACCCCGTGCCGCAAGCCCATCTCGTGGTGGTGACAGTGGCGCCCAAGTAGCACCTCGCTGGTCGTAGCGAGCACGCCGAGGTGGTGCAGCGTAGTAGCTATGAGCATCACCCGAGTAGACGTGGTTGTGCTCTCCATGCTCCTCCTCAAGGTGGCGTTGGCCCCGCTGTTCGGGGATTTGTCGTTGTCGACCCCGTGCAGTAAGCCTATCTCGACGGAATTCCTCGATGAGGGAGTCGATTCTCCGGCCAAGGTTGGTCTCCACGGCCGATATGCGCCTCTCCACCTTGTTCAACACATACTCTCGTGTATCCTCCAATGCCAACACATAGGCGGGATGCAAGCTTGGATCATACACGGGAAGTGGCAGCTCCTCCTCCACGAGGTGCCTACCTCCATGCACACCATCAACACTGATGGATCTCCTCGAACCCATGGAAGCTTCTCAAGACAAAATCAGCAAGAGAGAAAATAGCACCGCGAACAACCTAAAGCTCTGATGCCAAGATGATGCGGGACGCCTCGGAAACGATCTTTCACGATGCCAAAGAACTCACAAGAAGCAGCAACAAACTCACTCAAAACTTGTTTCAACAAACTTTGTTACTCTCAAGTGGCAAGAATAAGAGGAAACACTCTCAGATAAATTGCAGCGGATAACTAGCTTGGTTTACAAGGATGCAACCCAAACCATGAAGCTTGTGAACCTATGAAGAATCACAAGAGGGAACCACAAGAATCCTATATGAATTGAGGACAGGCCCTCCAATCCACACACACGAGCTAACACTCAACGATACTAGTGCTCACAGCACAATACAACCTCACCGGCTGTCTACAAGCATAAACTCAGAAATCTCATCCCCCTCACATGGAACAGCTGGGGAGTATTTATACTAGAAGCACCCACTAGTTAGGTGTGAAAACAACTCAAAAGGAAGGGTAAATTCGTGAGCCCCAAGCTGTAGCAGGAGCAAACTTGTTGAGCCTCGCGCTGTAAGCTTGCATGGAAACTTGCACAACTTTTGACTCAAGACTTTAAATGATGCACCGGTTTTTTTTTGAATGAAAGCTGACTTCTAAGACCATCTTTTCCAGCCTCTATAAGGTGCTAGAGACTTCCAGAATTAATTAGGTTTAGGTGAGAAGTTGCAGCTGGAAATCTGATGTGTCATTTCTCCCAAAATAGGCACCGGAAGCTTCCCAACTAAGATAATGGTTTTGCCCTTGTCTTCCTTTGGATGCTCTAATGATTCAGCATTTGTGCTAGCATTAACCTCACTCTTGAATGCCTTGGTCATGATCTGATCCACATCACCGACCCACGGACAAAGTGGGCGTCCGTTTTGGTCGGCACGTTGGACGTTGGAGTAGCCCTAACAAATGCAAATGAACACCTTCTTGCAAATTCTAAACACATGACACATGATGCATGCACGTATTTACAAGTTTTCTTATTGATATATATTTCTCCACAAGAATATATGTACAAGATGAGTATTTACAGAGATTCTAGCGGTACAACCCAATTCCAGTATATACCCAAGCTAAACTAGTTGCTATGATGCTATCCTTTCTGAGCTGACCTAACATTTCTTTCCAGAGCTAGTTTGTGCTACCCTGTCTACACAACCTATCTACACCAGACTAGCTTGATCATCACCATCATCTTCCGACCGGAAGGACTGGACCAATATGTACACTGAGATCTGTATCTGTGAACCCTACATATGATTTCTGTATGTAGTATTACTAGTTCTAGTAGAGCTTGATGAGGCCGAAGTTCTGGAACGGACGGTAGAACTTGAAGAGGTTCCCGAAGAGGAATGCCGTCGAGCCGGCGGCGACCTCGGAGCTGGAACCGCCGTCGTCGGCCAGCGGGTTGTTCTTTACCCGCAGCGCGGCCTCGCCGATCTGCGCGCGGATGGCCTCGATCGTCTTGGCTTCCACTGGGTGGCCCTGCGGGTCCGACAGGTAGAAGGTGTCCACGGCCTCCCCGTCCTCGGACGATATCTCGGCGCGCCGTATCGTCAGCCCGTTCTCCCGGAAGATGCGGGTGACGTCGGAGAGCAGGCCGGCGCGATCGTCGGTGCGGACCTCCAGCTCCAGCCCGTCGGCAGTGCGGCGCTCCACGGCCGCCTCGAGGCACTGGACGACGCGCCGGCGCTCGGCCTCGGAGCTCACCGGGTGGCCGTCCACGTGCCTGATGTAGTACTCCTGGTAGGCGCCGCCGCCCGGCTCGGAGCTCACGGTGCCGTGATGGACGACGTACTGCATGTCGGTGATGGTGCACACGGTGTCGAACAGCAGCTTGGGCCGGTCCCTGCACCGGACCACCACCACGGTGTACCCGCGCTCGGCGCAGTGCGTCACGGAGACCTCCGTCCGCGGGTCCGGCCGTCCGGCGGCGCCGTAGTCCCTGTCCTCGAACATCATCTGGTGCAGGCGGCGCTCCTTGTGCGTCAGGCTCGCCGCGGCCGCCGCTCGCACGCCGTTCTGCCCGCGCAGCAGGTTGTCGAGGCGCCGGCTGATGTCGGCGATGCGGGCCTTGTCCTCGATGGCGCCGCCCGCGGCTTTGGCCGCGTCCGTGACCTGCACGACGGCCGCGACGCGCGTGTTGTGCGTCCAGAGCTCGGCGCTCCGGACCGCGCACTGCATGCCGGCGAGCACCGCGCACACCTCGGAGAGCAGGCCCGGGCGGTCGGTGCCCGTGAGCTCGATCGACGTGTACTCCTCCGACGGCACGATGCCCACCGTGTTGCGCACCTCCGGGTAGTAGCAGTCCTCGGCTTCCAACGTCTGCATACACACAACAAATTGAATCCTCAAAAACTCCTCGTCACAATGAAAAACTCCATCGTCCGGGCACCAAATTTTTGACTGAATTACCGTCTGGATGTAGGAGATGGTTGGCGTGTCAAGAACCTTGTTCCCGTCACGGTCAGTGACATTGAACACTGCGGACAACAAGGGGAAAACGAAGAACCGAAATTTCTTAGATTCCGCGGAAATTGGGCGGAGGGCTAGAAGAACTAGAAGTCTTGATGGCCGTGTGGCGCACTCACCGTCCATGAACCAGCTGCCGTCGGAGGAGAAGTAGGCCTTGCGGATGACGAGGTTGAGGTCGGCGATGACCTGGACGACGGCGAGGAGGGTGCCGTGGCTGTTGACGCTGTCCACCCGGATGACGGTTGCGTCGTCGGAGGCTTCGTTGTCGATCACAACCCTGCAACAGCACGTCCAATCTCCAAATCATGAGAACAGAGCAGAGCAAGGATGGAACCAGGAGCAGAGGATTCCCAATTTCGAACAACCAAGGACCGTCCTTTCGGAACAGAGATTTGAGGATCAAGGAAGGAAGAACACACCAACAAAAGGAAACAATAACCAAAATTTGTGCAGGTCAAGAACTGCAAAAATCGAAATGGAGCCCAAGAAATCCCTAAAACGAAGCTAACTTTACAAAAAGTGAAGGGCGGCTAATCGAATTGCTCACCTCGGCGGGTTCATCCCCCGGACTAGCTTCGCGTACTCGTCGTGGTCGTCTGCGAGAGCCATGGCGGGCACACCCTCACTCGCATCAACAGCTTAGCTTCACTTGGCACGAAGCAGAGAGGCGGCAGGCAAGAGGAGACGTCGAAGCAGAGAGAGAGAGAGAGAGAGTGAATTGTGTTGGGCTTGCCCAGACAGACAACCGAAAAGCTTCTTGTCTCGTGGCTTTTATGCGAGGCGGCGAGCACGGATGAACCGGTTGATGTCGATGGATTTTGTAGAGCCTATAATTGGTAGGGGATATATATGTCGGACGTGAAACGGAATTACGCAATCATAGGTAGGTAATTAATTGGTAGCTAGAAGATTCCAAATTGTTGATTCTTTTCTATCCCCTGTTATTGGAACGTGTTTTCTTTCCCATACTTGTCAATTTTTTACTTTTCTCTTTATTAGCCGTCGCTTAGCATGACCTAGTGTGCGTGATAAACATGTAAAACTTGGGGAATGAAGATGAAAAGTTTAAGAAAAGAATTTTTGGCAACATAAACTGACATTCAAATTCGAAAGATATGTCTGTTTTCAAATCAAAACATCATGAGGAACGAAGGGAACTTAAGACTACATCATCAGCTAAGTAAAACAAAAATGATTGTCCTTCATTCCCTCAAAAGAAAATTTGTGTGTCCCCCCACAATATTATTTTATTTATATTCGGCCTGAGACATACAAGCAAGGTCCTCAAGTTTCTTTCATTTTCAGCGACATGTTACTTTTTAGCTTTTACCAAACTAGAGACATAATTCTTATCGACAAGACACCAACCATCTCAACTTATTAAGTAGTTCCATGCATCAACAAGTTTTATTGAATACCATGCTTTAGCCGGTTCACCTCAAAAGACAAGGGTAATAATAATTATTGACAACCTATTTTTTTTGAAAGATGAAGCTTTATTAATTAGAAATAACGGTTACATCGTCTAAAACCGGTTGTGTGGAAGTAAGTTGCCAACAGCCAACAATAAGTGTTGGCAACTTACTTCCACAAGTTGCGAACAACCAACAATAACTGTTGGCAACTTAACTTACTTTCACACCCATCTTCCTATCTAGACTTCGCCAAGCCATGAAAATGAAAAATAAAGGAACTGCATTTGATGCATTCTGGAGACAGCCAAACATCCGATGTTTTTTGGTCGCGTCCCATCTAGTTGTGAGTGCCAACTAAGATGAGGTTGTTGGCCCTGATCCTTTCACGGGGAATCCATGAATACACGTTGTCGATGGATTGGAGGCCTATCATTGCACGCGCGCGGGGGAAGGGGGGTTTCTTATGCGTGCTCACTCCATTAACTCTATTGTTGCATCTTATAGGCTCAAAAGAGCTTGGTTACTCATGTGCTTGAAGATATTCGCGGCGAGTTGCCAACGGGCAACACCTCATTATGACAGAGTAGCATTTAGCGCACTCACGTAGCGGCCTTTCCCCCTTGCTCAATCTTGTGGCTTTTTTAGGCCCCCTTGCCAAGTTTGTACATTGTATGAAATTGAGAACACAGAACATAATCTGTATTTATGTTGGTAAGCATGGGCATCCAATTTCTTGCATTCAACACATCATTGTTTTGTTGCATTGGTAAGAATACCCATAGCAACGCGCTTAATGTCTTCCTAATTTTATTAGAAGTGAGTGTCATGTCTGAACTCATGACCAACCATGTACCATAGAGTAGATTTAGGATACAAGCAAACTGGATGGACAAAGTTGACGACTCACATGTTGCATTGTAATTACTACTAACATAATATTCTCTCATCTAACTTTAGAAGCATATAATGTGTATTTGGGAGATCTGTTTTGCAACTTTAAGCATTACCAGGTATCAATCACTGTGCAAGACTAGACATAGTAAACTAAAAATATAAACATTAGTGTCATTATGTGATCCAAATATAGTGGCTAGTCATTGTCATTATGTCATCCAAACATGGTAGCTAATTATTACATTACATTATTACAGTAAAACATTTCCTTGTCTCTACTACTATAGTACACAAATTTTTGAACTTGGACTCATCACATAGAAGCATTTATTAGCCATTGATTTCTTACCCAACCCAACTGATCCAACGACCCTGGTTTCCGGGATTCGCTTGGTGCGGCCGCGCGCCAAAACGACGTCGAGATGGTCGTTCTGGGGTTATCGTGAACCCACTGTACTCCTGCAGAAGCACCCATCATGTAAAAACATATGGGCACGAAGCCATGTAGAATTAATCATGTTGTAGTCTGATCGCAAGACATCACGTGCATGGCATGTACCATCTACTAGTATTTATTTAGAGGCTTTATTATAAAGTTGATATTCAGTTCGAAAATCATACAAAATGTAGTTGTTTTTAAAATGTAGAAGCATTACTAATCTCATTGGTATATCCGCGACACCACTCCCTCTCGGCCTTAACCATCGGTCGTCGGCCTCCATGGATCTCTCTACGTCGTCACCACTCCCCCTCTATCCTGGCACCGATCCATCGCTTGGAGAGAGTCTGAGGTCGCGGCCAACATTGTGTGTCTTGTGTCTCCCCCAGGCGGTCACTACTACCTGACGCCTTCGCTACTATTGCTTGGAGAGAGTCTGAGGCCGTGGTCGACGACAACGCATGGGATTTGTACTGCCGTTGCAGTCTAGTCGATGGTCAAATGTTGGGTCTCCCACATATATGCTCGATAGTGGACACAACATGTGCTACCTAATTGTTGGTCGAGGAGGCGGCCACGATGGTGAGTTATGTTCCTTTCCGTTAGTGTTGTAATTTGAAGTTTGCTATGCATCTTATGGACGAGTCATTATGATTGTGGAATACATTTCTATTTATTTTACTATGGATATTAGAATTTTACTTGTGCACATTAAAACTAGATTTTGAATCTTAAGATCTAACTATGTAGGTTTTATTCATATCACCGATGATGCAAGAACTAAAAGTATGTATGTCTTAGTTATTTTGTCTACATGGGTATTTAGATAATAACTTAGACAAGCTATTCAACTCATACTTTGTAAGCACACTTTAATACTACACTTTGGAAACTTGACCGGTGATGAAACTTGTGACCTTAGCAACTAAGTATGTGCCTAGCTTTCAATGCAAGTGTTTGGTAGTCACTTTTTATTACTATGTGTATGACTATCAAGTATAGCAAATGAACATGTTCTCTACAGGGTTAGGAGAAAATCGTTGTTGTTGTTGTGTCCTTTTAATATATTGCATAAAACAACCTTTTGCTAAGAATGTTATGTGCAGCGCAACTAAAATGTCACAATGGGGACGTTACTCCATTTTGGTTGCACAACACAAAAAGTTGGGACCAAATCGCACAACAAGTGCGGCCTGAGTTGGACTTTCTTAGCAATTTTTTAAGCAATTGTAAGTTTGTCACTTTTTTCTAATTTATCAAGTTGCTATTTTATTATGCAGCACATCCTCTTATTAAGATATATATGTGTGTTACAACTTTGGAAAGTTGACACTTTCTCCTTCCCTATCGATTTGTTGACATAACTATCTTCTCTATCAACCTAAAATGGGTGAAGTGGAAGGTCGGTTATTGGATTCCTTAGAGTAAGTTTTCCTCACTCGCGTAGGAATCTCATCGGTGGCAACTCCAAGATTTCATCGTCATCAACCCATTTTGTTAGAAGCCAAGATAATTTTACGTTGCACTGGTTTGGTGCCAATGTTATCTCTAAACATTTGGACAAAATATGAATGAAATGTAATGTTTTTTATGATATGAATATGGATGTGCTTGCTTACTGTGCATGTCTATATAAGTGCTTTGTGTTAGTGTCAATAGTGCAGCCCCAAGCTGCAAAGGCAATTACAAGTAATCATTGACCATCCTACTTGGCGCCATTGATATGCACATCAGTGACCAACCATCGGTCAATGGTATTGATAGAGGCAAAGGTGTCCCGTCTTTTGATGAGATGATGTATATCGCTTTGGTGGTAGTCGACTTTGACGATCCGACTACGAATGTGCGAGGACGTCGCGCCTTAGCAATCGCTAAACCAACTCCGAGAGGTTATTGACCACGCCGGAGCACGATCAATCTGACCACGAGGGTCTGTTTCCTGCGAGCAAACGAAGAACAAGCAAGAAACTGAGATTGCAATCTGGATATTGCGAATATAAGATGAAAGCTTTATTGATCAAGGTGGGGTTCTGTGACGCCTTTGTCTCGTCGTTGAACACAAACAAAGTACGCGAAGTTGCAGCTATGGCGAACTTTTAATCTAAACAAAACCCAGAGTCTAAACGATGCCCTAAGGGCTGTATATATGGAGGAAGAGGGGGGGGGGAATTTCGTGGCCCTTGGTGGAGGGGTCCGAAATCAACCTATCTCTTGTTTCCCCACACATACGGACTCTAAAAATAGCCTATACTTATGTATTTCGAAATTACATGGGCCTGGCCCAATAATAAGGTGACGCAGCACCTAAAATAGCCTCGGGACGAAATTTATGAAGTGGCATCTTGTATATTTCGTCCAAGGCTTCATGCACCCATTATGGTGGCTTCAAAGTCCTAAAATCATCACTTGTAACTCCGTTCTTGTTCCCCTTGCGCATGCCATCATCTCCATGCTTGTTCTTGCTCCAATGTTCATCCTTCTTCAAGCTAGGCCCTTCATTTGTAAGCAAAACAAATGTATCCAATTTAGGCAGCATCATATTCTCATGAACATTAGAATCATTACCAAGAAACGAAAGTACCTGGTAATTTAGTTGGCGTGCACGAGCTCTAGTAATTGGTCCAGTATGTATAGCAGCAGGGGCTGTGGGTGTAACAATTGCATTAATGTCCTCATCATCCTCCCCTTCCTGAAATGAAGTCGTCCTCGACGGAAGTTCATCTTCCTCACCCAAATAAGGCTTCAAATCTGCAATGTTAAAAGTGGGACTAACCCCAAAATCTGCAGGCAGCTCAAGTTTATATGCATTATCATTTATTTTCTCTAACACCTTAAAGGGACCATCAGCACGTGGCATTAACTTTGATTTGCGCAAATCAGGAAATCTATCCTTACGCAAATGTAACCAAACAAGATCTCCAGGTGCAAACACAACATGTTTTCTACCCTTATCTCCAGCAAGTTTATATTTAGCATTCATACGCTCAATGTTTTCCTTAGTTAACTCATGCATTTTTAAAATCAATTCAGCACGTTGTTTAGCATCAAAATTAATCTTCTCCGAAGATGGAAGAGGCAACAAATCAATAGGTGCACGAGGAAGGAAACCATACACAACTTCAAAAGGGCACATCTTAGTAGTAGAATGCAATGAACGATTATAAGCAAATTCAATATGAGGCAAGCATTCCTCCCACATTTTCTTATTATTCTTCAAAACAGCCCTAAGCATAGTAGACAACGTTCTATTGACTACTTCAGTTTGTCCATCAGTTTGGGGGTGACAAGTAGTACTAAAAAGCAGTTTAGTCCCCAACTTAGCCCATAAACATCTCCAAAAGTGGCTAAGAAATTTAGTATCACGATCTGAAACAATAGTATTTGGCACACCATGCAAGCGAATAATTTCACAAAAGAACAAATCAGCAACATTAACAGCATCATCGCTTTTATGACATGGTATAAAGTGTGCCATTTTCGAGAATCTATCCACGACAACAAATATGCTATCCCTCCCCTTCTTTGTTCGAGGTAAACCTAAAACAAAGTCCATAGATATATCCTCCCAAGGAACACTAGGTACAGGCAAATGCATATATAAACCATGAGGATTGAGTCGTGACTTAGCTTTTTGACATGTAGTGCAGCGAGCAATAAAACGCTCAACATCCCGTCTCATCTTTGGCAAAAATAAATGTGTAGCAAGTACGTCCTCTGTCTTCTTCACGCCAAAGTGTCCCATTAATCCTCCTCCATGCGCCTCCTGCAACAACAAAAGACGAACGGAGCTAGCTGGAATGCATAGCTTGTTAGCACGAAACACAAATCCATCGTTAACAACAAACTTGTTCCACATTCTTCCTTCTTTACAATTCTGCATAACATCTTTAAAATCAGCATCATGCACATATTGATCTTTGATGGTCTCCAAACCAAATATTTTGAAGTCAAGTTGTGAAAGCATAGTATAGCGACGAGACAATGCATCAGCAATAACATTTTCTTTTCCCTTCTTGTGTTTAATGACATAAGGGAAAGTCTCAATGAATTCAACCCATTTAGCATGTCTACGATTCAGTTTAGCTTGACTTTTAATATGTTTCAAAGATTCATGATCAGAATGTATAACAAATTCTTTGGGCCATAAATAATGTTGCCATGTTTCTAAAGTCCGAACAAGAGCATATAATTCTTTATCATAAGTAGAATAATTCAGACTAGGCCCACTCAATTTTTCAGAAAAGTATGCAACAGGTTTTCCATCTTGTAATAACACACCTCCTAATCCAATTCCACTAGCATCACATTCAAGCTCAAAAGTCTTATTAAAATCAGGAAGTTGGAGTAAAGGAGCATGTGTCAACTTATCTTTCAATACCGAGAAGGCTTCTTCCTGTGCGGTACCCCAAAGAAAAGGCACATCTTTCTTTGTAAGCTCATTGAGAGGTGCAGCAATGGTGCTGAAATCTCTCACAAAACGCCTATAGAATCCAGCGAGGCCAAGAAAACTCCTCACGTGTGTGACCATTTTGGGCTGCGGCCAACTCTCAATAGCTTCAATCTTGGCTTTATCAACTTCAATTCCCTGTGGAGTAACAACATAGCCAAGAAAAGATACTCGGTCGGTGCAAAAGGTGCACTTCCCAAGGTTACCAAACAAACGTGCATCACGTAAAGCAATAAAAACAGCACGTAAATGTTCCAAATGTTCTTCCAAAGATCTGCTATAAATCAATATGTCATCAAAGTAAACTACCACAAATCGTCCAATGAAAGCACGTAAAACTTCGTTCATTAATCTCATGAAAGTACTAGGTGCATTAGTTAACCCAAAAGGCATGACTAACCACTCATATAATCCAAACTTAGTTTCAAATGCTGTTTTCCATTCATCTCCCAATTTCATACGAATTTGATGCTAGCCACTACGCAAATCAACTTTGGAGAATATTGTAGAGCCACTCAATTCATCAAGCATATCATCTAGCCTAGGAATAGGATGACGATAACGAATAGTAATATTATTAATGCCTCTACAATCAACACACATACGTGATGTACCATCCTTTTTCGGCACTAGAATAATAGGAACATCACAAGGACTAAGGGATTCGCGTATATAACCTTTGTCGAGAAGCTCTTGTACTTGACGCATAATCTCCTTCGTCTCCTCTGGATTGGTACGGTATGGTGCACGGTTTGGCAGTGAAGCACCGGGAATTAAGTCAATCTGATGCTCAATCCCTCGAATAGGCGGTAATCCCGGTGGCACGTCTTGTGGAAAAACGTCAGCGAACTCCTGCAAAATGTTAGTGACAGCAGGAGGCAAAGAGGAAGGCACGTCCTCGAATGAAAATAATGCCTCTTTTCACACAAAAGCATAGCAAACAGATTTGCTGAAATCTAGCTCATCAATATCAGATTTGGTGGCACATAAACATGCACTTTTCAATTTAATTTCAGAAGCAACACTAGATGGTTTATTATTAGGCTTCATTTGTTGCTCAAATTCTTTTGCCACAATCTGATTTTTACCTCTTATTCTTCTCCTGTTTTGCTTTATTAGCTCTATTAATATCATCTTTCAAAATGGAATCAGGAGTCATAGGAAGCAAAGTAATATTTTTATCCTTATGAACAAGAGTATAGTGATTGTTTCTACCATGGTGTACAAAATTTTTATCAAATTGCCATGGTCTACCAAGTAATAAGGAACATGCTTGCATAGGTACCACATCACAATCAACATAATCAGCATGTGTAGAGATACTAAAATGCACACGAACAGTACGTGTTACCTTAACCTTGCCGCTGTTGTTGAACCATTGGATGTAGTAAGGATGTGGATGTGGTCTTCTGGTGAGAGAAAGCTTCTCCACCATCTCCATGCTAGCCAAGTTGTTGCAGCTCCCTCCGTCTATTATGACACGCACAGAACGTTCCTTCACAACTCTCTTGGTATGGAACAAATTGTGCCTCTGATTTTGCTCAGCTTGTGTGACCTGCACACTCAAAACACGTTGAGCAACTAAACATTCATACCTGTCAGCGTCTTCAGGAGCCATGTATTGCGTCTCATGATCAGAATCATCTCCACCATGTTCTTCACGTGTAATAAGAGCCAATGTCTCCTCATCATAGTCACTAGCGGACTCATATCCACCACCCTCGGTAGCAATCATCACACGCGGAGATTTGCATTCTCTCGCATAATGACCTCCTCCCTTACAACGACGACAAATAATATCACTTGTGTGTCCTGTTGATGCCCTGGAAGAAGAAGAACTCTGTGCAGGCCCGGCAGGTGCGCTCTTGGCAGATAATGGTGGTTGTTCCTGTTTTCTTGTATCACGGCTGTAGGAGGCACCTGATTGAGGTGCTGGTGCAGTTGAAGTAGAAGATGCACGCGGTGTCCATGATGAAGGTCGGCCTGCAGAAAAGTTAGTTCGCGCCAATGCTTGTCGATCCTGCACTTCACGTTCAGCTTTACAAGCAAGATGGAATAAACGAGTGATATTAGTATACTTCTTATAGTCTAGAATGGTCTGAATCTCTCTATTTAATCCACCCAGAAAACATGCAAGCATAGCTTCATTCTCCTCAACAATACCACATCGAATCATGCCAGTTTGTAATTCCTGATAATATTCTTCTACAGAATTTTTTCCTTGTCTTAAACGCTGCAATTTTTGAAGCAATTCACGTTGATAATATGGTGGAACCCAACGCGAACGCATAGCAGTTTTCAAAGCAGTCCAAGTAGTTGGAATAGGATATAATCTACAATATTCAGACCACCAGACACATGCAAAACTAGTGAAAGCACAAACAGCAGCAGCAACCCGTCTCTCCTCGGGATATTGTAAACATGTAAAACGTTGTTCAGTTTCTAACTCCCAAGTAAGATATATATCAGGAACATATCTACCCTCAAATGGTGGAATATTCAATTTCAGTTTAGGAATATGGACATCATCTCGTACCTGAGGTGGTGGTGCAGGCCTACCATTACGAATATATACCTGAGGTCGACCTGCTGGTGGTGGTGCTGGTGGTTGCACGTAGTTCTGATTTTGAGCAACCTCATCCTCGTAATCTCCCACATAATCATCCTCCTCCGCATCAGCAGCAGGAGACACAGAAGTATCAACAGCAGCACCAACAGTTTGGCCAAACGCAAGAGGAACACGGCTCGCTCGGCGGAGGTCTATTTCGCGACGTGGAGGTAGTCGTCGTTGTTGTTGTTGGAGAGGTGCGTTAGGAGCAGCGGGTGGTGGTGGTGGAAGACGCGCGAGCAATTCATTAAACTTGTTATCGAGCTTTGTTTCGAACGTCTTCTCCATGCCATCTATCTTCTCCATGGCCTCTTCAAATCTGTTTAGCACGTCTTGCACCTGTCCACTCATCATTTGCTGAAATTTATCATGCAAATCCTTATTTGTCATGTTCTCCCAGTCAGTCTCGTCGGCTTGTGATCCTGGCATGGTTAGCAGCAATAGAAACACACAAGAATATGATCCTACAGACTACTAACAAGAGGTGGTGGTGGGTGTCACAAATCCGTCAAGCAAATCTCAAATTCTTATCAGTTCTTACCCAGCAGCAGGCGGTGATCGGCAACCGTTGTAGTCAAAAACTCTCAAAGCTTGGATAGAGCGATTACCAGGGAGAGTCAAACACACGACGTAGATGTATGTGGAGCTGGGAAGGCTTATAATATGGTAGCAAAAATGGTCAGCAATAATCGATTCAGAGATGCAAAGTTGAATAAACGCTCAACGACGATACTGTGCTGGTCCTAGGCTAGACTGTGCTAGAGACGCGAGCCTAGAACACCAACAAAATCACGGCGCGGCACGTAAACAAGGGAAAAGCACATTCTGGATATTTTTTTTCGCTCTTTTTTTTTTTGCGCTCTTTTTTTTTGCGCTGCTTTTTTTTTGCGAAAAATCACTATAATGGCGAGTGTCTCAAAACTCTTCCTAGCTTAAACTGACAGGATGGGCACGAAATTTTTTCGACCAAATTTTTTTTTTTGACTGCCCGGACCCAAAAACTGGAAACGGGTCAAAAAAACTTCCTATAATGGCACCTGTCTCAAAACACTCAGAAACACCTAAAAATAGGATAGCCAGAAATTTTTTCAAAAAATGCGTTTTCAAAAAATTTTGGGCCTAAACGGAGCGTGGTTTCCGGACTTTTTTTTTCCGAAACCTACTCCGGCAAGGAAACACGAATCGGAATCTAGATGGATCTCGAAAACAAACCTAATATGACAAGAACTCGGATTGGTGGTGGATATATGGTGGTAGATGGCAGCGGTGGTGGTATATGACAGCTGTGGTGGTATATGGATACGGATTCGAAGCGGTGGCGGATAAGCGGTGGTGGTAGATGGCAGGGGTGATGATGATGGTACGGTGGCGGCGTGACAACTTATGACCAGAACTCAAAACTCTAAAAGACTAGACTCTAAGACCAGCAACTAGACACGACGATGCAACCGCAAATTCAACAAAGCAAAACCCTAAAAAGATTATGCAAAGGCTCAGATTGGTTCGGATATGATGAACTAACCCTGATTTTTTTGTGGCTTTTTCGTGGACTATAGGTATGAAGAACAGACTCGATCTAAACTACGAAAAACTGTAAAATCTCACCGAGCAACCTGGAAATCTGATACCACTTGATAGAGGCAAAGGTGTCCCGTCTTTCGATGAGATGATGGATATCGCTTTGGTGGCAGTTGACTTTGACGATCCGACTACGAACGTGTGAGGACGTCGCGCCTTAGCAATCGCTAAACCAACTCCGAGAGGTTATTGACCACGCCAGAGCACGATCAACCTGACCAAGAGGGTCTGTTTCCTGCGAGCAAACAAAGAACAAGCAAGAAACTGAGATTGCAATCTGGATATTGCGAATATAAGATGAAAGCTTTATTGATCAAGGTGGGGTTCTGTGACGCCTTTGTCTGGTCGTTGAACACAAACGAAGTACGCGAAGTTGCAGCTATGGCAAACTTTTAATCTAAACAAAACCCAGAGTCTAAACGATGCCCTAAGGGCTGTATATATGGAGGAAGAGGGGGGGGGGGATTTCGTGGCCCTTTGTGGAGGGGTCCGAAATTAACCCTATCTCTTGTTTCCCCACACATACGGACTCTAAAAATAGCCTATACTTATGTATTTCGAAATTACATGGGCCTGGCCCAATAATAAGGTGACGCAGCACCTAAAATAGCCTCGGGACGAAATTTATGAAGTGGCATCTTGTATATTTCGTTCAAGGCTTCATGCACCCATTATGGTGGCTTCAAAGTCCTGAAATCATCACTTGTAACTCCGTTCTTGTTCCCCTTGCGCATGCCATCATCTCCATGCTTGTTCTTGCTCCAATGTTCATCCTTCTCCAAGCTAGGCCCTTCATTTGTAAGCAAAACAAATGTATCCAATTTAGGCAGCATCATATTCTCATGAACATTAGAATCATTACCAAGAAACGAAAGTACCTGGTAATTTAGTTGGCGTGCACGAGCTCTAGTAATTGGTCCAGTATGTATAGCAGCAGGGGCTGTGGGTGTAACAATTGTATTGATGTCTTCATCAGGTATGAAGTCATTACTAACCCCGGAGGCACTGACGGGGTACACATTATAGACAATATTAGATTCACTTTCAAAAACATTGTATATAATTATGGATTTTTTGACTAAATACTATACACAAGATTTGCAGTCAATACTCGGTATGAACAGTCAAACTACATCATATGTGTTGAAACAAATACATTTAGAAGAAATAAAACAAAAGGCCCCAATGAAATGATACATCAAACCCTTCATTTGCGTAATAAATCTGTTTCACTTTCTTTCGGCGAGTACCACATGGATATCATGTCATTAAATTATATATACATATATCAAGATGAACCAGTTCTATGATTTTGTCTATGTCTTTTCTTGCCAAAAGGATCCAAATTTATTATGAAGGTTGATCAGAAATACAAAACACTTCAAATCTAATAAAAATTATATCAAGATTCCTAAATCTTCCGAATGACTATTGCTGCCGCCAAAAAGAGCCATCAACGCATCGTTGTCACCACTCTCATGCTGAAGTCGGCTAACCTTTTTCAATGATAGATGAGAAGCCTCGTCCACTCGCCCCCAAGGACCAGCACTATGGAGCCACGGGCATCGCCGCTGAACCCTTGAATCGATCTATAGAACCTGGCACTAAATCTCGTTGTTGCATGCACATCACAAGAAACCCTAGCCTCGCTACCCCGCGGAGCCGATAAGAATCTACATTGGAGCTCGATCCAATCTCCCTAGCGGATAAACTCGACGAGGATTGAAGGCCGGAAGACCACTCGAAGATGAAGTGCCACTATTCATCTGAATGCCCCTGCAAGGACTAAACTCTAACCTTCTACTAGCCGAAGCGAGGCGGATTGCCCTCCCCGTCACCGGTTTCAAAGCGGCATGGAAAAGGGAGGCGAATCGACGAACTCACCGACGAAGATCGAGAGAGGAAATCTCTAGCCTAACCGCCTTACGGGAGATGAAAGAAAGAGTCTTTTTACAAAGCTATATTTGACCGAGTATTAAACCAAACATGAAAGTATTATAAACCAAACTTTTCATTTGCCTGTGGGATATGACCTAACGAGGAGGTAATATTACTTTTTCTTTACTGGGAAAAAGAGGCAATATTACTTGGTGCGAAAAAAAGGAGGCGCTTCTCGTCCATTTTCTTTTTGTCTTTTCATAAAGACCAAAAGCCGGCCGATCTCGCATCTGCGATTCCATCCCTCTTTCTTCTCTGTCGAGGGGTGATTCGTTGGACGGCCATGTTCCGCTGGCGTTGGTGGAGGCGTGTGCCTTCAGTTTGACTGGTATGAATGAATTGTGAATGTAATCGGGTGGGCTAATAGTCCTCTTTCTTTTTCTTTTTCCCTCGTCGTTGTGAAGTTAACAGCGAAATTGGTCCTGGTCGTCGTCCACTAAAATGCCCAAGTAACCATGGTATGTTATTTATTTTTTGAGAGGCGATGGTATGCTAGTGGGAGGGCTAATATGTCACTCGGAGCAATCAAACTTAGTTCCTAATCATTTTCGTCTTTAGTGTGTGATGGCAGATTTTATGCGAAATTTTTACAAGAACTACGCCGGCTCGACAATTTGCTTGTCCTAATATCCATTATGCAACCGTCTTGAAATATCCGCAATGTTACTTAGGGCATTTCCAACGCCGATCCTCAAACCGTCCATATACGTTGGGACTGTACGGTTCGGACGTGTTGTGTCATTCAACATGAGTCTGTATCGGTCCGCTCGACGGCCATACGCATTTTCTCCCCCAAATCAGAGACAAACTAGAGGGTTCTGCGGGCGTCTGGATAGCTGCCACGCCTGCATATGATCGCCCCTGGCCCAACAAAAAACCCTCCCTTGCCCGCGCGCTTCCCTCCCCCGCGGCTGCCTGTATTCATGCCGCTGTAGAGCGGTCGCTCTGCATTGACGTTGTCCCAGAGCGGACGCGGCCTCTCACTATGCAGACATTGAAGCGGCGCGCCAACCGAGAAGCACCGTCCGCTTCACGCCCAGCTAACATGTCTCCTCGCAACATTCATACGACCACAGACTGCCCATCTTCCTCCATTAAAACCGCACATGTGCCGAGAAACCTATTCCGGTCACAAGTCCATTCACGAGTCGCCCGTCATTAAACACAATAATGGTTTGCTCCCCCCACTATTTAAATGATGCCCGACGCCGAGCAAAAATTGCACCACACTCCGCCCACATATGCTCCTTGCACATCATTTTCTCCACAATCTCCATGGCATTCGACGAGTAGGAAGACGAGTTCTCCGACATAAAATCCGGCTGGGTGGCCCGTCATGCTGGGAAATGTAGTAAAAAGTAAAAAAACGCACCTATGCACACCCAAAATCAATATGAAGATGCATAACGGGTTGTGATCATGATCGCTACTGTCACCAAGTTGCAGCAGAAGAAGAACATGTTAGCGTAGATCGTGCATGGAGTCCCTCGAACCGTCGATGAACGATCCAACAAACCACCCACGAGCAGTCCCTCGAACTAAAGACCGAAAGCACGACCTCTCTACCTGGTTGCAAGCGTGCATCCTTCATGATCCAATAGCGCTTCACCGTCCAGAGCTAATAGTTGTCGGAGAATTAGAGGGAGAAGATTAGTTCCACACTGGATTTCTAATTTTGAGGATTAGAGCAACTACACCAAGCTCTAATAAGTCAACCAGGACCAACTAGAACTAGGGCTAAATGGAATAGAGGAGGCTCCAAAACTTGTGTTTTTAAAAGAGAAAAAAAAACTAGTATATATAGGTTGGACGGGAGCGAGAGGGCAGCCACCAAGGAGGGAAAGTCCCTTCTTGGTGCGCCGGCCAAGGGAGGGGAGGAGGAGTCCAACCTCCACTCCAATTTGGCCTCCTTCCATGGCAAAGGGGGCACCTCCCCCACTTGGGCCTTTGTGGCACAAGTTGTCTTCCACCACTTGGCCTTTTTAGGCCCGTTGATATTAAATTAAATATAAAAATGTTTTAAATACTTTCAGACCCTTTTATATATGATTTAACATCATCAAAAACATTTTCCACCTATATATATTATCGGTAATACCCGATATTACCCGATACTCTCCGAAACCCTTCTGGTGACCCCGAAATGCTTTCGGATCCTCTCGAAACTATTTAAAATATTAATGAAATAATTCCACAAATATAGTCTCATCACTCCCGTCCTACTAACACTTAGCAGATCATGATTTCCCTAACCTTGTGACCCCGTAGGTTCATTAACTCATATACATAAACGGAACCGTTTGTTCAATGACTGACAGCGGCACCGTGGACGTTCATATCAATCCCTATGAGCACATGAATAATATTCGAGTGAACGTTTGGTTATCATATGATATTCCCTTTGCTTTGTGATATTTCACAAAACCGAAGATGTGTCGGTATCCTCCTGAGTCATCACCATGCTCACTATACCATTATCCTCGTTACCGGTTTTGTTCTTCTTTCTCGTTATTGTGTTCTAGCATCACTACTGTAGGAATGCCTAGCAGTGGCTGGCGCAAAAATGCCAGCAGTGGCTAGCCAGGCTGCTAGGGGCGCCCGCCACTGACCTCTCGCCACTGCTATAACCGCATCACTGCCGACACACTCCACTGGTAGAGCCCTGTAGTGGTGGGCGATGCGTACTGGCCCGCCCCTGGTTGAGTCTCTTCAGCTGCAGGCAGTGCTTACCTACCCGCCACTATTTTTTTCATGTTGCAATGGCGGGCGTACTAGAGCGCCCGCCACTACAAGCTTAGGCATGCGAACTAAGTTTTTTGCAGCCACGCCACCAGTTGTGCTACCATTGCTACATTTTGCATAAATTTAACTTAAGAAATTCAATACTAATAGAAAATAAAGCACACATTATAAGGTTAGGCATGCAAGTTCGTTAGGTAATTAGTACTCTTCATAACAACTACTAACACTTCAAATTTGTTCCAGTTAACAATCCAAGATCAAAGTATCACATGCATCTTAACTAAGTAACTAAGAGTTCATCGGCTTGGAGATATTTGACTGGACCTTATTTCTAAATAAGATCTACAAGAACCATCGTCTGGAAGTTGTTGTTCCTGTTGTTCCTTATCGTGATGACCACTATTGTGTCAACCGTTAGTCGTCATCTCTTTCCCTTCAGGAATTCCCGCCAGCCGGCCTCATAGAATGATACGCGGCCGCCTGTGTCCGTCTTGTATCGAATGCTGGCAGGACCTGCTACTCCAAGGCGTACTCCAGTCATGCCGACAACAGGGATGTCCTCGCCAGAAATCATCTTCATAGGTAATTTCTATGATCCCCGTTATTAAAAGAAAAACAGAGCACACAATGTTAGACATCTTGCCATATAGTGTTATGAACAAAGAAAAGACAAAACATACAAAACATACCATAGTGTGTTTCACTATGTTGGCCTTAGTAAAACGGTGCACAAATGGCCTCCCCAAGTAAACACTTAATGATAGGATCTTGATGGGATTGGCCTTCTCATTCTCATTAAGCCCTTTCATTCTTTGAGAGAAAATTGCATAATTGTATGGATCATCATCGTCATCATCTCCGCTACCCTCGTCATCTTCCTCATCCTCATCCTCATGCTCCTGGCTATCGTCATCCTCATCATGGCTCTCATCATCATCGTCATCATCGTTATCATCTTGGGAATCATCATCATCATCTCCGTCAAGCTCATCATCTTGGTCGAAGAAATACTTAATCATTACTTGTTGACCTCTTTGTTCAAGTAAAAATCCTATGTACTCTCCCCCGGTGAACTTATTATTTGAAATTTACTTGTTCCATCCATCGCCTCATATGATGGTTTTATCCTTTTGTTTACAAACACCAATTTTGTACGATTGTCCTTGACCATCCGAAGAGTTGAAATTGTCACCGATTAAATTATTGAATCAGACCCTTGCGTTACATGGGATACACTATGTAACGATTAGAAATAATTCAGTTAATAGTTAATGGTATGCATAGTACAAGAATTCAGCAAATAGTTAGAATTGAATGATGAACATTTTTACCACAGATTTTTCGAATCCCTCCCTCAAGAAGTGTCAGGACCCCGACTCAATGCCACATCGATCTAGCATGTAACACCTCATATCACTTTGCGGCCTCACGCACGATATTCCCACAGGTGTCGCTTTACCTTCGCCCGGGACCGTTTGCGCCTTTTGGCACACGTATATGATAGTGTCGCTAGCATCCATATGATAAGGAGCCCGGGCTGACATGGCTAGTCGTAAACCCAAAGTGGCACAAACCTACAGGGACAGGCATCCATGACCCAGCATCGAACGTGTCGGTCATCAGCGGGTGAATCCAGGCTGTAGCACTGGGCTAGCAGGACTCCGGTGAACCGGGCTATAGCGGGCTAACAGGACTCTGGTATTCATCGCGTGACATTTCCCCGAAGGGATAGACACAGGAACGAAGAAGGACACATGCCGGCCAGCCTAAGTGTTCCGGAGCAGTAGCAAGCTACCATGGCTCGGCGGAAACACTAGGAGACATTTCCCGGTAAGAGAGGCTACTAAAGATAAACAACTAGATAGTCAGATCCCACACATACCAAGCATTTCAATAACATACACACAATATGCTCGATATGTGCAAATACAACATGGCATCACAACATGACTCTACAACTCAAGTATTTATTCAATAGGCTCCGAGGAGCGAGATATTACAAACAGGGGTCTCATGACCCAACATTCAGAGCATACAAATCAAAGCACAAGCGGAAGCTATCATGTCTGGGTACAGACATCTATAAATGAAAAAGGCTGAGAAGCCTTACTATCTACCAGATCCTGTCAAGGGCACAAGATCGTAGCTGAGGTATCAAGCTAAACGTCGAAGCCCACGTGGAACTACTAGCGAGACTGACGTCTCTCTGCAAAAACATAAAATAGGCAAACGTGAGTACAAATGTACCCAGCAAGACTTACATCAGAACTAACTACATATGCACCATTATCAACAAAGGGGATGGTGGAGTTTAACTGCAGCAAGCCAGCTTTGACTCGGTGGCTAACCTAAACTACGACTGCAAGTAACTCTTTTGAGGTGGCGCACACGAGTCCACATATTCACCATATCAATACACCACTATGGATCCGCTCCCGTCTCCCTACGAGAACGCCATCCATAGCACTCACGCTTATCTTGTGTATTTTAGAGTATCCACTTTCACTTGTCTATGAACTGATATAAGCAACCCAGAAGTCCTTTACCGCGGACACGGCTATTCGAATAGATGATGTTAACCCTGCAGGGGTGTACTTCTTCATACATGTTTCTACCACTTAGCGTCTGCACACGACATGTGCACGACAGACTTCAAGCGAAAGCCGACGTGGGTGTAGACCATGACCTACCTAATCACTCAAGTCTCTAGTCCAGGTTTATCGCCTATTCGGGTTCCATCCATGAGGAGATCCGGCCGGAGTTTCGCTCACAGCCCCAAACGATGTGTGCAGGGTTCCCGAGATACCTAACGGGTATCCGGTACACCGTGCCACGTATCTACCGCATCACAGCCCACCCCTACGGTCAGCGCTTTCCACGGCCTCCAGTAAGCTACAAACACCAGAAACTACTTGCAACTCCTGGACAGAGGACTAGGGTGAATAAGAAGTCGAGCGGGGTCATATTTCAGGGCCCAATGCATGGTAGTAGCTGAATCATAAATCACAAACACAGAAATCAGTTCCTAAGGACGACTTCAATGAGACAACCCACCATGTACTCCTACATGGCCTCTCACCGATACCTTTTACCAAATCGTGTTCACACACTTAGCTTACACACAGTAGGACAAGTTCACACACCTCTGATTCATTCCCGATGAATCAGACCTGACTCAACTCTGAGCAGTAGCAGGCATGACAACAAACATGAATGAGTAGGCACAACAGGGCTCAAGCAACTCCTACTCATACTAGTGGGTTTCATCTATTTACTGTGGCAATGACAGGTCATGCAGAGGATAAAGGGGCTCAGCTACCGCAGCAAGTAACAAATGACTCGTTGTTGTCCTAATGCAGTAAAAAAGAGCAGGAGCGAGAGAGTAGGATTGTATCGGAATGAACAAGGGGGTTTTGCTTGCCTGGCACTTCCGAAGATAATATAGCTCTTCATCAGTGTCATCGATCTCATCGTCGAAATCACGTCTACGGAGAGGGAACAATTACCGACAATAGAGAGAAACACAATCAATGCAATGCACATTATGATGCATGATCATGACATGGCAACATGCTGGTGTTTTGAGCTAATGCAGCTAGCATCAAAGTTAAATGAAGTAGGTTTGAACCCTAAGTTCAAATCCAAACTCCATATGTGAAATTCAAATGCCATTTATATGATTTGTGCTAAACAGCAGCTATAAGTTGTTCTAACATGCATGGAAATGGTACAGATGGATAGATTGGATTTTTCTGATCATTTTTCATATATAATTTATTTCATTCTGAGTTACGGTTGATTTTATATGATTTTTAGAAGTTTTGGACATTTTCTGAAAATATTAAATCATTTAAGATTTATTTAAATTCCAGAAATACTTTATTGCGTCAGCATGACGCCTGTGTGACGTCAGCAAGTCAACAGGGTTGACCAGAGTCAAACCTGTGGCACGGGACCCATGGGTCAGAGTCATTAGACTAACTAATCTTAGTTAGTCCTAATCCTAGGTTTAATTAGCAGGGCGGGCCCACACGTCAGTGACCCAGGGGGGTCAAATCCCTGGTCAACCGGGGCTAATCCACCGGCGTCTAGCCGCCGGCAACGACCAGACGCGGCAGAGGCTCGGGAATCGCCCACAGGGCACGATTCGAGCTGCGGCTAGGCGCGTCGGAGTGCCCTCGCCGGTGCGCGTCGTTAGGTGGTGCTAGCCGGGCCTGTGGTGGCCGGAGGCGACGGCTACGAGCTCGGCAGCGGCGGCCGGAGCTCGGCTAAGTGCGGGCGCGGTGCTGCAGCTCGTAGGTGAGTGAACGGAGGTGCTAGGCAGCACCTAAAGGGCAGCAGGAGCATGTCGGAGCTACTATGCGAGGCAGAGGTGCTCGGGGACACGGAGCTCGCCGTCCATGGCGGACGGCGGCTTCGGGTGCTCGCGAGGCGGCGGCTACAGGGCGCGCACGAGAGAGAGAGGTGAGGGGAAACGACGGCAAGCTCACAAGGAGGCAGCAGGGTGGCTCAGTGGGCTCGGGGACGACCTCCAGCGCGCGAACGACGGTGATGGCCGGCGAGTAGATGCGGCAATGGCGAGCTCGAAGACGACGGTGTGGCGATCCTTGGCTTGCGTGGCTCGGCGAAGAGGGAGATGGAGTCGCGCCGGACCTTCCAAACACAGGGGAGGTGCGAGGAGGTGGCTGTGGCCGCGGTGGTGGCGAGCGGCGACGACGGGCGTGTTCGGTGGCGTCGTGGGGAGAGAGAGCAGAGGAGGGGGATGAGCTCGAGGGAGTGAGCGAGAGGGACCAGAGGGCTGCGTGGCGCCTCCAGGCGTCGCTAGAAGGGGCCGGGGAAGCAGGAGGTGGCCGGGGAAGCAAGAGGTGGCCGAGGCAGCGTCGGCGCCCGTCGGCCACGCGCGCTGCCTACTGGCGCGGGGAAGACGACAGGGGAAAGTGGAGATGGGCTGGGCCGGCTTCTGCAGCAGGCCGCACAGGTAGGCGCCAGGTAGGTCTCTCTCTCTCCTCTAATTTAATTTCTGTTTTCTATTTTGCAGTTTTTGTTTTAATTTGGTTTCTTAACCAAATTATTTTGCAGCTCTCTGGAAATTATTGTGGATGCATTAAGGTTTATCCTAGAGCTCCACAAAATATTCCAGGATTATTGGAGCAATAAAAATATTTATAGAATTTATTTGCTCCAACTCAAATACAATTATGAATTAATTCAAAAACCATAAATGCATTGGAAAAATGTGCATGACCTCTGATTAAGGTTTTAACCTTTTCCCAGAAATAATGAACATTTTTGGAGGGCATTTTGGGTCCAATGAAAATATTTGAACTGAACCTAGTTAAAATTATTATCTGCTAGGGTTTGAACATCCCCAATTCAAAATTTCATTTGAATTTAGACATGATGCATGAATGCTTATGCAGAGTCAGGCAAGGGCTTAGCTAGGGTTGTGACAATTCACCCCCACTAAACAAAAATCTCGTCCCGAGATTCAAGCGTTGGGTAAGATGAAAGGGGAATGAAAACTAACATAATCTTCACGATCCAGGGTGCACTCCATAAGAATGTTGATTTGATCACCATCATTGTCTCGAAGTCTTGCTCTGAGAACTCCAACTATCATGACAACAAGAGGAAGGAAAGACCCTAAAAGAATCGTTCTTATCGAAGGTCGAACAACTCAGGATTAACTCACGGAATGAGACATAGCAACATCTCTTGAGCTGAGAGACGAAGCACACCTCTAGTGGAAAGGAGTGGAACAAATGACGGAGGTTTACCAGGTAGACTACAATTCCACACTTAACAGGGTGGTAAACGATTGTCAGCGCAGCGAGGAGTTGAGTTGCCATGACACCACAACGAGGCACCTTAAGAATGGTGACTCGTAGATATATCCCCTTAAGTGGCAAAAATAATTACCTTTGATTCAGAGATCATTGAAACTCTTTAAACCAGCCTAAGGCAATTCTCGAGCGATCGTTTGGAGGGGGTCGGTAGAATGGCATACTCGGACTTGGATGATGTGGATTACCTTGTTGAAGACAACGTAATGGATGAATTTGCTTACCACCGGAAATGGAAGAGACCCATGGTAGAATGGCACAGTGGCGGTGCAAGCTGGGAACAAAATGCAAATGCTGAGAATGATTCTGGTAACTGGGGAAGAACCCAACAAAAGAGAGTGAATTCACTGTTTGAAAAGGTCATAGCATTGCCGAGGGAACTGAGAGCATCCCAGTTAGTGTCGATGATAACACCTAGCGCTTGTGCGTGCTCTCAAGAACTTGAGCATTTCCATAATCATCAGGGTTTTACCAACATCCATGTCAAGGGTGCTGACAACACAACATACTACCATGATGACCAGCGATGGACGATGCAGATGCAAAGGAGGATAACACTTTCTCATATTTCACCTTAGCGAGGCCAAGGGGACGAAATCTGGATGATCGACCGAGAGACGTTTAGCACTCCGCTTCTAATGTTCTCCTTGATGTACTAGCGTATCCCATTCCTTGAAATGGTCTGGTATCTAGAACATCAGGTAAAGGTCGTACTTCGAAAACACTAAAATCATAAGGCATAGCTAGGGGGTAAATCCTACGAAGTCCTTATGGGGAGGTGGCCAACTTCCTCAAACAAGATACTATAATAGTAGGTCTACCGGATGGGTGTGTTGGCCACGACATCCACCTTACCGGTTATCGAGAGACCAATATTATAGTTCTTGGGAAATGTTCCAACCATCACATCTGCCTGAGATTCAGATCTGGTTGGTGTCAGGATATTCCAGACTCATCGAGTCTAGGAAGAAAAACGAAAGTTTGCAACACAAATCGACAAGATGACGTTGCAAGATTCTCGGGAAATGAATTACGATAGCAAGCTCCAAAACATGAGCTGGTTCTGCTACAACATGTGAACACGTTGTCCCAGACAAGCATGACCACAAAGTAGTCTTATAATAAAACACTACCGAGTTCAGGAGGGGAACCATCAGCGAGGATATCGAAGTTTTGTACAAATCCGTCTGGTACCTTCGGGACTAGCACTTAGAACTTATTAACCTTGAACAAATCAATCAGTGGCTTGGTGTGCTAGGGACACATATAGAATGGAGGTTGCAAGTCTCCGAACCACAGAATACTTCGCACGTCTGCATGACTGATTTGGGATGATTCCAAAGGAAACAACATTGACTTTCTCGAATCAACGGCGGCAACTTGCATCAAATGCATATGAACTGGAGGAAGTCACTTCTTACATCCGAACATATGCTTCATGAACTAGCATGAAGAAATGCTTTCAAAAGTTTCCAACACTAGCTTAATGTTCAACCAAATCATGGAGGAGATAAGGATGTTGTCAATGGGCTCAACAACAATTCATCCGGGTTTCCTTTTAAAAAGAATTCCATAGTTAAGTGAACACGGTGATAGCATTGGTCAGACCAAAGAATATAATGGTGTATGTCCGAGGAAAAACCACGAGTAAGACAACATTACGAACATCGTTGGTTCTGACTTGATTTGAGGATAGCCCACACCCAAATCAAAGGTTGGACAAGATGATAGGTCCATTAACTGATCACGAGGGTCAGTCGATGAAATATCAACTTTCTTCAACACACACATACAAAGGATATCCCTTTGAAATGAACTAAGTCAGGTAAGCTTTTATCTTCCAACTCTCCAAGTCGTCGTTTGGCTTAACTAACTAGCTCAGGGGTATCTAACACAGATTCTTGGAGAAAAAGTGGTTTATTGGAAAACCAACTTGATCACGAGCTCAACATAACAGTCAGGTGACAACCTGGTAATACTTCCGAGAAGATATTCGGAAAATCACGAACCACCAATATGTTAGTAAGCTCGAGAACAATCTTGCTTTTGAGGGCAAGACGATATGATCAAATGAGTGAGGACTTTACAAGATCCTAACTCATCAATCGAAGGGTGCACCGAAATAAGGACTAGGTAGCACAATCAACCTTAGGGTGACGATTCAATAATCAACACGCTAAGAATGAGGTTATCGTCCATTTAACTACCAAGCAACGGAGTTGCTAGGAGTATTGATTTCACACATCACAATTCATTTGTCGGTATTCCGGTTGCATCAACACGAGGACCGAGGAATGACTAATGATGGTGAGAAGTATCACTATGTCAAAATTCATGAGAGTTGGTGCAGTTCTCATGACAATTCTGACATAAAGGGGGTAATACTCCAAGGTAGAACAGAACCAAAAGCTGGATTGGCATTTGATCTGCGGAATACAACTGCTTTGACCCAATCCTGGATATGGAAGAGGTACTGGAGTTTGTTTCTCCTAGTCATTCCGCGATAGAATGGCTTGACGGACCACAAGAGTAATAGGCATCGATAAACGAACGCACGCATACTCTTGACTATCAATTGATAGACGAAGGTCAGTAGACAACTATAGAGGGACAACTCAAAGGAACATATAACTTTCTGAGTTGTGGATGCATAGATTAGTATGTCGAGCGAGATCAACATTTCTTCCAGATAACCCATGCAGAGAGGTAGGACTGGCAGAGTCACAATTTATGAATGGAGATCTCCTCAAGAGTACTCTAATTGTGATCTTTTGATCCAATAAACATCTGCCATAAGCGGTTCATAGTATTTGGAAGAAGGAAAAACCACGGACCTCGAGGACTAATGCAAAGGTTACTAATAACCTAAAGGAACGAGCAAACACTATCAACATGAGGTAAGTAGGGTGAATCTCGGGTTCAAGAACCCCGGAATGGAATACCTACTAACTAATAACATCACGGGATGCTTTCGAGAATGATGGCCAGATTCATCACACTGGGACACAAATCATGGCTAGATTACTAGATGATCCCCTAGGACACCTAGGGTCATAATGATAATTCCAACATATATGTCGAGGCAATAAATTACCTCAACGCACCGGTTAGTGTGCTTATTCTGGCCATAAAGGACATCAGGAATGGAAAGAAAGGATTTGCAAATGCATCAGACTATTTAGAAACCTGGGATGACTCGGACGGCATAACGGCTGTAAATGCTCAGAAAAGATTTGAGACATTCAGAAAAATGGTGGCATAACCACTCGGAAGCACAATATCAAGGTTTCGAGATCAACAGTTAACGTACGGAAGTAGTAGAAACTTAACAGAGGCTTAAGTCCAACAATTCTATAAGTCTACGGATTAGTAACACGTGATCCTGATAGAAAGAAGAGATAGCCTAGTTCTTAATCCCCGTAGAAGAAAAGATGATGACTCAGATCAGAAGGCCATGAGGTATAAGGAGTAAAAGAGCCTTACGTTTCAACCCACAATCAATTTCCCTACGTATAACTAAAGAATTTCTAGACTCAACTTCGACCAGTTTGGCTTGGTAATCCTACAGGCAGTCAAGCTCTGATACCAACGCTGTCAGGACCCCGACTCAATGCCACATCGATCTAGCATGTAACACCTCATATCACTTTGCGGCCTCATGCACGGTATTCCTACGGGTGTCGCTTTACCTTCGCCCGGGACCGTTTGCGCCTTTTGGCACACGTATATGATAGTGTCGCTAGCATCCATATGATAAGGAGCCCGGGCTGACATGGCTAGTCGTAAACCCAAAGTGGCACAAACCTACAGGGACAGGCATCCATGACCCAGCATCGAACGTGTCGGTCATCAGCGGGTGAATCCAGGCTGTAGCACTGGGCTAGCAGGACTCCGGTGAACCGGGCTGTAGCGGGCTAACAGGACTCCGGTATTCATCGCGTGGCATTTCCCCGAAGGGACAGACACAGGAACGAATAAGGACACATGCCGGCCAGCCTAAGTGTTCCGGAGCAGTAGCAAGCTACCATGGCTCGGTGGAAACACTAGGAGACATTTACCGGTAAGAGAGGCTACTAAAGATAAACAACTAGATAGTCAGATCCCACACATACCAAGCATTTCAATAACATACACACAATATGCTCGATATGTGCAAATACAACATGGCATCACAACATGACTCTACAACTCAAGTATTTATTCAATAGGCTCCGAGGAGCGAGATATTACAAACAGGGGTCTCATGACCCAACATTCAGAGCATACAAATCAAAGCACAAGCGGAAGCTATCATGTCTGGGTACAGACATCTATAAATGAAAAAGGCTGAGAAGCCTGACTATCTACCAGATCCTGTCAAGGGCACAAGATCGTAGCTGAGGTATCAAGCTAAACGTCGAAGCCCACGTGGAACTACTAGCGAGACTGACGTCTCTCTGCAAAAACATAAAATAGGCAAACGTGAGTACAAATGTACCCAGCAAGACTTACATCAGAACTAACTACATATGCACCATTATCAACAAAGGGGATGGTGGAGTTTAACTGCAGCAAGCCAGCTTTGACTCGGTGGCTAACCTAAACTACGACTGCAAGTAACTCTTTTGAGGTGGCGCACACGAGTCCACATATTCACCATATCAATACACCACTATGGATCCGCTCCCGTCTCCCTACGAGAACGCCATCCATAGCACTCACGCTTATCTTGCGTATTTTAGAGTATCCACTTTCACTTGTCTATGAACTGATATAAGCAACCCAGAAGTCCTTTACCGCGGACACGGCTATTCGAATAGATAATGTTAACCCTGCAGGGGTGTACTTCTTCATACATGTTTCTACCACTTAGCGTCTGCACACGACATGTGCTCGGCAGACTTCAAGCGAAAGCCGACGTGGGTGTAGACCACGACCTACCTAATCACTCAAGTCTCTAGTCCAGGTTTATTGCCTATTCGGGTTCCATCCATGAGGAGATCCGTCCGGAGTTTCGCTCACAGCCCCAAACGATGTGTGCAGGGTTCCCGAGATACCTAACGGGTATCCGGTACACCGTGCCACGTACCTACCGCATCACAGCCCACCCCTACGGTCAGCGCTGTCCACGACCTCCAGTAAGCTACAAACACCAGAAACTACTTGCAACTCCTGGACAGAGGACTAGGGTGAATAAGAAGTCGAGCGGGGTCATATTTCAGGGCCCAATGCATGGTAGTAGCTGAATCATGGATCACAAACACAGAACTCAGTTCCTAAGGACGGCTTCAATGAGACAACCCACCATGTACTCCTACATGGCCTCTCACCGATACCTTTTACCAAATCGTGTTCACACACTTAGCTTACACACAGTAGGACAAGTTCACACACCTCTGATTCATTCCCGATGAATCAGACCTGACTCAACTCTGAGCAGTAGCAGGCATGACAACAAACATGAATGAGTAGGCACAACAGGGCTCAAGCAACTCCTACTCATACTAGTGGGTTTCATCTATTTACTGTGGCAATGACAGGTCATGCAGAGGATAAAGGGGCTCAGCTACCGCAGCAAGTAACAAATGACTCGTTGTTGTCCTAATGCAGTAAAAGAGAGCAGGAGCGAGAGAGTAGGATTGTATCGGAATGAACAAGGGGGTTTTGCTTGCCTGGCACTTCCGAAGATAATATAGCTCTTCATCAGTGCCATCGATCTCATCGTCGAAATCACGTCTACGCAGAGGGAACAATTACCGACAACAGAGAGAAACACAATCAATGCAATGCACATTATGATGCATGATCATGATATGGCAACATGCTGGTGTTTTGAGCTAATGCAGCTAGCAACAAAGTTAAATGAAGTAGGTTTGAACCCTAAGTTCAAATCCAAACTCCATATGTGAAATTCAAATGCCATTTATATGATTTGTGCTAAACAGCAGCTATAAGTTGTTCTAACATGCATGGAAATGGTACAGATGGATAGATTGGATTTTTCTGATCATTTTTCATATATAATTTATTTCATTCTGAGTTACGGTTGATTTTATATGATTTTTAGAAGTTTTGGACATTTTCTGAAAATATTAAATCATTTAAGATTTATTTAAATTCCAGAAATACTTTATTGCGTCAGCATGACGCCTGTGTGACGTCAGCAAGTCAACAGGGTTGACCAGAGTCAAACCTGTGGCGCGGGACCCACGGGTCAGAGTCATTAGACTAACTAATCTTAGTTAGTCCTAATCCTAGGTTTAATTAGCAGGGCGGGCCCACACGTCAGTGACCCAGGGGGGTCAAATCCCTGGTCAACCGGGGCTAATCCACCGGCGTCTAGCCGCCAGCAACGACCAGACGCGGCGGAGGCTCGGGAATCGCCCACAGGGCACGATTCGAGCTGCGGCTAGGCGCGTCGGAGTGCCCTCGCCGACGCGCGTCGTTAGGTGGTGCTAGCCGGGCCTGTGGTGGCCGGAGGCGACGGCTACGAGCTCGGCAGCGGCGGCCGGAGCTCGGCTAAGTGCGGGCGCGGTGCTGCAGCTCGTAGGGGAGTGAACGGAGGTGCTAGGCAGCACCTAAAGGGCAGCAGGAGCATGTCGGAGCTACTATGCGAGGCAGAGGTGCTCGGGGGCACGGAGCTCGCCGGCCATGGCGGACGGCGGCTTCGGGTGCTCGCGGGGCAGCGGCTACAGGCCGCGCACGAGAGAGAGAGGTGAGGGGAAACGACGGCAAGCTCACAGGGAGGCAGCAGGGTGGCTCAGTGGGCTCGGGGACGACCTCCAGCGCGCGAACGACGGCGACGGCCGGCGAGTAGATGCGGCAATGGCAAGCTCGAAGACGACGGTGTGGCGATCCTTGGCTTGCGTGGCTCGGCGAAGAGGGAGATGGAGTCGCGCCGGACCTTCCAAACACGGGGGAGGTGCGAGGAGGTGGCTGTGGCCGCGGTGGTGGCGAGCGGCGGCGACGGGCGTGTTCGGTGGCGTCGTGGGGAGAGAGAGCAGAGGAGGGGGATGAGCTCGAGGGAGTGAGCGAGAGGGACCAGAGGGCTGCGTGGCGCCTCCAGGCGTCGCTAGAAGGGGCCGGGGAAGCAGGAGGTGGCCGGGGAAGCAGGAGGTGGCCGAGGCAGCGTCGGCGCCCGTTGGCCACGCGCGCTGCCTACTGGCGCGGGGAAGACGACAGGGGAAAGTGGAGATGGGCTGGGCCGGCTTCTGCAGCAGGCCGCACAGGTAGGCGCCAGGTAGGTCTCTCTCTCTCCTCTAATTTAATTTCTGTTTTCTATTTTGCAGTTTTTGTTTTAATTTGGTTTCTTAACCAAATTATTTTGCAGCTCTCTGGAAATTATTGTGGATGCATTAAGGTTTATCCTAGAGCTCCACAAAATATTCCAGGATTATTGGAGCAATAAAAATATTTATAGAATTTATTTGCTCCAACTCAAATACAATTATGAATTAATTCAAAAACCATAAATGCATTGGAAAAATGTGCATGACCTCTGATGAAGGTTTTAACCCTTTCCCAGAAATAATGAACATTTTTGGAGGGCATTTTGGGTCCAATGAAAATATTTGAACTGAACCTAGTTAAAATTATTATCTGCTAGGGTTTGAACATCCCCAATTCAAAATTTCATTTGAATTTAGACATGATGCATGAATGCTTATGCAGAGTCAGGCAAGGGCTTAGCTAGGGTTGTGACAAGAAGAGCCTGAATTCTACTGCATGGGATAAACTATCCCTACAAGGATTTTTGTAGACATTGCATACCTTAAGCACCATGATCCCCTCCATCAAGAAGTTAAACACTGTTATCATTGGTGTTATGTCATGAAAGTAATATTGAGAAGCGGCATAAAAAATCAGCAGGAAAAAAAGTCATCATGATGAGGTATGATCACAGATTACCAACACTGCTACAACTAGGTAGTCCGACTATATATATAAGCAGGTTTATCACGAAGTCAAGGACATATATAGTACGCCATAACATGTTTCATAAGTACTACATTAAAGGTTCAACATCTGAAGCACGGAGTTATACGACTAGGCACGATGGAGAGATCAACTCCTAATCTAAGTCAACGTCCGAGCCGAAGTCATCATCGTCATCCTCGTCGGACTCCTGAACGAGATCGTCCCAGTCTATCAGGTCATCTTCGGCATCCTTCTGGTTGCGTGCGGTCATCAGCAAAGCCTCGTTAATGGCGTATAGATGTGGATCCTCTCGAAGATACCATTCCACCAAGGGATCGGTGCTCAGACGTTCACGGGCCCTGATGAGTGCCTCGGCCTTTAAGTGCTCCAGCTCCTCGGCCTTGGGGGATATCCTCGTGTTAGAATGCCCTATCTGACTCGCGCGCAAAGCATCCTGAGGAAAGTTGAGCTGGGCCCTTCGCCCCTTGTACTCGAGCTCCATGGCATCATAAGCGCGTGCCACTTCCTCGGCGAAGTCGAACGTGCCGAGCCATTGTTTCTTTCTAGTCACGAGGTTTTGGATTTGGGCACCCCACTTCCCCCCGGGCCTATGGAAAACACTAGGGTACCTGCCATTGTCCTCCATCTCGGGAAAAATGACCTAGGGTTTGGAAGGAGAGAGAGTTGAGGCCGGAGGAAGAGGAGAGGGGCGGCACGAGTGCGGGAGGAGCAGGGCTAGGTGGCCGTGGTCTCTGGTGGCGCTGTCATCGGCCACGGCGAGCGGGACAGGCGGAGCGGCAGGGTGAGGACTAGGAAGGGGGCGCGGCAATCGACCATGGCGAGCAGGATAGGCGAAGCGGCGAGGTGAGGACTGGGAAGGGGCGCGGCAATCGGCAACGGCGAGCGGGACGGGCGGGATGGCGGGGTGAGGACTGGGAAGGGGGCGCCGCCATCCGCCACGGCGAACGGGGCGGGCGGGGCGAGCGTTGGGAAGGGGGACGAATGGGAGCACGAAGAGGCAAGCCAATGCCCTCCCTCACCTCATCGATGCACGGACCAACCAGAGGCCACCACGCACAGTGGTAAAAGGTGAAAAGACGTAAATGCCCTCAACGGAGCACGATAATTATCGGCGGTGGCACAAGATATTTGACCGCTGGAGGGCACCGACTGGCCACACGGACCACGCTCCCAGGCACAGCCGACGGGCGCGGCCCACCCACGAAAGGGCCCGCAAGTCAGCGAGAACCGGTCAAAACGGCAGAGTAAGCAGGACCTTGGGGGAACGAACTATTCATTGTTACGGTTCGGTGGCTTCGATCCGACGGCCAGCCCGAGGCCGAGAGTCGGTAATCGCTGTGAGAGTTCTGTTTCTCCTGGGTTCTTGTTTCTTGATGATGCGTTAATAGACTACTGATACTACTACCTACCAGATTGTATCGTCGGATCTGACGGGGCGACGGGGCCTGGTGCGGCCGATAAAAAGCTGGGTTTTTGGCGCGCGCATCAGCCAGCACGCCCGACAGTGGTTGAGCCGCTTGACACTTTTTACAGAGACAGGGTTGCACACTTGCACTTCGATTAGTATTCTTTCTTGGCAGGAGTACTCGAGCATCTGTACCGTGAGGCTACAAATACGTCAGTGGCCATGCGGAAGCGCAAGAAGAAGGCGTGCGAAACCGTTATCTTCTCGTCTTGTCGCTCTATCCATTAGCTAGGCCGAAGGGGATGAGATTGGATAACAAAAGGCCGGCTCTAGCTTTGCAGCGCTCCACGTCACCCGAATATGAACTCCCAACGAACAAACCACTAGTAGTGTACGTAGGCTGTACGCACGTCGTCTCCTCTTGGACGTTCTCTCTGGCGAGATCGAGGAGATCTTAGTAGCCGCCCGCCCGCCGATCCTTTTCCTAGGAGGAACGTGCTCGTGCTGCACGGCGCATCAGGGCCGACCACGACATGAGGGCTAGCCACTAGGCACGGCACACCGTGGCGCCTACCTGTGGCCGGACAGCGACACGACGGTGCCGAGTGAGTCCACGTCGCCGCCACATGGATAGAATAGGTCGGCGAAGGCCAGGCAGCTAGGCTAGGCCGCGGCCGGCGAGCGGCGCCTTGATCTCGTTATCCGTGACACGATCACGAGGCTGGCTGCAAAAAAAAAAAATTTCTACGGTGGATTGGATAAGCGCGCACCGGAGTGGAGAGAATAATAATGAAATGGTTTCCGGTGGATTGGATTTGTGCATCCCACGAGTTGCTCGTGTGATGCTCCTTCCTTTCGGTGCTATCTGCTTTGCCGGTTTGCCCCCGGGAAGCGACTGCTACTTTTCTTTCTGCTGGTGCGGCCCCCGTCACTGGGTTGTTCCGGTGAGCGGTCGAGTCCAGCTTTGCACTCCGAGTAAGTAACCTGACGTCTGCATGTGGCTGCTCGACACGCCGGAGATACTCTCGCTTGGAGTCTAGGCGCGCACGCTAAGAACGAATGGCGCATCTGCTTGGCCGGAATCTATGGCCGTTCACACGCCCAACTGTTTCTGCCCTTTCGGGGTTCCCTCTCGTTGCTTGCTTTCGTCCAACGAAACTGCAGCTTGGCCTGGCTCGGTTTTCATCCATCTGGAGCACTGATGCAGGGATTCACCGGCGTATTGCTGCACTAGTCAGTCAAATTCAAACAACTCAGCAGCGATGAGGTGAATCTTTGCGTTCGTGGTACAGCTTCCTTGACTGTCGCTGATAAATATCTTCCCTTCCCTGAAGCAGTCCTCCACTTCATCAAAAACAACGAACGGATCTTTTTCACTGGCGTATTAATATACTGGTTTTTCCAGCAAGCCTAAGCTAGTATTAGGCCCATGTTTCTCGCTAAGCGACACGAGATGTGGTCGTCGATACAGACATTCGGTGTAAAAGCTCTAGCGATCGAGAATGTCACACATGGCAGTGTAAAAGGGACAGTTACCTTTGCAGATATCCAACGCGGACGCTTTTAGCTTCGACAACACGCCTACGTGTAGGTGCTAGACTAGAGAAAGCGTCCCTTGATTTAGGACTCCGGCAGTTTCCTCATCAATCAATGGCGCCAGGAAAATCAACTTTCTAGCCTACAGTGTGCAAACAGTGTTCACACACGTGGACGGACGGTCCCTGAAACTTGATTTTTACACCAGGGTGTTGACATCGACGGGGCATCAATGTTACTTCGTGCTTGATCGTACACTTAATTAACCGTTGCCGTTTAGGAGCGAAATTCTAATTAATTGCTAGCTGACATGGCGCGGCAGCTGACTAACTGTATTTTAGGGTTTTTATCGTGCAGGATCAGCAGGCACGCCCGACAGTAGTTGAGCCACTCGACAGGGACGCTAGAAGCCCAGCCCCCTCAGCCTAAATGGAGAAATGGTACGGCCGACTGTTGTTCCAAAGCAACCAAATATTAGTTGAGATGTCGTCCCTCCACGGCGTGCATGAATACGTGCCTGTTCACGCGGGGAGAAAGCGTCCATTATGTTAAGCCATCATTGAGGCCAACTAGTACTGTGAAAGTTACAATAAGCTATGAAAATTAAAAATCCTTCTAAATATGCATAACGTCTATTACTCCCTTCATCTCATAATATAAGATCATTTTGCAAGCTAAAACGATCTTATATTTTGAAACAGAGAGAGCATTTTAGAAGTACGTACATTGTGTTGTCTGAAGTAGCCATTAGATTAACCGACGGTGGTAGCTCACGTGAAAATAACTAGGAATAGGTGGCAAATGATTCCCAGTGGGCTTTCCGTCAAGAGATAGTTTCCTCGCAATTATTTGTCAGCCAACTACATTTTATTCATGCTAGCATCATTCTCGAAAGCAAAAATATAGTATCAGCACATTGTAAAAAAATTAGTACATAATAGGAAGTAAAATCACCATGAACAAACAAAATTGTGTGGAAAATCTTTTCAGGAAAAGTCAGAGACCACAACGACGGTAATCTTCAATATCCCATGTGAACCCTATCGTCGCCACCCACATTCCATCTCCTCTTGCCCATCACCTCTGCCGAAGGAAGCCGACATACTAAGCCAGCTAGGCTGACGGCGGCAACCTCCTCGTCTCCTTGTTGCATGGAGCCCTCTGGCTGAGGAGTGGTGCTTCTTGTAATTGTATAGGAAACTGTTGGACCTTGGAGTACAAGGATTTGTAGTATGCAGTAGGTTTTCCGTCAGAGAACCAAGATATCAATATGTGGAGTCTCACTAGCAGTCGATGATCAATACCTGCAGAAAACCAATGATTGCGGCAAACCTAAGAGTGGTCCAATATTCACATCTTGGAGGTGTATTTGGGGGAAATCTCTAGAACACGAAGAGGAAACACACAAGAACAAGATTCATACCACAAGTTCACTCAAATCACAACCAAGGAAAGATACACCCCAAGATCCATAAACAACAAAGGTAAAAGTAAGTAGGTAGGATTCTCCGAATCTCTAGGAGAGATAGGGTCTTGAGAGATAATTCTTCCCAATTCCAATGAATATGAAGGTCTTGATAATCGACAAGGCAATCTTCTCCTAGAGGAGGTCTTGATCCTCTAAGAGGAGATAAAGAGGAGCAAAGCTCTCACAAGATCTAGTTTAATGCTTTGCTAACCCTAGAAAGTGCAAGAGGTAGAAAATATATAGTGGCTGGAGGTAGGGAATAAGTCGTGGGTAGAAGGTGATAGTACGTAGAATCGACAGTACCCTTGGTTGGGTGGCGACACCGAAAGTACAAAAAGGGAGTTAGCACAAGGGGGTAACCCAAGTTCGGGTCCTCCAGGAGAGGTTACAATGGAGATGATGTATAAGCAACAGAGAGTTATGGACTACGAAAGTATATGTGAATGACTACCACTAGGCCCACCTTATATAGACAGTAGGGGAAAGGGTTAACATGGGGGGGGGGGGTCAGCTGATCTCATGCCATTGCCATCTTGGCTTGCATGCCAAGATGGTCCCCGGGTTCCATCCGGGCCTCCGAGCTCCCTCGTGTCGCCGGGGTTCGTCCAGGCCGCATGGGAACTGTGGTAGGCCTACTACCGGGCTTCCCCTCTAGAAGCCATCCCCAATATATTGTACCGTCAGTATCCACCGAGCATGTCTCGAGTTGGAGTATCTTGGCCTTCTGGAATGAGAACCAATGCGGTCTCCTTT
This sequence comes from Triticum dicoccoides, assembly GCF_002162155.2. NCBI lineage: Eukaryota > Viridiplantae > Streptophyta > Magnoliopsida > Poales > Poaceae > Triticum > Triticum dicoccoides. The sequence goes on along the minus strand of NC_041383.1, from coordinate 441,643,764 downwards.
AGCCCTGATCGTTTATCACGGCCTGCCCTGGTGAGTCTGGCTTTAGAAGGGTTTCGGGATTGCCAAGTATGGGGCTTCTAGGACGTCATTGTTGTGACTTCAGAGCCACCGGTGGAGGTTCCGAGGATTCGGGCCTCCCATCGCACTTTGGGCCATGCCGAGGCTATGGGTTCGAGGTCACAAGGTTCTCCTATCCTTGACGTCTTTGAAGTGTCGCCACCATGAATACAGGGTTCCAACTTGTCGCGACCTCGTGGATTCAAACTCCAGTCGCTTAGCTTCCTCTTTTATGTTTCAAATAGTCCGCTTAGCTTCTGGGTGCAGTTGGTCTCTGCGCGAATTGGTGCAACGAGTCATCTAGTGTCTATGATTCATGCAACAAAGAATCCAAAAGAAATCATATATAGATATAATAATAGAGTGAAAATTCATCACACCACAATAAAACACATCAAGAATTACATTATTTGGATCACAATAATGTATGGAAGCTCATTTGGTCTTTGTATTGAGAATCAAGGGAGAGAGGATATCATCTAGATACTATATGGACCCATGGTCCAAGAAGGACTACTCACACATGGACATGATGACTGAGATCAATGAACATAACTTCGACCATGATTTACCCATACGATAGAGTAACAAAAATGATTCCAGATAGGATCACCTTGGAACGCGTGGTGGCGGCGGCAGAAAAAATTCTTCATAATTGTTTCTAGGCTTTCCATAGAAATATAAAGGCAAGGAACCGAGAGAGTTAAAAGGTAGTCGAGGGCCTCCATGTGGCCCCACCTTGCTGCCTAGGCCTTGGACACATGGGACCACCATGTGGAGCTATGGTTGTTCTTCTCTGGCCTCCTTGCGCGCTCCTAGCTTTGTACTAATGTGAAACTTTCTGAAGGAATTTTTTGTATTTTTTAGTCCCTAAAAAGGTATTTTTATGCAAAGTCGAAACAATGCATAAACAACAAGTGGCACTAGGCACTACATTGATAGATTAATCCAATATATCAATAAAAAAATTGTGCCAAAGTGTTGCAATGATGATATAAAAGTAGCATGAACACAGTAAAAAATTATAGATATGTTTGAGACATATAAGTTTTACATGGCAGTGGCGAACTAAGCTCCCTGGGTGAAAACAGACGACGATGACGACTTTCATGCAGTGTTACCTTCATGGAGGCGCCGATATTTGGGATTGTCTCATGGTCATGGTATTGCATATGGTGGTGGTAGTTGATGTTGTGCTGCAGCGGGTTGTTTGTTTCACCATGATCCATAAATCACCGAAGAAACATCGGTGGAGCACCTCCCCACGTAGTATAGGCTTGCATCCATTACCACCAGTCTAAAGAGTTGGGCAACCAGATCATGTCGCGTACAACATGGATAATATGGCAAAGTTGCCACACCGAATTGCTCTCCTTGATAGACACATTGGCTGACTTTCTTGAATAGGTTTTATGATCATGTTAGTAGGACTTTTCTTTTTCTGAAGAAAGGTCCAGACATATTATAAATATTCACGAAAAGTAGAAAGCATCCCTAACATAATAAAAAAAATACATCAAAGTCCTTGGACCACTACCGCCGCCAGAAAGATCCGCCAATGTGCAATAGTTGTCGCTCCCTCACCGAAGCTAGACTGGCCTTATTGATGACGACCAAGAAGTTTTCAGGCGCGTGTCCCTAAGGATCAGGACCCTCAAGCCGTAGTCATCTCCATTGAACTGTTGAACTGATCTGAAGTGCCTGACACCATATTTCACCGTCACAAAACACGGGGCTAGAAACCTTCACCTCACCGCCTCTAGGAGCGCACGGAATCTACTCTGGAGCTCTATCGACTCTGTCCCCATGGAGAAACTCGAGTGGGTCAAAAACCAAAAGATCAACTCAATGATTAGACGCTACCATCCGCCTGATTGCGTCCCTATGAGAGAGAGACAGAGAGAGACACTACTAGGAGAAAACCTACTAGTAGCGCTTGAAATACCTATAGCAGTAGCGCTGGAGGCAGCACTACTGCTAACGTGCTACTGGTAAGTATGGTTAGCAGTAGCGATGCCCGGACCAGCGCTACTACTAACTATCTGTAGCGCTGCGCCAAAGCAAGCGCTACTGCTAATCCAGCGCTGCCGCTAGATGCCTACCAGCGCTACTGCTAATTAATATTCCTGCTTTCACAGATTTATTTCCCCTATACGTATTTGTGATGTATTTGTGCATGCTTTATACAGTAGTTTCATCAGATCATAATAAACATACACTATTCTCATCATATCATACACATACAGTAGTCTCGTCATACCATCATCATCATCATCATCATCAGTCAACACAAATATCATCACATCTCGAAAATAGAGATACACAAGTCATGTCATGTGTCGAATCAATGCAACCGCATGGTCATGGCACACACACACAAGTTTGATCATCTCTATCTAAACCATGATGTAGAAGACAAGAGCAATCAACATGAGCAAGAGCGCTAGTATGTAGTACTTCTTGAGGCACCTGCGGTTACGCTCCCGCTCTTGCCGGAGCATCCACCTCAAGTAACTATTTTCCGCTTCGGCCCTGCTGTCGAACCCTCTGTGGCTAGTACCCGGGTACTTGTCCACCTGGGCCTGAGCGTCTGGCCAGTGGTCGTACACTCCTGGAACCCTCCCAATGAACACAACGTAGCAGTCCTTCACCATCTTTGATCTATGTACCTGCATTGTCAGTTGATGAATTCAACGATAATATGCAACATAATCTACGTAAGAAAACAAAGATGCATAATTAGCAAAATACACGCAACCTATAGTAAACATAAATAATGAAGTTCCTCATACCCAAACTAATTAACTAGAGTGATCTACGCTATTTCAGGAGGACAGTTTAATTACATCACAGAGTTTCGCCGTGCATAAATTCAAAGTTTTTCCATAGGAAGACAGTAGTGACACATTGTCATCGACAATCAGTCCTCGATGTCGGCGGACCAATCTTCATAGTCAGGGAGGAAGCACCCGAGCATCTTGAAAGGTTTCAGGTATAGACGTTGAGCGAGTAGCAGTGCTCGGACATCATCTCGCGTGATTGGCCCATGGTAGAACATCCTTGTTGGTTCGAGGACCTCCTTCATGATCACTTGGGCAAGTTCACACTATACATGATAAAATTCAGCTCAGATTCGATGATTCGGTGTCTTTCCTATGCTTGTGGCCCAGTTGACAATCTTGGCATCATTGGTAGTAGCTGACATGTGAAGGCATTGATTATCCCTTCTGTACTCGATCAGGTGATGCATGAGGTAGAATCCATCAGCCTTACTGGTGTACGGTTGCCGGATGCAGCAGAAGTCGGTCTTATGGCCGAAAGCCAACCCGTTCTTCCTGTACTTTTTCACCTTGATATATCCACCAGACAGGCCGAAGGTTAACTGGGCACTATCGAAAACACTCTTTATGCGCGTGTAATCTTTTTTCTTGATGTTCTTCAATGAGTCCAAGTACATAGCATGGGAGTATTCTGGGTACAGAACTATGAGGACGCCCCCCCCCCCCCGCGCTGCACAAAATAAGTACACCTCAAATTAGCCTCCATGCTTGCAAAGGAGTGATTAAAACTTATGAAATGATATGCACGGATGACTTATGTGGGATGATAAGGCATGAGAATATCATGAAGTTGCCGATGTACTTGCTCGCATAGTCACGGTGCTCTTTGCAGACTGCCAAGAAGCTCTCGTGCATATAGTACGGGTCCGCGACGCAGATATATTTTATGTTCTCGAGCCTGATGAAGTAGTTGAGATACAACACATACATGCGGATGAACTGGAAATCCAACTTGGTCAGGTGGAACATGTTGTAGAAGTAATCAAATTGCAGGATGAACTTATTCGCGGGCCATCTCTCGACGTACAACTTCCCGCCCGACACCTGAGCCACGTAAAGCGAGTATCCTAGTTTTTCTAAGATGAGAAGGCTTTTCTCTCTGGCCAGCACATCTTCATGAGGTCTGCTAAGATCATTGTTCAGTATGTGCTCTAGCGCTTTCGGAGGTAGGATCGGGTGGCCGGCGACATGGAAACGCTCTGCACCTTCGATGGGTATTTTGTCTACCTCCCAGGGCTTCAAAGGCGGCTGGCTGCTTGAAGCTGCTCTGGCGCCTTTACGACCTTTCTTGTCCAATCTTCTCCTTTGATTCTTGGCGGGTGGAGGTAGTGATCCCATCACACCTTCCCTAACCACCACCCCCAGTGTCGTCAGGCTAATCAGTGGACGGCCCTCGGGTTGTTGTTGGGTAGAGGCGGCATCTGGAGGCGTCTCCTGCGAGGATCGCATGAAGAGAGACTTTTTGCATTCCTCCTTAGGACGTTCCGGCTCCAACAAATCAGGCAGCATCAAGTCATCGTCTCCACGCTCATAGCCTGAGTCATAGTCCCGAGCCATCAATCATCCATCATCATAGGCGGTATTGATATAGTTGAGAGGGTCATCATCCTCCTCCTCCATGAAATAATCAGCATTTGCTTCTTCGACGGGGGCGACGTCATCTGGCACTAATGAAGGCTCTCCCTCGCGTCGTCCGCTATCACCCGCCACGACAAGTGCAGGTAATTTGGTAGGTGGGATGGTGTTCATACCTTCTTGAGAAACTGTCATTGGTGTGATATTGGGTGCCTCGACACGAAGAAGAGTCTTCGGCCAAGGCAAGAACTAGCTCTTGCATGTGCCAATCTGTTTAGGGGTCTCCTCGTCATTGACTGGTACCAGAGGAGGCAAATCCTCAAAGTCCACTAAGACACTGGCCACGTTAACCTTGAAGACGCCATGCGGCATCTCTCGGTTGTGGAACATGCGGTCTTTTGGCCTCACGATCGTTGCCTTTCCCACTATCACCTTCCGGCTGTTGATGTCGTACAGTTGGGTGAACGGGGTATCGTCGGTCTACGAAGACATGTCTGGGACGTCAAACATCCGAAAGGCAACTGAAACGGAATACTATAGAAATGCTGGTGAAAAGGGTACGCATAATTACCGTGAGGGCGTCGAGCTCAGCCATAGACGAAGCCCCACCGAGCATGCAAGAGACAGAGGTCGGGCTGCTATGAATAGGAGCAGGACCTTTTGCAGTTTCTTCAGCAGGTGTTGGTGGTGTGATGTTCACCGAATTGCTCCCGACGTAGCTGGGAAGGGGAAAGTCCGCTGGCCCTTTATCTGGATTGCTCTTCGACCAATCGATAATTGTCGGAATCAAACTGGTAATAATTGAAGATTGGAAGTGAGCTGTGACACCAGCCACCGCTTCATTCATCGCTGCATTGACTACCCCGAGCAACTCTTCTTTGGTCTCAGCTTTGGTCTTATTGACCGCAATCTCGACCTTCTCGTTGATGGTCTATTGAATAAGCAACCGTCTCTTCCTTCTTTCCTCTGGCTACTCGTGGTAGCACGTCTTCCACGAGGCGCCATCTCCGATGCTGAGCACACGTCCATAGGACGGCGGTTTGTCCTCCGGGACCTTTTTCAGTATGTTCAGGGCCCGGTTGAAAGGGGTGTCCCACTTGGGCCTCGCCGGCGACTGTGACGACTCGTCGCTTTCGGCTGCCTTTTGGTGTTGCTCTTTCTGCAAAAGGAACGTGGATGGTTTACTAATGTGACTAAACTTGTAGTCTAATTGATTGGAAGCTAATATAATAAGGTGGTAATATAAGAATTACCAGAAGTCTCATGAACTCCCTCGAGTTTGGGTCCGTGTAAAAGATCTTATTGACGCGGTCCCACTTGTACCAGGCCTTGATCCAGTCATGCTCCAGTGGGTCGGTGAACTCCGCCAAGGGGTCTGGGATTCCATGACTTTCACATTCGACGTCCTCCTTGGCCCATACGTGCCTCTTTCCTCGTAACCACGGCTTCCGAGGAGGTGGGGAGGTGTGTTCCTGGCCTGGAGCGCCTTCATTTTCTCTGACCTTTGCTTGACTTCTTCTTTAGCTCAAGTCTCCTTGAATTTTTCAAAGTCCTCTTCCTTTATTGACGGATTGTCAGCATGAATCTTGGACCTGAACTTTCCAGCGGACAAGTTGTTGGTGAACGTCACCATCGCCTTGTTGTTTATCTTTGTCATGGTGGCGTCGTCCCACGAATCTTTGCCTTCATCCTGTCCGGGGAACAGGAACCTATTGTGCAACTTCTTTAGGAGCATGTGCTCCATATGTGGTATCTTATTCAACTTCTCGTCGTTGATGTTGGCGGTTTCCCTGAGGATGCATCCTGGTTGATTGCCCCAGCACAAGCGCACTTCCTCTAGTGTCGTTGGCTCTAACTTCTTAGGGTGCATCTCCGTGACCACAATTTGTCCGATGCCAAGCTCGATTGGTCTTCGTGTCCTCTTCTGCTTCGGTGCTTTACCGGCTACGACAGCATCATTACCGGTCTCGGGGGTGGTGCCGATGTCGATGCTAGTGTCGACGTCAGTGTCGGTGTTGGTGCCACTACCACCACCCTGCACCCGCAACCGGTGTTCGTCCAGGTAATCGAAATAATGATTTTTTGCCTCGATGGGGTCTTCTTCGAGGCGACCAGAACCCCCGGCTTCGGCGTGGCTAGACATGTTTCCTATATATTCAGCAATTGTAATTAAAAGATATAATGAAGAGAAAAAAGGGGCCTATATTTGGTCAGAATGATGATTCATTCCCCTTTCGGCAAATCCCCGGCACTCCATATGTCCTAGTTTCTAGCACAAATCACGGAAAATTTTGGCATGACCTTTGCTAAAAAGTGGACATATGGAGCACCTGAAATTTGCTGGAACGAAAATGAATCAACATTCTGGCAAAACATAGGCCACTCGGATATTCTTCAACATTCAACCAACATTGCAAAATCATATAACATCATTGACATATATCATTTGCAAAATATATCATTCAAGCAAGTACTTAGAGTGAAATGACCTCACTAAACATTGCAAAATAGTAACCAAAAACTTTTGCAAAATGACCTCACTAAACATTTGCTACTGTTTTTTATGTATAGATATTATATATGCCTACAAAAATTGCTAAATGCACTCTCTCTACTACTGCCCTAACATACTAAATTGCCCTAAACTACTATGCTACTATTTTTTCCCTAAATGATCTCTCTCTCCCTCTCTCTCTCTCTCTCTCTCTCTCTCTCTGCTACTGCGCTAAACAAAAAATTTCTATTGTTTTTTATTTATAGGTATTTTATATACCCTAAACTAAATTGCCCTAAACAAATTAGCTAAATTTCCCTAAACTAATTTGATATTGTTTGCTAAAAATGCCCTAGCCAAATGCTACTATTTTTTATAGCTAAATGCCCTAACTAAATGCCCAAGCTAAATTTGCTAAAAATGCCATAGGTAATTTTCCCTAGCTAATTACTCTTTGTTAACTCAAAATTTTACTAATTTTGTTTAAAGCAGCAACAACATTGATGTCTGCTAGAACTACGTCGGTATTTCCCCAAAGAGGAAGGGATGATGCAGTATAGCGACGGTAGGTATTTCCCTCAGTGATGAGATCAAGGTTATCGAACCAGTAGGAGATCGTCCTCACACCACGTAAACAACACCTGCATGCAAATAATAAATACTCGCAACCCGACGTGTTAAAGGGGTTGTCAATCCCTTTCGGGTATGATGCCTCAAGATAGGCAAATAATGTGAGGTAAAAGTGGTGATAGGATAAATAGATCGCGGAACAAATAAATTGCAGCAAGGTATTTTTGTATTTTTGGTTTAATAGATCTGAAAATAAATGCAAAGGAAAATAGATCGCAAAGGCTAATATGATGAAAAGAGACCTGGGGGCCGTAGGTTTCACTAGTGGCTTCTCTCGAGAAAAATAGCAAATGGTGGGAAAACAATTACTGTTGGGCAATTGATAGAACTTCAAATAATCATGACGATATCCAGGCAATGATCATTATATAGGCATCACATCCAAGATTAGTAGACCGACTCCTGCCTGCATCTACTACTATTACTCCACACATCGACCGCTATCCAGCATGGATCTAGTGTATTAAGTTCATGGAGAAACGGAGTAATGCAGTAAGAACAATGACATGATGTAGACAAGATCTATCTATGAGGAGATAGACCCCATCGCTTTATCCTTAGTAGAAACGATACATACGTGTCGTTTGCCCTTTTGTCACTAGGATCAAGCACTGTAAGATCGAACCCACTACAAAGCACCTCTTCCCATTGCAAGATAAATAGATCAAGTTGGCCAAACAAAACCCGAATATCAGAGAAGAAATACGAGGCTATAAGCAATCATGCATATAAGAGATCAAAAAAATACTCAAATAACTATCATGGATAAAAACATAGATCTGATCATAAACTCAAAGTTCATCGGATCCCAACAAACACACCGCAAAGAGGCTTACATCATATGGATCTCCAAGAGACCATTGTATTGATAATCAAAGAGAGAGAGGAAGCCATCTAGCTACTAACTACTGACTCATAGGTCTACAAAGAACTACTCACGCATCATCGGAGAGGCACCAATGGAAGTGGTGAACCCCTCTGTGATGGTGTCTAGATTGGATCTGGTGGTTCTAGACTCTGCGGCGGCTGGAATTGATTTTCATCGACCCCCGAGGGTTTCTGGAATATTGGGGTATTTATAGAGCAAAGAGGTGGTTCAGGGGGCACCCGAGGTGGCCACAACCCACTAGGGTGCACCTGGGCCTCCTGGCGCGCCTTGGTGGGTGCTGCCTTCCTCGAGGCACCCCCAGGTACAACGTTGGCCCACTGGATGTCTTCTGGCCCAAAAAAACCCTCAAGAAGTTTCATTGCGTTTGGACTCCGTTTGATACTGATTTCCTGCAATGTAAAAAACATGCAGAAAAAGCAACTCGCACTGGGCACTATGTCAATAGAGTTAGTACCAAAAATTGATATAAAATGACTATAACATGATTGTAAAACATCCAAGAATGATAATATAATAGCATGGAGCAATCAAAAATTATAGATACAGTGGATACGTATCAAACATCGCCTAATTGTTACGGTTAAAGAAATTTCTATAACTTTTGACATATGAACCCTAGAATTTTTTTTGGCTAATAATTATTTTGTCCTAATAAAAATTCCTAAATTGAACCCTAAAATTGATCCCTATTGCCTACCTAATTGAACCCTAAATTGAAAACCTAGTTTCATTTCTAAAAAAAAAACTAATT